>NW_022436943.1:17535750-18008294 GCF_009761245.1 Sapajus apella | reverse complement strand
CACACACACACACACACACACACACACACACACACACACACACACACGATGCTTCTACAGGCATAAAACATCTCTGAAAGGGTCCACAAGAAACTCGTAACAATGGTCATCTCCAGAGATGGATCCTGGGAAACCAGAAATAGAAGTGCAAAGAGCATTTTGCCCAGCATTTTCTATCTTTTGAAGGTCAAATTCCATGAATATAGTAACTACGTAAAAATATTTTTTCATGGCCATGCACAGCAGCTCACTCCTCCCAGCATTTTAGGAGGCTGAGGCAGGAGGATCACTTAAGCCCAGGAGATCGAGACCAGCGTGCCTAGGCAACATGGCGAGATTCCGTTTCTACAAAAAAAAAATTACAAAATTAGCTGAGTGTGGTTGTGTACACCTATAGTCCAAGCTTCCCCAGGAAGCTGAAGCAGAAGGATCGCTTGAGCCCAGAAGGTCAGGGCTGCAGTGAGCTGTAGAGACACTGTCCTCTTAAAAAAAAAAAAAAAAAAAAAAGCCCCAAAATTTTAAAAACTTTTAAATCGATTTGGTTAAAAAGCATATATTTTAGTGATTTTTTTCCCCTATGTCCCAGGCCATGATAAACACAAGTACTGCACTTGACAAAATAAATTGCTGTTACATATCTCTACTCCAACAGCAAACTTTGAGCTTGACATCTGAAAAGTAAACGTTAAGCCAACATTTTTCTATAGCTGCATGACAAACACAGATTGTAACTGCTGACTCACAAGAGAATTAAGATCAAGGAAACAGACAAAATAGATTAGACTAATGAAGCTAAGGCTATTGGAAATAAAAACTTCTAAATATGTAAGCAAGTTTTTATTCTAACAAAAATAAGATCATACTATACACACTGTATTGTACAATCTTCTCTTCTGCGAAAATATATTAGTATCTGTCTACATTTAAAAGATATAACATTCTATCACATATAGTTTCGAAATCTTAGCTTTGTAGAGTTCAAGGACTGTATATATACTACACATGTGTACAACTACATGGGAACCTCAAATATGACATCTATATGTAATTCCACCAGAGTTGGCTACTAATTTTAACTCTCACGGGCAATTCCATCAGGCTTTCTTCTAGTAATGTCATATACTTACCCTGTGCCAGACACTATACTAAGTTCTTATGTGAAGGTACTATTTACAGAGTCGAGTAACAAACAATTCCATGAGGCAAGTACTATTAATATGGGCTTTTCATAAATGTTTTTTAATACTGTGGCCTAGAAAGTTTAACTAACTTGCTTAAGGTGAAAAAGCCAGTAAAAAAGCACCGGAATTCAAGTCTATTGATTCTAACACCCATGTAATTTTTATTTTAATTTTTTGCCATCCCCAGCCCCATCCTCCTAAGGGCTAAGGGAAGGGGCTTCCCCTATAGTTTTTAAGCCTGTTTTTTTCTCCTGGACTGAACTCATTCTATATCAACAACATTCCAAGAGTGACTTCATTACTTTCACTAAAATACACTCTTTTTTTTTTTTTTTTTTTTTTTTTTAAAGATGGAGTCTTGCTCTGTTGCCCAAGCTGGAGTGCAGTGGCACTATCTTAGCCCACTGCAATCTCTACCTCCTGGGTTCAAGTGATCTTCCTGCCTCAGCCTCCCAAGTAGCTGGGATTACAGGCATGCGCCACCATGCCCAGCTAATTTTTGTATTTTAGAGACAGGGTTTCACCATGTTGCCAGGCTGGTCTCAAACTCTTGACCTCATGATCCGCCCTCCTTAGCCTCCCAAAGTGCTGGGATTACAGGCATGAGCCACCATGCCCAGCTTAAAATACATTCTTTTTTTATCATAATCAGTTTAAAAATTTTTAAATTTATTTTTATTTTCTGAAAACATACTTTTGGCCAGGTACAGTGGCTCATGCCTGTAACCCCAACACTTTGGGAGGCCAAGAGAGGTGGATTACCTGAGGTCAGGAGTTTGAGACCAGCCTGGCCAACATGGTGAAACCCCGTCTCTACTAAAAATACAAAAATTAGTTGGGCATGGTAGCAGGTGCCTGTAATCCCACCTACCTGGGAGGCAAAGGCAGGAGAATTGTTTGAATCTAGGAGACAGAGGTTGCAGTGAGCCGAGACCGCACCATTGCATTCCAGCCTGGCCAACAAGAAAAAAATTCCATCAAAAAAAAAAAAAAAAAAGAAAAAACCCCATATTTTTACACAATTACTACTAATAGATCCATATAGATCCATGGTATGTGACACTCAAAGGATAGAAAATGGCATGCAGTGCAAAGTGCCATTCCCACTCTTGAAGCAGCAATCTTGTTTGCTTCCCTTTTTAGATAGCGCCAACAGTGAGAAAAAGAATGGTGAACAGGTCACTTGGCACCACAAGACAAGATCACATTAATATTTCTTTACCTCCTCCATATCTGATAAGTCCGCATAATACATTGTGCTCCACTCTTACACTTTATATATACTTTATTAGAATAAAGAAGCACAAACGAAGTATACAATTTTCTAAAGTGTACATGTTCCTAAACATGTTCCTATCTACAGGTCAATCCAGTTAATATGCAAAGAGTAATGACAGTAGAAATTTAAAAACATACCTATGTACAAAGTTAGTTGTTCCATCAATAGGGTCAATGATCCATGTGGGGTTGTCAGTTAAGACACTTTTTTCCCCAGCTGCCACAGACTCCTCACCAATGAAACTAAAAGCAAGAAGGACAAACTCTTAAACTTTACGTTGCTTTCAACCATTTCCAAATCATAACATTTCCTTAGCTACACAGAGTACTATAAAATACACCAAAAGTCTGTACCCTACACTTTTCTACTGTTGCTTCTTCTTCCTTTAGGTAAGGACTGATAAAAGTAAAGAAGCTTTAATTTATTTCCCCCAGAGCAAACTGATGTGAAAAATGTCAGAATTCAAATTCTAAGATGTTATACCAGGGTGAGGTGCATGCACACACACATTTGCAGCAGATGAGAAATCATTAAGGAGATGTAATGATTTTAAAAATAGGTCCAGACACTCTAATACTCCTCCCTTCAAGACACAGAGCCTAATGTCCCTTGCCTTGAGTATGAGCTACCCATAGTTACTTGTTTCTAACCAATAAAATGGAAGTGACAGTGTACAAAAGTTTGGAGACTTGTTCACAAATGCCCCTCTGGTTTGCATCTGATTCACTCTGTTTCTCTCTCCATGTGCCACCTGCTCCAGACTAGGAGATGTCAGCTTCCACGTTGTGAGCTACTCTGTGAAGAGGCTACATGGTAAGGAACTGAGAGAAGCTACCAGCAGACAACCCCTCCAGGCACTGACATCTGCCAGCAATCACATGAGTGAATGGATCCTTCAGTCCCAATCCAGCCTTCAGTTGACTGCAGCCCCAAGACTTAGACTAACTTCATGGAAAACCTTGGCAAGAACCATGCAGTTCAGCTACTTTCATATGCCGAACCCTAGGAAATGGTAAGATAATAAATATTTCCTGTACAAAGTAAATCAAAATACCTGTGAGATGGATACTTTTCTTTTATGGAAGAGATAAGCATGTTTTCAACTTTTTGGTCTGTTGCAGTTACCAAATCAACTGGAGAACTTTTCAGCATAACATTCATTTCATTTTTTTGAGCATCACAAACTACCTAAGAAGAGTTTTTGGTAAACAAATAGAAAAGGCATAAATAATTTTAAATAAAAAGATAACATACAGAAATGGTTTAAGACATTCAATCTGTCTTAAATAATATTCTTTAAAGACAATCTTAAAAATGTCTTGCAAATATATCTATAAAATAAGCCTTTAATAGTTATGACTTTCTACAAACAAAAATTATATAATCTTACATCGTACTTTAGATCACAACTGTCATCACAGTAAGTTTGATCATATAAAATTAGGGTATACGCTCTATTTAAAGTATTTATTACCATGAACACAAATGTAGATTGATCAAAATGAGTATTTTATTTAACAAAGCAGGCTAAATGTGGTGGTTCACGTGTGTAATCCCAGAACTTTGAGAGGCCAAGGCAGTCCAGGAATTCAAGACTAGCCTGGACTGATGAGGCCCTCATCTTCACAAAAAAATTAAAATAAATAAAAAGTAGCTGCACATGGTGGCTCATATCTGCTGCAATCCCAGCTACTCAGAGGCTGAAGTGGGAAGATCGCTTGAGCCCAAGGCCAGGAATTTGGGGATGGATTGACCCATGATCCTGCCACTACACTGCAGCTTGGGTGACAAGCAAGACAGTTTTAAAAAAAGAAACCACACCAAACCAAACAAACAAAACAAGGCAACAACACAGTGTCCTCACCAATCACATTACAACTGACAAAACCGTAGTTCGTACCTCTCCAGCTCGTCGTGCTAGAGTTACTGCATAATCCATGCATTCCTGCCAAGGATCGGCCATCTTCTGAAATATTTAATAAAAATCTGTACAAAGTAGTTATAACTGTCTTAAAAGTCTTAATTATAGAATAGTTAATCCACAAAAGCATCTTAACCAGAAACAGACTGTCATGTCAGGATTCATCCATGCCCTACAGTTTTTCCCAAGATTTACGCCTATACGTTAGGTAAAACATTTCTTACCTAAATTACCTCATTTCTACATATAAATATTTTAATAAAGACTATTCTATGAAATTGCTTTGCTTTCCAGTGTGTCCATATAATATTACATTTAAAACAAAACATTCGTTTGGGGAATGGATAAGAAACGACACAAGAAATACTTTAAAAGCTAGGATAATATTTGGGAGGATAATAAAGTGAAAACAAAAGAAAGAACACCAGGAATGCCGAAATAAAAGAAGTTTGAAGGGAAGCAGCAAAAGGTGCTTAAAAAAATTATGTGTAAAGATGAGGAACTTAAGGCTCAGAGATAAATAATTTGCCTAAGATTCCACACAAATGATACAGTCAGAACTTGAACTCAATTCTGATTTTAAAGTCCATTGTTCTTTCTATCATAACATTCTGGGAAAAGAAAATTCCAGGACCAAAAAATAAAAAATAAAAAAGCAAATTCATTTCCCTGAGTTTCAGAGATGGAAAAAAAAAAAAAACCCAACATATATTTGTGTTCCAAACTGTCCAGCTTTCCATAGACTTCTGAAGACTAAAATAACTCACCACTGGCTTGATCACCCTCAGAAGTCTGTACCTAGCACAGTAAAGCTTTTTAAGCTGTCAGACTAAAAACTGTGGCACCATTTATACAGCAATACTAATTTTGTCTCTTTTAAAATAGAAAATAATAGAGTTACACCTTGAAGACTACCCAGAAACGTTGGCTTGGGGCACACATTATAAGAAAGGGGACAGGAGAGGAAAGGAGGGCAAAAGACCCACATGGTGAGTTTCTGCTTGTTGCTTTTTCTTTCTGATAAAAACATTTTAAAAAAATTTTTTAAAGGAAGTCACTTTCTGAGTCATATAAGCAACTCCTTCAAACTCTTCAAGAATTGTTTCCAAACTTTTTCTCACTCTTACTCCCATTCTGCTCCACTAGTCTTAACAGAACTAGATGTTCTCAAGCTGCAGCTTCCTTCCTGCCAGAAACAGCTCAAGCCACTCACACCCCCACCTTCTAACAACATTATTGTAACTCTACAAATTCTTCTGGTCCCATTTCAAAATCTACTGCCTCTTCTAGAGATTCTCTACCCAGAAGTCGCTATGTGTTTCACCCTTCAATAGATGTTTGCTGAGTACCTATTATACGCTATACACTGCACTATGGGGAGGAAAATCAGGTCTTGTTCACACTTACTTTTTAGGAGGGGACTCAGACATTAATCAAAAACTAAAGACTACATGCAAAATGTAATAACTGGAAAAACAAAGGTGATGGAGGAGAAGTGCAATGAGAAGCATCTAACAGGCGAGCTTTCACCTGGACTTGGGCATCAGATCAGGTTTCCCTGAAGACAGGATTAAACCAAGATGAGAAGGACAAGTGAACAGGCATGAACTCACTCAACTGCAGGATGCCTGCTACGTGAAGACTAACTGAAGAGCCTAAGCGTGACAGCTCAGAGATCAAAGGAAACAGAAGGGACAAAGCTGGGGAGGTAGTGAGGATCATCCCCTACATGGCCTTGATTGGAGAGGCTTCAGGAATCACTTCATTGTGGCTACCGAACAGAAAGGTAGAAAATAGGTGTGGGTAGAGGATTAGCAGATTTACATTCAGGATGCAGTAGTGTGGAGGAGACCTGACGATTGGCTGAAACCTGGTAAGGAAGTTTTGCTGGTAGAGAAGTTAAGAGAGTCAAGAGATATCTGTCTTGGGAGAATCAGCAACAGATTGGCTACAGAGTACCAGGGAGAGGAAGAGTTCAGATTCCCTCTGAATCTGGATGCCCAGATTTCCCACTCTGGCAACTGTACAGATAACGGTCACAGTCTACTGAAACAGGGAGTAATAAAAAAAAAGAGTCAAGTTTGGGATATGGGTGGGAGTTTGGGAGATCAGGAGTTTAATTAGCAGAAGATGAGGGGTCTCTGTAAAATCAAAAGATGTCAGTTATGCAGCTGAATCATGGATCCTGAGCTCACAAGAGAGGTATGGCCTGCAGATTTAAACATGTAAGTTACTTGGGTAGACAGCAACTGAGGTCCAGAGTCTGGACATCATTGAATATGCATGATTGACAACTGTGTAGAAATGTAATCCCCACAACATCAGCATGATCCAAAGGGAACAGACTGACTGTGGAAACCCAGCAAGGACTGTCTGTTCAGATTCATCTTGGCCTCTCTGTCCAACACTCCTTACTCCTGTATACCGCGCCAGACCCCTTTTGAAATGGAGGTCTTATGATCTACAGTCAGACAAGGCAGGTCAGAGAATTTCTTCATGGCTAGTTCTAAGACAGAAAGGTGGTCCAAGGTTGCTCTCAAGGGCTATGGGAATTAAGAGCCAGGAATGGTGGATAAAAACATTGTGTGTGTGTGTGTGTGTGTCCGTGTGTACAGAAATCACAGGTACATTTATTGATGGGCAGGTTCTGCAGTTTACTCACTTTCATTTTCCCAAAGTCATAAATACCTGAACTGTTTTCTGCTGTTTCTGTCCTGGTCATAGCCTCCCAGCGTGGGAGCCAGACCACCTTCTTTTCTGCCTGCCATTTGTCCCAGCAGCGCCACTGCGGACAGCACAGGACCTGGGCGCTGCCCCATCACTTACAGTGACTACATGGCCCTGGAGGTGCGCCAAGTTTCTCAGAGTCGGGCACATGAAAAGGGGCAATTATTCTACAGAAGCAGCCACGGAGGTTAAGTGAGGTCGCGTGGGCGAGTCGCTACTCCAACGTCGGGACTATTCCTGGTCACCCCAGGGCAGCTCCGGATAACGCGGCAGGCAGGGGTCACCCAGATGCGGCCTCCGCCCCAGGCGCTGACCGCTCACCGCGCTCCTCCCTGACCCTGCGGAGGGACGGGGCCACCCTGAAAACCCATAGCGCCCGCCGAGCCCGGAGGGTGTAGAGAGGGGGCGCGAGGAAAACAGGGGTCTCACCTTGAGTCAGAGGGCGTCCGGCTAGCTCTGTGCCCGCCGTTATCACGCTCGGCTCTTCCGGAGGTAGAGGGGCTACCCGCAACAGGAAGTTCCGCCTTTTAAAACTCGTTCTTGAGGGGGCGTGGTTGCTTCGGGCCCCGCCCCGAGCTGCGCCCTGCGAGGCTCTGCCAGGCCTGGCCTGGTCCTGACCCGCGCTGGAGCATCGAATACAGCATCCTCTTTTTCATTTCTGGTTCTCTTCTCCTGCTTGCCCTTTCATCTCTGAATTTTTTAAAAATGACTTCTCTCTTTATTTTGCCTTTTTGTTCTTTCATTCTCCATTCATTCGGTTTCCCCTTTAGCTTTCTTTCTCCTTTCTCCCATTTATTCGATAGTACTATTTTGACAAAACCCAAATTGTAGCTATGACTCCGATTGTGCAGTTTTTAGGTGCTAACCTAAAGCTGGTAAACCTATACTAGATTTTTTTTTTTTTTTTGATAACGGATAACCAAAACCAACTGCCCAATTTTTGACGAATTACTTAGATACTATTTATTGAGGACTTACTATGCTTCGAGCAATTGTACGGGGTATTTTTGTTTTTTTGTTTTGTTGGGGTTTGTTTGTTTGTTTGTTTTGAGACTGAATCTCCGTCTGACGCCCAGGCTAGAGTGTAATGGCCTGATCTTAACTCACAGCAATGTCCGCCTGGCTGGTTCAAGCGATTCTCGTGCCTCAGCCTCCTGAGTAGCTGGGATTACACACGCGCCCCGCCCCCCACCACGCCCGGCTAATTTTTTTTATCTTTTGTAGAGACTGGGTTTCACCATGTTGCCCAGGCTGATCTCAAACCCCTGGATTCAAATGATCCACCCACCTCGGCCTCCCATGTAGGGATTACAGGTGTGACCCATCACGTCTGGCTGAATTGTGTTTTTATATGCATTATTTTCCTTAAAGTTTTAACAGTTTCTTGAAAAAGGTATGATTAGCTTTGTCAAACAGATGAGGAAACTGAGGGTCAGAGAAGTTAAGTGATTTGTCCTCGGTTCACACAGCAAGATCAGAGAGTGAAACACACTAACTTCAAAGTTTTGGGGTTCAGAAAATGATACCCCACACAATGAAGGCCTCAGAAGCAAAAATTTTTCTCTGACTCCTGAAGGTTGCAGTGACCCAAGATCACACCATTGCACTCCAGCCTGGGCAACAAAAGTGAAACTCTGTCTCCAAAAAAAAAAAGAAAGAGAGTGACATCATGGTCCATACAACATTATAGTGCAAAAAGCAGAGCACAAATATAAGATGTCCTAACTATAACTGGACCAGGGAAGTAAGTTAGTTATTTGGCTCTTTCCTTAGAAAGTTATTGCTTCTCTTCGTTTAATCAAAAGACAAGATGTCACCAATATATTTCAAATGAAACGTCTTAGAGATGAGTGATGTGGACTGGACACAATTCTCACACCTCAAAAGGAGCAAGAAGTGTCTTTAATCAAAAAAGGGTGATGCCTTGGGTATCCAGCTTGGATACCTCTTTTGTCTCTATCAAATGATACTTTTGTTTTCTTAAATTAAAAAAAAAAAAGGGAGGCTAGTTTTTCGGTTCTTCATTGCCAATCATCTTAAAATAAAAATCTTGCCAACTGCATGATGACAAATGTTCATTCATAACCAACTAATATTTCCCAAGTTTTGGAAGAAAAGTCATCAGTCATCTTCTGTTTATGTAAATGAACATGGCTTTGGTGACTTGAAAAGCTGCTAAAATCAGCATATCAAACATCTTATCCCTTCAAATGAAAACCTTTCAAGTTTCTTATGTCAGGTGAGCAGGAAGTCCAGTTTTTCTGAGAGGCCTCACCTCAGCGGCTACTTCGCATTTGTTCTCAGGTAACTCAGTTGTTGTTGTTGTTGTTTTCAGTCCAAAGAGGTCTTTCTGCTTCCAAATGGCTACTGAAAGTGAAATGAAAATCTGCCAGTGCACAGGGAAGTCTTAGGGTTCAGACTCAATTGTGGCAAAGGTGCAAACTGGTCTTACAAATCCAAAGGATCTTTTCTCTGATGCTGTGAAGGTAGTTCAGATGGCTGCAGACATCTCAGTACGGGATGCACAGTCCTTGAGTTCCCAAAGTGGCAGTTTTGAAAACTACAGTCCCATCTGCACCCATTGTTCCCAAACCTAAGAAATCTGCTGTGTCCAGGTGGTTGTGGGGGGCAGGTGACAGCAGCACAAACTCCACTTCCTGGCATGAGGTCCAGCTCCTCACTCTTTCAACCTTCCCTAAGGCGAGTTCCCTCTTGGAGGCCTTTGGTATCCTTTCCTGTCAGCTGACTTCCATCTATTGGAGAGGCTGTAATTACGCTGAACCTCAGAATGAAGGAGAGGTGAGATCCAATGCCCCTGACACCTCCCTAGACAGCCAAGTGTACACAACAGAGTTGTAGGGAAGGGTGGCCTTTGTGAGGCCACAAAATAGTCTGGTCATCCTTCCCAGTAGGCAACAAGTGCCTCCTTGTTCTGTATTTGTATGATAAAGAGGGACCACAGGAATTCAATCCCCAGAAATTGTGGGCATCTTGCCAACTACACTTAGTCTTTGGAGATGACTTCTTTTAAATAATCACTCTCTTCATTAAAAAATAATTTGGGTTCCACATGCCAAAACATTCCTAATTATAATAATTATTTAAGTGGATTTTGATTTAAATGATCAAATTTATATACATCACTTACAGCTGTTCAGGGGTGGAGTGTGCAAGGATATCTAATCAGATCTTGTGTTTTGATATAACAGATTGGAGTGGCATATATTGGTTAAGACTTTGACATACCCTTATAATGCCATCAGCTTTGCAAGACATAAAAATACGTATCATAAAAGTGTTATTCTTGGAACAGTGTATCATAGAATTGTCTCTCTTAAGAGATGGAAACTTTAAAAAAAGAAAAACTGGCATAACCATTCTATCTCTGGATCTTTATTCTACTTAATCGTGGCTGTTTAAAATAGTATGAACTCAACTGATCAGACAATCTGCTTTATGCCTCTCATTCTTATTTTTTTAAAAAAAGGAATAACTTGAGTCATCCCATCCCTATCCATATTTTAGGACAAGTTTTACTATGTAAAGTCTGTCCTCCTTGATACATCTATTAAAGAAATAAAATATATTCCAAATTCCATCCATGCACTTTCAACTACTTTATAAGATTTTTTAAATAGGCATAAAGTAACAAAAATAATAATAGGGCTTACCATGTGTCAGGCATTGTTATGAGGACCTTGCTCATATTCATTCATTTGATCCTCAGAATAATACCACAAGGTAGGTGCTACCATTATTGCTATTTTCAACATGAATCTGGGCATAGGGAAATCAAGTAACTTGACCAAAATGTTCCACAGCTGGTAAACTGACAGTGCTAAAGTGCAGCCCAAGCACAGTATAGCTCCAGAGCATCTGATCCTGACCTTTATAGACATTACTGATTAATTTGTTCAGTAAGTGTTTTATAAAGACCTACTCTTTTCAATCACTATGCAGCGTGAATCCCAAATATCTGAAACAAATCTCAGTTAATTCAGAAAGTTCATTTTGCCAAGTTTGAGGACACACACACGTGACACAGCCTCAGGGGGTCATGATGACATGTGCCCAAGGTGATCACAGTACAGTTTGGTTTTAAAGATTTTAGGGAGACACGAGACATTAGACAACATATGTAAGCCGAACAGTGGTTTGATCTGGAAAGGCCAGACAACTGGAAGCAAAGGCAGGAAAAGTGGAAGCTGGAGGGGGCTACTAGGTCCCAAGTTTAGAGACAAATGATTACATTCTTTTCAGTTTCTGATTAGTCTCTCCAAAGGAGGCAATCAGAATGCATTTATCTCAGTAAGCAGTGGGGTGACCTTGAATAGAATGGGAGGCAGGTTTGCCCTAAGCAGTTACCAGCTTGACTTTTCCTTTTAGCTTTGTGATTTGGGGGCCCCAAGATTTATTTTTCTTTCACAGCAAACACTAGGAAATTTTTTAAAAAGCAGTAAGGGATCCTTGTCCTAAGGGAGCTCATAGTTTGTTTGTTTCCCTAATTAGAAAGCAAATGTAGTATGCAGCTATTCTCATCATCCTGAATCTTTATTACTTTATGCTATCCCCTGTTCAAAACACTAGGTCCTTGAGTTCTATGCCAGAATCACAGACTTACAGAGTTGTATAAGATCTAAACTTCAGTTGAATCTCTTTATTTTACAAATTTGAAAACTAAAGTGAAGACAAGTGTCTTGGTCAAGGTCACAAGGTTAATAATAAAGTATAATTAGAAAGGTAGGTGTCCCGTCTCCCAGGTAGTAAAATACGTTTATTCAGAGTATGTATATAATCCCAGCACTTTGGGAGGGTGAGGTTGGATCACCTGAGATCAAGAGTTCAAGACCAGGCTGGCCAACATGGAGAAACCCCGTCTCTACTAAAAATACAAAAATTAGCTGAGCGTCCTGGTGGGTGCCTGTAATCCCAGGTACTCAGGAGGCAGTGAGTGGAGGTTGCACCAACTGCACTCCAGCCTGGGTGACAGAGTGAGACTCCATCTCCAAATGAAAAGCAAACAAACAAAAACATTATGTAAGTTAAATTTGGACAAAAGTAATTCTATTTAAACCCATAGTGGGTATTTCTGTTTAAAGGAGTAACATATTCTACTTAGGCAATTATCATTATTTTGCACAAATCTTGGTAGTCATATATTGGTTTTGGTGGTATTAAAAAAAATACCTTGGTTATCTTATCAACTGGCAAAGTAAATAAAACTTCTCTAATTCTATGATCAAGATGGTGAACAGTACTGATAGAAAATGTTGACAGTTTTAGGCCCCATACATAGTTATATGATTGCTATTTCAAACGAGCAGCAGATCTACCAGGGTTGAAAGTTAAAACTGTCATAATAGCATAATAGCACTTACTATGTCCCAGGCACTCTTCTAAGCCCCACACATGTATACTCTCATTTAATTCCTAGGACAATCTACGGAGTTGACACCGTTAGCTTCATTTGTTATGTGAGAAAACTGGACTATAAGAAGATTAAAGAATGTGCCTACAATCAATCATACGGCTAGGAAATAGGGAAAGCAGGAAGCCAGTTTAGAAAGGTTTAGGGAAGAAACAATAGAGTGCAGAAAAACAGTGACAGCACTGAGAACTGAGAAGAGCACTGGCAATTGTATTATAGGCTGTTTCTTAGGAACTACGTTGACTATAAAGAAAGAAGACAGAAGAGAGAAGAGGTTGAAGAGCTGAACCTGTGTTTCAGGGTAAATGGTAATGCCTTTGGTGGGTTAACATGGAAGACAGGAGAAAGCTCAGCTGTGAGAGCAGAGATGCCACATTTACTTTAAAACATATTCATTTTGATGTGCTAATGAGAGCACCAAATAGAAATTTGCAAATTCATTCACTGAGTGAGAATTTACCAAATGTCTGCTATATGGGTGTTCCTTCTTTAAATACTTAGGATATATCGTAATCACTTTTCTATTGCTTTGTCTCATTTAGGAGACCACTGGAAGTATCATATTGACGTCATAGCCTATAAAACGTTCTCAAACCAACACAGTTGAAAAGTTGTCTCCTTCCTTTGAACTTTTGTATTATCATCTCCACCACTCATTGAGTGCTTAGCATGTATGAATATGTGTGTGTGTGTGTGTGTGTGTATACATACACATATGTATTCTCTATCCCCAATGTCAGATTTTTAACTAGATTATAACTGGCTTTAGAGCAGGTATCATTGAGTTATTCTTTGACTCCCCCACCATGCCTTACGCAGAGTAGGAATTCAGTAATGCTTTAATTGTTAGACTAGGGTATTTCTTTTCCTTTTATCTTGTAAGAAAGACATACATCTTTTCTTAGCCTTGTAAACTAGAATGATTAGTAACATTTCACATCCAGAACACATGGCTACTGTAAAAGGAGCCACAGATGCTAAATTGGCCTTGGACTGTGGAAAAGACAGCTGAATAATGGCCAGAGCTAAGAAGCTATTTAACATCCCACTTTCGATAGCAATGGTTTTACAAACAGGAACTGGCAGCATACAAACTTTAGCAAAGGAGTACCCAAACAGCAAACCCAAAGCAGGAACTAAGAGACCCAACAGAAGCACCTCTAGGTTATCTGTTTTTAAAAATATTAATCCCACTCTGAAAGTCAAACAAATTCCTACGAACATTAAAATAAAACTCAGAGGTCTAATTATTCTCTCCAAGAAGCTTGCTCTTTCAGGCATTCTACGCTTGATGACTATTCCAATTGATACTGGTACAAGTATGAAAAGGAGTGTTGATACAATTTTAGAAACAGGAATATGAAATGTACCTGACAACCCTAATATCTTACTGTATATATAAGAATTGACAGGCATTGTGATCAGAGCCAATAATGTTGATGTGCAAGTCATCAAAATGGCCAACGTGAAATCTCCGTCTAGAAGCAGAGCAAAGAGATAGCCCCCACCCCCTCCTGGGCATGTGCAGGTCATTACAAATCCAAAAGCTTGTGCCTCAGGCAATGCCACAATCTGAGACAAAAGTAATCCACAAAATGGCATCAGAAAAAACTGTGTGACTGCCCCAAGAATTACTGGCAAAGGTCTCTTCCATACTGTTTGAAACACCTGTAATTCAATCTTGCAACCAAATGCACACTTATTCAATAGTATTAGTGGTAAAATAAGCATTAGGATATTTCTATCAATATGCATTGACGCCTGGAGAAGACTGTCTTTTTGTTTAAGCACTTTGACTTTCACATTCTTGATTTCTTCAATGAGTCTTTTTTGCCTACCTTCAGAATTCCACAGTTGAATAGTCACATTTGTTTCTCCTTCTTCATCAGTCTCCAGATTTATGATAAAGTTTGTACCATCTGATGAGATCTTCTTGATCACATTCACCATTTGCAGTATTTTAGGATCTTCTATTTTTACAAAGAGGTAGCTGGAATTAGGCCGTTTATCTTTGTAGCTTGAATTTACAATGATGGTTTCTTCCGTCTTCGTAAAAAATAGTATTTCAGTCTTCTCTATATCCAGAAAACTGAGAGATGATAACCTTGCTTCTTCTATAGTCACAAGCAACAAGAGTAGAACAATAAAACATTTTCTAATCATTTTGAAAGCTTAAATCATATATATGCAAAACCTTTTTTAAAAAATGAAAGAATATTCTTCATGCAGGTGTCCCAGTGACAGTCTGAGGGTGAGTTAGATAACAGTTGTTTTTGCAGGATCAAAGTCCAGTAGGAGGGACTGCTGTACTTTTAAACAAATATATAGCCATCTAGGCAGCAACATAACCGGTTTAACGTGTGATTAAGAAAATTAAAAAGCCATGGCATTTAGCAGATTCAATTTATTACAACAGAAATTTAATCTCTTCCTCTTGACTTCCTCATTTCTGCTTATGCAAAAAACCCAGCCTCCTGTTTACCTGAATTTAAAGCCTAGTGTCATCATTCTTAGTTCTTTCTTGCTAAAAAAAAATTTAAACTAAAAGCAGTCAGAATCAAGAAATCTGTAACAGATACTGAGCAAACCTAGAGTTCAGTGTTACTGTTTTCTTCAATTAAATTAAAGTCAGATAAATATGCACTGAATGTCTGTTTGCCTAGGGCATGGAGCTGGGAGCTGGCCATCCCATAATGATTAAGCCAGACAGAGTCACTGCTCTCCTGCTTAGTGGGGTGACCCAATATCACAAGTTAGAAAACTGCAGAGCCCAGACACTGGCCTTGGCAGCATCCCTCAGCTGCTAATAGTTTTCCTACATCTCTGAAGGGTGACTGAATCGGTCAGGTGAAAACTGACACTGTTTTTTGTATACTTAAGTAGGAAAATAATTTCCTGAATGGTTACCAGATAACTTGGGAACATAAGGAAAGTAGTTGGCTGGTACCATGGCCAAAGGTACAGGCTGGCTAAGGGACCACATCTACTGGACACTTGGATCCTGAAATGATGGGGCAATGGAAGGATACCAGCATTGATTCTAATCTCCTATTCCTTCTTCATAACACTACTCTGTTCACAGTTAGGGGCAAGGGCATTCAATTGACCCAATTTGGTCCTATCCCTTGGTTGCCAGGAATGAGAAAAAGCATCAGACTTTTTGGGTTTCAACCCATAGGGTCACAAAATTGTGTATTTCCCACACAAGGGGCGGGTGTCCTGATGCTAAGCAGCAAACAAGCAAACCAAAGAAACAAACAAGGCAACTGTTTACTATTAAGATGTAGTAGTTTCTGAACACGTGACCATTTCAGCAAATCTTTCATGTAATCACAATGCAATGTGTTCAAGGTAATGCCAATTCATATTAAGAAGTTTAGATCACTTTGTTCCTTAAAGATGTCAAACCATTTTTGTCATTTTAACAGGTTTTATAAAAGCATACCATATATGTCAGTTAATCTTTCAAATACAATAGACCTTAGATCTCATAAATTTTATTAATATGTACTACATTAAGAAAAACAAGATCCGGGCCGGGCGCGGTGGCTCAAGCCTGTAATCCTAGCACTTTGGGAGGCCGAGGCGGGTGGATCACGAGGTCAAGAGATCGAGACCATCCTGGTCAACACGGTGAAACCCCGTCTCTACTAAAAATACAAAAAATTAGCTGGGCATGGTGGCGCATGCCTGTAATCCCAGCTACTCAGGAGGCTGAGGCAGGAGAATTGCCTGAACCCAGGAGGCGGAGGCTGCAGTGAGCCGAGATCGCGCCATTGCACTCCAGCCTGGGTAACAAGAGCGAAACTCTGTCTCCCCCCCCCAAAAAAAAAAAAAAAAAAAAAAAGATCCACCATACCAATGGTGAGAATAGGGAATGGGACACTGTTCAGTGATGTTACACTTAAAACTTCCCTCTTCTAAAATGACAAAAAAAAAAACCAACCAAAAAAAAACAAAAACATCATAAAACCTAAGTTATCTTAATGTGATAACTATCATCATAAAACCTAAGTTATGTGACCAATATCTTGACTCATAACTTTTGTTGCCCAGGGTGAAGGTGTGAGTATGTCAATTTTTCTTTCCCTCAAAACTCTATCTGCAACCCTTTTAGTTCTTCGGTTTCTCCAAGCCCTTTCATTTGAAAACTGTTAAGAATAAAGCCTGAAAAATCCAGGAAAACTTTGATAACCTATAATTCATCTATATAAGCGTTCTTCAAAATTTTCATAGAAAATATGTATTATAAAAAAAAGTGTGCATGGATGTCAAATTTTTTTTTGCACCGGAATAAACTGACTTTTTATAACATGTCTGAAAAGGACCTGGTGAGAGACACTAACAAGAATAAGACAGTTAGAAAAGCGCCCTTTTATCAGAGAAACATGAATTCTGCTAAAATTGAAGCAAGAACACACATCAAATTTATGGTGAGGTTTGGGTGGAAGGATGGTGAAATCACTGATGCTTCAAATAAGGTTATGGGGACAATACCCCAAGGAGATCTGCAGTTTACAAATGGATAACTCATTTTAAGAGATGAGACAATGTTGAAGATGAAGCCTGAAGCAGATCATTCACAGCAATTTGGGAGGAAAAAATTTATCTTGTATGTGCTCTCATTAAAGAGTACCAGTGATTATAGCACAGAGAATATCTACTATGGTTTGGCTCTGTGTCCCCATCCAAATCTCATGTAGAATTGTAATGAGAGGAAGTGTTGGAGGAGGGGCCTGGTGGGAGGTGACTGGATGATGTGCATGGTTTCTGATGGTTTGGCACCATCGCCCTAGTGCTGTCTCATGATAGAGTTCTCATGAGATCTGGTTGTTTGAAAGTGTGTAGCACCTCCCTCTTTGCTTGCTGTCTCCTGCTGGCAATGTGAAGATCAGCTGTTTTCCCCTTCTGCCATGATTTTAAATTTTCCAAGGCACGCCAGCCATGCTTCCTGTACAGCCTGTGGAACTGTGAGTCAAGCTTCTTTACTTTATACAATATCCACTCTCAGGTAGTTCTTTTTCTTTTTTTCTAGATGTAGTTTCACTCTTGTCACCCAGGCTGGAGTACAGTGGTACTATTTCAGCTCACTGCAACCTCCGCCTCCCTGATTCTCCTGCCTCAGCTGCACTAGTAGCTGGGATTACAGATGCTCACCACCACACCCAGCTAATTTTTATATTTTTAGTAAAGATGGGGTTTCACCATGTTGGCCAGGCTGGTCTTGAGCTCCTGACCTCAGGTGATCCACCCACCTTGGTCTCCCAAAGTGCTGGGATTACAAGCATGAGCTACTGTACCCAGCCTCAAGTAGTTATTTATTGCAGTACGAGAATTGACTAATACAATATCCAAAATCATAGATGTCTCAGTTGGTTCAGCTTACACAATGCTGACAGAAAAATTAAACTTGAGCCGACTTTCCACTTGCTAGGTACTGAAACTTGATAGGCACTCAGATCAGTTACAGACAAGAGTACTTTTGTTCTCTTGGTGGTTTTCCTACTTAAAATTTCAGTTGTCTTTCAATAAAAATTTTAAACAAGCGGGATCAAGAGCCTGAAGCATTTCTTCCAAGAATTGTAACAGGAGATGAAATATGGCTTTACTAGGAGACAATTCTGAAGACAAGGCACAAACAGAGCAGTGGCTACCAAGAGGCGGAAGTGATCCAGTCAAAATAAAAGCAGATTAGTCAAAAGCAAAGGTCATGGGAACTATTTTTTGGGATGCTTAGAGCATTTTTCTTGTTGACTTTATGGAGAGCCAAAAAACAATAACATCTGCTCATTATAAAGGTGTTTTGAGGCTGGGTACAGTGGCTTATACCTGTAGTCCCAGCACTTTCAAAGGCCAAGGCAGGAGGATCCATTGAGGCCAGGAATTCAAGATCAGTCTGGGCAACATAGTAAGACCTTGTTTCTACCAAAAAAAAAAAAGAAAGAAAAAAATTACGAGAGTGTTTAGAGATAGCCAAAGTTTTAGCAGAAAAATGCCCAGGTAAGCTTTGCCAGAGATTGCTTCTCTACTAGGACAATGCTCCTGCTCATCATTCCTCTCATCAAACACGGGCAATTTTGAATTTCAATGTTGCAAATCATTAGGCATCCACCTTAGAGTTCTAATTTGGCTTCTTCTGACTTGTTCTTTCCTAATCTTTAAAAAAAAAAACAACTTTAAAGTGTACCCATTTTTCTTTAGTTAACAATGTAAACAGGCTGCATTAACATGATTAAATAGCCAGGACCCTTATTTATTTGGGGATGGACTAAATAGCTGATATCATTGCTTACAAAAGTGTCTTAAACTTGATGGAGCTTATGTTGAAAAACAAAGCTTATGTTTTCTATTTTTATCTGTTTTCTTTTTTGAGAAAGGGTCTCACTTTGTTGCCCAGGTTGGAGTACAGTGGCAAGATCATGGCTCACTGCAGCCTCAACCTCCTAGGCTCCAGCCATCCTGCTGTCTTGGCCTCCCAAAGTGTCAAGATTACAGGTGTGAGCTATCACACCTGGCTTTTTTTTTTTTTTTTTTTTTTTTTTGAGATGAAGTCTTGCTCTGTTGCCCAGGCTGGAGTGCAATGGCACTATCCCAGCTCACTGAAGCCTCCACCTCCTGGGTTCAAATGATTCTCCTGTCTCAACTTCCCAAGTAGCTAGGATTACAGGTATATACCACCATGCCTGGCTAATTTTTTCTATTTTTAGTAGAGATGGGGTTTCACCATGTTGGCCAGGCTGGTCTTGAACTTCAGATCTCAAGTGATCTACCCACCTTGGCCTCCCAAAGTGCTGGAATTACAGGTGTGAGCCACCATGCTTGGCCCTGGCCTATTTTTATCTTTCAGTTTTTCCATGAACTTTTTGAAGTTCCCTCGTATTTGCTGCCTGATTTTCTAAACTAGAACTCATTTGTATTATACTGTTATTTCCACTACTTATGTAAATTTAAAATTTTTATTCTCTTTGTGGATTCCCTACTTACAATTTTATCTGCAAGTAGGTGGAAGGATGCTAGAGTGGAATGGGGAGAGTGAATCTTTAAAATTTTTTTAAGAATCTTCAACTGAAAGCCCAAATAGAAAGCCTGAGACAGTTGTCTGCTCTCTGAATAATGTGGAAATAGAGAGCTAGAAACTGGGTCTTTCCTCTTTCTCCCATACCTTGTTCTGTTTAGGAGACTGCTGCTGCCACAGCAACCAAACCCCAATACTAAGGATGCTAGCTCCTGTCTCCCCCAGACTAGTTTGCTCCACTATCTGGCACCACACCTAACTTACCACCAGTAAGCCTGCTAATATTCATAATGTATTTCTTCCTCCGGGCGCGGTGGCCTGTAATCTCATGCTTGTAATCTCAGCACTTTGGGAGGCCGAGGTGGGTGGATCACCTGAGGTCAGAAGTTCAAGACCAGTCTGGCCAACATGCTGAAACACCATCTCTACTAAAAATACAAAAATTAGCCAGGTGTGATGGCACATGCCTGTAATCCCAGCTACTCAGGAAGCTGAGGCACAAGAATCGCTTGAACCCAGGAGGTAGAGGTTGCAGTGAGCCGAGACTGCACCACTACACTCCAGTCTGGGCAACAACAGCGAAACTCTGTCTCAATAATAATAATAATAATAATAATAACAACAACAACAACAACAACAATAATAATAAAAGTCCTTCCATCCAGACTGCTGCTCTGTCGCCCAGGCTGGAGTGCAGTAGCGCAATCGCAGCTCACTGCAACCTCCACCTAATGGGTTCAAGTGATTCTCCTGCCTCAGCCTCCCAAGTAGCTGGGACTAAAGGCACATGCCACCACGCCCAGCTAATTTTTTGCATTTTTAGTAGAGACGGGGTTTCACTGTGTTAGTCAGGATGATTGTGATCTCCTGACCTCGTGATCCACCTTCCTCCGCCTCCCAAAGTGCTAAGATTCAGGCCTGAGCCACCATGCCTGGCTCTTTGTTTCTTTTCTACCTAATCATTGATAGGACTTCAGTCTCCTTAGGTTTAACTCAATTCCTTTCAACTTTACTTTGCCACTTCTCAACTTCCAGTTATTATTTTTATGGCATGGTTTTAGACAACTGCATGACCATGTGTTGATCTTCTACTATGTGCAAGTAATTAAACATTATGGTATTAGTTTACATTAAAACTTATTGGTATCTGGGAATATATTTAAGTATAATTCTTTCTGATAAAAGAGTTATTGGAACATAGTCATACTTATCTACTAAATTAGCACCTGTTACACTACTTTTTATTATAAGTGCAAGCATAGCACATTTTATGGTGCTCCATTTTATTGTGCATCCAATTAAATTTAATCCAGTGTTTTCTATGCTGGAGTACAGTGGCACGATCTCAGCTCACTGCAACCTCCGCCTCCTGGGTTCAACCAATTCTCCTGCCTCAGCCTCTCCAGTAGCTGGGATTACAGGCATCTGCCACTATGCCTGGCTAATTTTTGTAGTTTTAGTAGATGGAGTTTCACCATGTTGGCCAGGCTAGTTTTGAGCTCCTGACCTCAAGGGATCCACCTGCCTTGGCCTCCCAAAGTCCTGGGATTATAGCTGTGAGCCACCACACCTAGCCTATCAGAGCCATTTTTCTAATAACATGCGTTTACTCTGTGTATCTGAGTCACAGTCTGGTAATCCTCTCAATATTTCAAACTTTTTCATTATTGTTACATCTGTTATTGTGATCTGCAATTAGTGATCTTATACTTGTGGTGGAAATGGCAAAAGAACAAAAAGGAGAAGTAGAGCTTGATTATGTGATTGAATTGCTGCAATCTCTTAACAAAAGGTGAATGGATGAGGTGTTGCTTCTTATGGATGAATAAACAGTGGTTACTTAAGAGGGAATCTCCTCCTGGTGAAGATGCTATGAACATTGTTGAAATGGTAACAAAAGATTTAGATATTCCATAACCTTAGTTGATAAGGCTGTGGCAGTGTTTAAGAGGATTGACTTAAACTTTGAAAGAAGTTCTACTCAGGAAAAAATGCTATCAAAAGCACTGCACGCTACAGAGAAGTCTTTCATGAAAGGAAGAGTCAATCGACGTGGCAAACTTCATTGTGGTCTTCCTTAAGAAGTTGTCATAGCCACCCCAACCTTCTGTAACTACCACCCCAATCAATCAATAGCTATTGAAATTAGACAAGATCCCCCATCAGCAAAAACATTACAAATTGTTGAAGGCTCAGATGATTCTTAGTATTTTTTGGCAATAAAGTATTTTTTTATTTAAGGTATACACTTTTTTTAGACATAATGCTATTGCACACTAAATAGTTTATAGTATAGTGTAAACATAATTTTTATATGCTCTAGGAAACAAAATAAATCTGTCTGACTCAATATACAATATTTGCTTTGTATAGTAGTCTGAAACTGAACCCAAAGTAGTTCCAAGGTATACCTTTTATTTGAGTTCCCACTAAATGTAGGGATGTTGAAACATCTTCATTGTGTTAATCATGGCCTTTAGAGACAAATCCCTACATTTAGTGGGAACTCAAATAACTATGCTAATGAATGAAAGTATAAGCACACAATAAAAGTTGGAAATTATCTCCATTCCTCACATAAAAATAATATGTAGAATTAGAAAGAAAAGAAACCAAATGAGCATTCCAAGTTGATTCTTTTTAAGTAAGCCTACAGCCACTACATATGTTCATGACAATTAGAGCAGAAAAAAGAAAAAGGCTTTGGGAGGCTGAGGTGGGTAAATCATGAGGTCAGGAGATCGAGACCATCCTGGCCAACATAGTGAAACCCCATCTCTACTAAAATATAAATAAAAATTAGCTGGGCCTGGTGGTGCACACCTGTAGTACCAGCTACTTGGGAGGCTGAGGCAGGGGAATCGCTTGAACCTGGGAGGCGGAGGTTGCAGTGAGCCGAGATTGCACCACTGCACTCCAGTCTGGTGACAGAGCAAGACTCCATCTCAAAAAAAAAAAAAAGAAAGAAAAAGGACAAATAGAAATAATTTCTATTCTGTCTATATAGTAGTAGTTTTGGGGGTATAGAAAGTAAACATTAGTCAAGAACACTCATCTAAATTTGTTGGTAAAATGTAGTCACCGTTTGGCACGGGTTTTGCTTTGGTATATAATGAAGTTGAACTATCCCATCTTCCCTCTCATATAATACAGTCCCACAAACAAAAAAGAATCTCACTAGAGGTGGGTCTTTATCAGAAATATCTGCCAATCTAGTTAGGTAGTAGAAAAAAAATCATTTTCTCCTCCTAGGCCTAAGATTCTTCATGTAAAAATTGTAAGACTGAATAAAGATGACCTCTAAGTTTCTATAATTCATGTACATGTATCAATTTATACATCATGATGTAGATAGAGAGTAGGCTATACTTTCCGGCTCCATGATGCTAGGCTTGGCCACATGACTTGCTTAAAACAAATATGATACATGCATCTTTTAAGAGAAAACTGAAGTGCATTTCATCTGTTTCTCTCTCTGCTAAAACAATGACAATGTCCCAAAAGAGGGCCCTTCTTTCACCTTTGATCGTGGAGTGAAGATGACACAGAGTGGTGCCAGAGTCAGTCAACAGGAAACATCACTCACTGGGAAACACATCTTTGCTGTTGTCATTACATCAGAACCTAATGAAAGCTAATTAAATAAAAGAATTTGCTAATAATTGAGGATCAATACACAGTTAAACTTAAGATCAAAACACACTAATTTAATAGAAAACTCATAACCAAAATGTGACGTAAGCGGGAGATAAGTTAAAAGGCAACTTAAAAAAATTACAAAACTAGTATTTGTAGTAAAATAAATGGGCTTAAACATGTAATAGAATTTTCCTTGTGATTTCTGACTTGAATACTTGAATAATTATTCAAAGTAAGATTCAACATTTTTACAAAATTGTTCTTCATCATTAAGATATTCCAAGATTATATTTCCACCATTATATAAAGGACAATCCTCCTTAGCAATCCAGGTTTCCAAAGTATGATCCAAAGGTAAGGCTTCTCCTGAAGTAATGTGACACAGCCTTAATTTCTGTGAAGAGGAAGTAAGTCATACATTAAGAAATAAACATGCTTGAATGGAGCATCATAAAACCTTTATGGAAATATCGTCATAACGAGATGTTACCTTAGCTGTTAATTTGTTATTGTCATTTTTAAGACTGGCTAGAGAAGCAGCAAAGTCTATGGCCTTTCCAATGCTCCATCGGTGGCAAAAGAACATGGGTTTGCTCTTCTCTTTGCTCCCTTTAGGTAAGAAAACCTGAAAGTAAATTCTTTCTGTCTGTAAAAAGAAAAAGTTAAAACAACCATTACATAGACAAAATAGACATCAGTTTTTGTCTGGTGCCAGCCTTTCTGCTCTTCTTCTGTTCAGAGCAGAATTACCCTCTAACAATGTATCTACTGTTTGGAATATCAATCACAGTAGCCAAAAATACACATAAATGCATGGGCATGGGACCAAGACCCTCTCCAGGGTGATCTGTGCAAAGACAGGCATGGGGCCTAAGTAAGGCTAATCAGGTCTGTTTCTGAGATTTTATGTTCAACAGCTTAGGAGACAAACAGCATTCTCCTTAATTTTTTTTTTTTTTTGAGATGGTGTTTCACTCTTCTTGCCATGACTGGAGTGCAATGGTACAATCTGGGCTCACTGTAATTCTCTGCCTCCTGGGTTCCAGTGATTCTCTTGCCTCAGCCTCCCAAGCTGGGATTACAGGCATGCGCCACCATGTCTGGCTAAGTTTTGTATTTTTAGCAGAGACAGGGTTTCACCATGTTGATCAGGCTGGTCTTAAACTCCTGACCTCAGGTGATCTGCCTACCTAGGCCTCCCAAAGTTCTGGGATTACTGGCATGAGCCACCGCATCCTGCCTCTCCTTAATTTGTTTAAGTTTCATCAAATTAAACCTGGAGTTGCCTACAGTGAACCCTGTTACCCATAGCCATTCCTGAACCAATATGGAAAAAGTTTCCTCAAATGGGAAAATATGAGGTCAGTGTAGAAAGAGAAATAACAAAAAAACATAAACTTGACATAATCTGAGTCCCTGAATTTGGTCATCTCCCAAGACCAGATCAATTCATTATTCCCCATTATATGAGGGAAAAAAGTTTGTTTTGATTGTCCTGGTTGGAATTGAGTTTTTATCACTTACAATTCAAAGATTTTTAACACAGATAACATTTCTTTTTGTGTGAAATACCTCACTATACATTGGGACAGAAGGACTTTTCAGAACAAGGAAACGTCAAAAAAAAAAAAAAAAAAAAAAAAGATAGAAAAAAACCCTCAAACCCCAAGTACCTTATCAACAAAAGAAGGAATTTGAAAAGGATTTCTCTGGTATTCTATATCCTATCTGCCCTCTCCTTATATTGTATTTTATTGCCTAATTAACAAATGGATGGCTGAGCATAACAGCTCATGCCTGTAATCTGAGCACTTTGGGAAGTCAAGGCAGGCAAACTACTTGAGCCCAGGGGTTTAAGACCAGCCTGGGCAACATGGTGAAACTCCATCTCTACAAAAAGTACAAAAATATTAGCTGAGTAGGGTGGTGTGTGCCAGTAGTCCCAGCTACTTTGGAGGCTGAGGCGGGAGGATCACTTGAGCCCGAGAAGGTCGAGGCTGCAGTAAGTGGTGAACACGCCACTGCACTATAGCCAGGGCAACAGAGTAAGACCCTATTTCAACAAAACAAATCAAAACAAAAAAAAGGCAGGCAAGAATGAATAGGAGCAAAAGGTTTGGCCTTTGATCTTCACTGATTCCTAAAAACTGCTTTTTAAAAGTGCTGGCTTTACAGATCAATTCTTGCTACAACAAAAATTTTGGCATAACTGGAGCATCTCTAACTTGTGGGGGAAAGAGCATAATTATTCTGAGAAATAATAAATTCAACACAATTCCCATCTCAGCGTTAAGGCATGGGAGTTTGTTATTATAGGTAAGAAGTATTAAAAGAAAAAACAAGAAATCACTGGAAATTCAAACTGTGAGCCACCTCTGTAATCAAACAGTCCCTGCTCCAAAAACAAAGTAGCAAGAAGATAGAGAAAGAGAAAATTTAAAAGATACAGCCTTATCTTAAAAAAAAAAAAAGAAAGAAAAATATGTATGAGGATCAAAAATGAAACAGAAATTCAAAGTGATAGTCTGGGTGAGCCACAGGCTTTCAGGGCTCCAGAAGAGGAAGAGGTAACTTCAGCTTAAGTTAAGTGGGAAATAACAGTACCACAGGGAGATAAGTATAAACTCCTGGGTCAGGCTCCCTACTTGGAAGCAGAAGAGTGTGAGGGACCTGTGCTCCAGGAAGGGCAGCTAAAGAAGTTACTGCTGAATGCCGACTTAAGTACAAAATTGCTAGACAGGGATCTGTGAGTGAGGGGAAGGAGAGATATAGGAAGAACCTCCTATTCAAGATGAACATGTCAAATTCAGTAACTGAAATTTCAAAATAAACTAAAGGTTAACTGATTATGGGCAAATGAAGACAGCTGAACTTTAAAGACATTAAAATAAGGTATTTAGGATGTACAATTAGATTAAAAAAGTGATAATATCCATAAAAAGGAACAAAAAGTTATAAAGTCAAAACAGGCACAAATAAGAAAAGACATGAAGATCCAGCTTAAAATATAGCTTCTGGAGTAAAACACTCAAAGTTTAATATAGATAAGTTTCTATAATCCTCAATAAAAAGCCCTAATTTATTATAAGATGGATACAAGGAAGTCATCCAGAACACTGCATAAAGAGATACAAAGAGAGAAACAATTATAGGTTGGGTGCAGTGGATCACACCTGTAATCCCAGCACTTTGGGAGGCTGAGGCAGACAGATCACTTGAGGTCGGGAGACTGAGGCCAGCCTCACAAACATGGCAAAGCTCTGTCTCTACTAAAAATACAAAAATTAGCTGGTGTGGTGGCACGCACCTGTAGTACCAGCTACTTAGGAGGCTGAGGCACGAGAATTGCTTGAACTCGGGAAGTGGAGGCTGCAGTGAGTCAAGATTGCGCCACTGCACACCAGCCTGGGTGAAAGAGTGAGATTCTGTCTCAAAGCAAAAACAATTACAGATTCCCAAAATATGTCAACAAGTGATTCAGAAAAGAAGAAGTGGTAAAGTAGCACTATTTAGAGAGAAAATGAGTACAATTTTCCAAAAAATCAAAATTTAAAATGTATCAAACTGAATAATTAAAATAAATTCACACACAGAAGCATTTCACAAAAATTGGAAAATATCACAAGAAATCTTAAAAGCTACCAAAAAAGATAGATTATTCATAGAGTAAGACTGACACAGATATTTCTGCAATAATAGAAGACAAAGTATATTAAATGAGTTGAGAAAGTTCAATAGACAATCCAGCTAAAAGTAAGGGCAAAATAAGGTCATGTTCAAACAAACAAACAAACAAAGGACTAATAGAGTAATTTTATTACCAGAGACCTTTGCTGAATGAACTGCTAAAGAATGTACTTTAGCCAAAATAAAAGTGAGCCCCAATGAAAGAGAAACTAAACAAACAAGCAAACAAAAAACAAAGACGTATTGGTAAATTTAAATAGCTATTAATTTAAAATTAATTTTTATATGTTAAAGTAAGATGATGGGATAGGAGATAGTCAACTGGATGAAGCATTTCAAGCTCGTATTCAGGAGGATATAATACCAACTGACTTTAGAATTTGAGAAAAAAATGCCATTTAATTATATACATAAAGAATGTGAGCACATAGTTGTTATCACCATTATCATTTTAGGATATTATACTGGAGATTATAGGTAATGTAGCATGAAAAATGAAATAATGAGTATAATTATTGAAAAAATTAGAGCTATTCTTATTTGTTAATGAGGTATCATTTTTAACTAGAAAATGGAAAACACAAATAGAAAAAACTTCTAAAATTAATAGAAGATTTTGGTGATGTAGCTGAATAATACGAGTATACAGAATTCAAGATTTTTTTCTCTTTATTAGCAGTAACTACTTGGCAATAGAAGAGGGGAAAATATTCTGTTTCTAATCTAAACAAAACCCATAAAATAAGTAGCAATGAAAATATGGAATACAACCTAAAAGAAGAAAAACATAAAATGTTACAGAAGGAGGGCTAGGCACAGTGGCTCACGCTTGTAATCCCAGCACTTTGAGAGGCTGAGGTGGGTGGATCATCTGAGGTCGGAGTTCGAGACTAGCCTGACCAATATGGAGAAACCCCAACTCTACCAAACACACAAAATTAGCCAGGGTTGGTGGCACATGCTTATAATCCCAGCTACTCGGGAGGCTGAGGCAGGAGAACCACTTGAACCTGGGAAACGGAGGTTGCAGTGAGCCAAAATTGCACCATCGCACCCCAGCCTGGGCAACAAGAACAAAACTCTGTCTCAAAAAAAAAAAGGTTATAGAAGGCAATAAAACATCTGAATAAATAAAGACATACAAGGTCCTTATAGAAAGACAATGTCATAAAAATGTCATTTCTTCCAAAATTAATGTATAGCATACAAAGCAAATCCAATGTGAATCCTTCAGGAATGGTTCTGAGTCAGGTCAAAAGCCTAGACTTGCTTGTAGATACTGGTGGGAATTTGAACTGTACTTCACCTAACTTCATAGAAACCACTCAGGTATTCATAAAGGATATTTTGCATCAATTACTGGAATCTTATGAGCAGGAAAGGGGCTGGAAGCCTCAGGACATAAAAAAGGAGGCCAAGATGGTACAATATCCCCAGGAGAATGGCAAAGGGGCCTTCAAGCAAGTGATCAAATCCTCATTTCCTCCAGGCAGTGTTCACTTATCAAATCCTGTGGGAGACATGAGGGGATGTACGAACCCACATTTCTGTCTAAGATTATGCTGTTAAGTGTTGCTTTTTATAGTCATATTCTCAGTTTCCACAGTTTTGCTTTTAAAGAGTCTAAATTCTTTAACAGGCTATGTTGAAGGCTATTATTCACAACCCTGCCCCATTATGATAACCTAGAAATCCTAAGAGTGGTATTTTTCAAAATCTGAACATTCAGATGGATGAATAAATGCTAATAAAAGTACTAAGAAAAAATGGAAAAATATAGATGGAACTTGCATGATCAGATATAGAACATTCTATAAAGCTATTGTTCCAAATCAATTTGGTATTAACTTATGAATAAAAAATAAATGAGTAGACTAGAATAGAAAATTAAGAAATAAGCGCATATGCAGAAAATAAAATGTTCAGCTTTTCATAAACGTAATATTTTGGTATTTCAATCCAACAAAACATTAATAATTTATTAATCAGTGATGGCAAAACTACCTAAACAACTAGAAGAAAATAAAATTAAGCCCTTAGCTAATGTCACGTGCTAATAAAAAAACTAGGTGGGTTGAAGACTGATGCAAAACAAGCTGGATGCAGTGGCTTGCGCCTGCAATCCCAACACTTTGGGAGGCTGAGGTGGGCGGGTCACCTGAGGTCGGGAGTTTGAGACCAGCCTGACCAACATGGTGAAACCCTGTCTCTACTAAAAATACAAAAATTAGATGGAGTGGTACCACAAACCTGTAATTCCAGCTACTCAGGAGGCTGAGACAGAAGAATCACTTGAACCCGGGAGGCAGAGGATGCAGTGAGCTGAGGTTGCACCATTGCACTCCAGACTGGGCAACAAGAGCGAAACTTCGTCTCAAAAAAAGAAAAAAAAAAAAAGACTAATGCAAAACAAAACAAAAACACACAAAACCCAAAGGAAAACAATAACAGGAATGAAAGGAAAGACAGAAAATGTAAATGCAAAATATTGATATGTCAATAAGAAATATATGTAAAATCAATACATTGATAGATTTGAAAAACAGTTTATAAAGAAGAACGATTATAAAGGATTAATATCTTTTATAGTCTAAGAGCTCCTATAAGTTGACCAAACAAAATAAAAAGTTGAATATCCCAAAAGAAAAATGATCAAAGGATACATATTAACAATTTAGAGAAGAGCAATTCCAAATGCCCAAAAAACATATTAAAGTTATCCAACCTGAACAGTAGTCAGGGAAATACAAATTAAAGCATTTATGAAATATATTTTTAGAGCCAGCAGACGGTAAAATATTAAAAAGAATGCTAAAGCTACTGGAAACCATAAAGGAAAAGGGTACTCTCATGTTTGGCCACGAGAGGCAGTATGTTAAACTGGTTAGAATGGCAGGCTCTTACCAAGTTAGCGCTCTCAAAAATACTTAACTTCAGATTACTCATCTGTAAAATTAGAATAAAAATATATCTCAGAAGAGTTGTAAGTAGTAAAGGTGATTAAACACCTAGAGCCACAAAACAATGCTTAGCATAGGCAATCAGTCAATGAAGTTTGATTAGAAATGTGAATTGTTTCAATTTCTTGGTAAAGTTGTTTGGCAATTTTTATTAAAATTTAAAATATGCATACCCTTTGACACAGCAAACATGTTCTTGGGAATTTATCTCACAGAAAGAAAAGGAACCACATAGGCTAATTAGCACAGTAGCCCAAACTGGAAACAAAGTGAATGCTCATTAATAGAAAAAATGACAAAATAAGCCACAGTATACCCACGCCACAGAAAAGGATGCAGTTTGCAAAGAAAATGATTTAGAGTCACACGAACTCACTTGAGGGAATTTCTACTAGGCATTAATCAGAGTAGGATATAAAGAGAGAAGGATATGTCATCTACTCAAAACCTGCTTTAGTTTTATTTACAGCCCTAATCACTACATGAACTATTATATTTAATATCTGTCTCAGCCTAGTGGCATATAAATTCCAGGAACTCTGGGTTCATAAGGGCAGGGACCCTGTTTTTCACTGCTGTACTCTCAGGGCTTAGTATGTAGAAAGTTTTTTTTTTTAAGTGTGTTGATGTAAAATGATACACACACATATATTACACACTTAAACATATGTGTATATACTACACATATATATATTATACATTTAAGTATGTATAAACAGATAGACACACATATACTGCTAGTATATCTATATTTATATACACACAAACATTAATATAGGAAAATCTTTTATCTACAAACGTATAGAATGCTTTATGATAGATATATTGTTAAGTGTGTGAAGAAGATGGTTTGTGAAACCAGACTGCCTAGTTTCAATTCATAGTTCTCCACCTACTAGCTACGTTAATAAAAAGTTGCTCTTTTTGTGAAAGTACATACCTTATAAGCTTGTTGCAAGGATGAAATGTGTTAGAAGAGTGTCTCAGAGTAAGTCTTGCAGAAGTTTTTACTGCTATGTTTTAAGTAACAGAAGAATTGCAAAGTAATGTAAGTATTACTGAATACTTTAGGGCAGGTCTTCTCAACTTGGTCACCATTTACATTTTAGGCCAAGAAATTCTCTGTTGTCAGCCTTGTCCTCTACAGTGTATGAATTTAACAGCATATCTGGCCTCTACCAACTAAATACCAGGAGCACCTCATTCCCAACTGTGACAACCAAAAATGTATCCAGAATTGCTGAATGTCCCCTTGGGGGGCAAAACTGCTCTCAGTTAAGAACTGCTGCTTTAGTGGGATGAAAATGGATGAGAGACATAGGAGAGTGTATGTTTTTTCTCCATATGTATCTTTTGATAGTTATACTTTTTAAAAGCTTGTACTATCTTTGCAATTTTAAAAATATAAAATAAAATTTCAAAAAAGGAAAATATCAGGGGTAGTCATTTAAATAAAAAATTGTAATCAATGGTTTCTAAGCCATCAGAACAAATTCAATCAATACAAAAGGAAAGAGGAAGAGTCAAAGAAAAAGGGTGATGAGCAGAAAAAATATGATGGAAGAAATATGTTCAAATACACCAATGACCACAATAAACAAGAAAGGATTCAACTCACCTACAAAAGAGAGACACTATCAAACTGGTTTAAAAAATAACAAAGTCCAGCTATATGCTGCTTACAAGAGACATCCTAAAACAAAATAACAAAAAAAGTTGAAATATAAAGGGATGAAAAAGTTTCATACTTGTTAAATATTCACCAAAAGAAAGCTGGTGAAACAATATTATAATTCAAAACGTTATTAAAGGCAAAATTTACAAAGAACATATAACAATCAAGAAATTCTATGCACTTGATAATATATAACTCTACAAACCATTAGAGTTATATAAAAAAATTAACAAAACCACATCCATAGTGGGAGATTTTAACCTATCTGAGAAACTGATAAATCAAGTGGACCAAAAATTAAGCACACACATATACATATAGTACATATAGACAGAGAGAGATAGTAGACAATAAAGCAAACAGGGCAAAATGTAAATAATTGGTACATTTGGGTAAAGGATATGGAAAAGTTACTTGTACTATGTTTGTAACTTGCCTATGTTTGAAATGGTATCAAAATAAAGGCACCAAACAAGTATACTCTTACAACTAAACAAGTATATTAAAAATAAATACATTACCATTCTATGGGAAAGGTTGGAAAAAGGACACTAGAGAAAAATATAAACAAAGCAGAAGGAAGTAACAGAAAAGCAAAAATTAGTGAAACAGAAAACAAAACATAGAAGTCTTTAAATCCAAATCATGGTTATTTGAAAACACTAAGAAAAAATAAGGATAAACTTCTAACTTTTTTGTCTAAAGGGGAAAAGGGAAAAGGGAAATGTACAAATGAAAAATATTAAGAAAGAAGTAGAATGACAAAAGGCACATAGAGATTCTGAAGTATAACAAGAATAACTAGAACAACTTGATAACAATAAACTGAAAAATCTACATCAAATAATATTGTGGAAAAATATTTACCAAAATTGACTTCAGAAGAAATACATTTTCCAGATAAACCAAGATGTAACATATTGGAGTGGTATTAGAAATTCTTGATGAATTACAACTAAGTGTTATCAAACCTTCGAGAACAAATAATTCCCACCCGTTACAACTACCTCAAGAATAGAAGAGGGAAAGCTACTCAACTAACTTTTGAGCATAATCTTGCTATAAATGTCACTAACCCTAAAGAGGATGTTAGCAAATCAATTTCTCAGTGCATTTTAAAGAATTATATGCCAGAGTCAAGTGATTTATCCTGGAATATTTGATGACCTAATGACAGAAAAACTAATTAATAAAAGTTATTGCATTGATGATGAAAAAACAATCTTACTTGATGTAAGAAAAAAATTTACAGTAAAGTTTAATATCTATTCATAATATAAATTCCTAGCAAACTAGGAATAGAAAGAAATGTATCATGAAAAAGGCTACTTTCACATTTTTACAGTATATCTAATACTTGATGAAACTTTAGACACATTTGCATTAAAGTCAGAAACAAGATGAAGATTTCTTCTATTGCCCATATTATTCAACATTGTTCTGAAGATCTCAACATTAAGACAAACAATGATAATATAAAGAAAAGAAGAAAAAAATCTGCAGCAAATAATCCACAAAAATTCGTATTTGCAGAAGATATGACTACACAGAAAATAGCCCAGAAAATCTACAGTATATGGGAACTATTAGGAATTTATTTGCTGAATAGAAGGACATATAACATCAACCAACAATAATTAGGAAAATGTAATTTTTTATTTTTTTGAGACTGAGTCTCACTTTGTCACCAGACTAGAGTGCAATGGCATGATCTTGGCTCACTGCAACCTCCACTCACTGTAATCACCTGGGTTCAAGTGATTCTTGTGCCTCAGCCTTGCGAGTGGCTGGAACTACAGGCATGCACCACCACACCCAGCTAAGTTTTGGATTTTTAGTAGAGACGGGGTTTCACCATGTTGGTCAGGATAGTCTCAATCTCCTGACCTCGTGATCTGCCTGCCTCGGCCTCCCAAAGTGCTGGGCTTACAAGCATGAGCCACCATGCCTGGCGAAAATGTGATGTTTTAAAAAAGGTATTATTTATAATGACAGCAAAAATTATAACAAGCCTAAGAATAAAACTAAGAAAAGGTATGTAAATACTCATGGTAAGCATTATAAAAACTTACTTCTATAATTACACATAAAAGAAAGAAAGTTGGAAAGATATGCAACAGACATAGATGAGAAGAGTCAAACTCTAAAGATGTCAACTGTCTCTAATCTAAAATTCAGCACTATTTCTATCAAAATCATAATTTCATAGAACACAGCAAAGTGATCCTAAAATTTTTATGAAGGAATAAATGGTCAAAAATAGACATGGTTGAAAGCACTGCTAGAAAGACACATATGAGTACAACCACTGACAACAGGAAGCTGACCATATGCAGTAAAGCTGAAGATCAGCAAAGTCCATAAACCAGGTTTTCTATTTCTAGGTATATTCCCTAAAGCAGCATTTTTTAAACTGGTAGTCTCAATCCATCAAGGGTTGAAAATCGACCTAATAGGTTTGACTAACAGTCTTTAAAATAGAAAATAAAAATATCATAATATATAACACATATTAACGGTTAAGTACCACTCAACTAAACTGTGTTAAGGTATGTATATATATTGGGTTGTTATATAAAATAATTGATATTGTGAAGTTCTAAAGGAATAGTCCTAGAGAAATTCTTCTACATATACACAAGGATGGTCACCATAGACAGTTTATAATAGCAAAAAAATGAAAAAATCTGAATTTTATTTATTAAGAGAATAAATTGGGGTATATTAATACTATGGAATAATGTGCAGCTATCAAAACAAATGAGCAAGACTAAATGTCTCAGCATGGATAAATGTTAACAGCACATGCCAACTGGGGAAAAAAAAATCAACTAGAAGAAGGATATATATGGTTCACTGCCATATCTGTAAAGTGAAAAAACTCACAAAACTATGTATTATTTATGCAGACATATACCATGCAATTTCAAAAATGATACATACCAGGTTTAGGTTAGTTGTTAATTGATGGGAAGGAGGAATAAAAAGAGGACTTCAGCTATATTTGAAGTTTATGTGTTTTTAAAAATCTCTAAGACTAACCTGTGGCAATGACTTATCGCCATCAGCATGCATCTTTAATTTCATCAATGCAACCTTTGCAGCTGTTTCACTACTTTTGGCACCTTTCCGTCGTTTACTTGCTGTTTCTCCTGTCTTGGAATCTAAGAAATAAGTGTAAGCATGTAATCACATAAAACTTTCACATTACAAGTAGAGTTTTATTATAAAGCATTTATTAATTATGACCCTGAAACATATATAAATTACACATGGCCGGGCGCAGTGGCTCACACCTGTAATTCCAAAACTTTGGGAGGCTGAGGTGGGTGGAACACAAGGTCAGGAGTTCAAGACCAGCCTGGCCAGGATGGTGAAATCCCGTCTATACTAAAAATACAAAAAATTAGCCAGGCTTGGTGGTGGGTACTTGTAATCCCAGCTACTGGGGAGGCTGAGACAGAAAATTGCTTGAGCTTGGAAGGTGGAGGTTGCAGTGAGCCAAGATTGTGCCACTGCACTCCAGCCTGGGTGACAGAATGAGACTCGGTCTCAAAAAGAAAAAAAAAATTACACACAAGAGAGATACACAGAGACCACATTCATTGTACAGGTATTATATTTACATGGTCAATGGAAAAATATCATTGAGATTGATCCAAGCAATCTCCACATCAAAAAATTCACTAAAATGTGCTTCTTTCCAACTTAAGCCTAGTTAACCTAAAGCAGTCATTAATGCTTCTACAGACAACCTTAAGAATTGGTTATGCAAGATTTTAATAAAGGTACTATCCTTAATATGGGATAAAAATTCTGAGCTAACATACTAACAGAGAGACTGATTTACATCACAGATACATTCTTTCCTGGTATCTCTTATTAGCAGTAGCATTCACAGCACAGCTGATTAGGCTTAGAGTTTAGTGTATAGAGAAAGCAACTGATTACTTCAATCTCATGAATACCACTTCTAGCCTGGATGGTTAACCAGCTAATCTAGGTGGCTCAGCAAAAGAGATAAATATTTATGGTGGAGTACTTCCAAATAATTTTCACATTTTCACTGGTCAGGTAGACCTTGTAAGAAATACTGTCACAAGAATATCATCAAAATACAAGTTAATACGAATACCACTGGGGCTATTAATGATGCCTCCCATAACTGAAAAGCAGACATAAAAAGCAGGAGCTCTGGAACTAGGAAAAGCAAAAAAAAAAACGGGCTTTCTAGATATTTACCAATAATGTCTTTAACAAGTTTCTGAGTGGCAGCCATTCGAGGCTTCGGGATTTCCAGTTTTTCACACTCATGATCTGACTGATGACGGTGTCTATGAGCAACAGAAAAGTGACACTAGTTCATGTATTTGTATATGACTTAAACAGATATACACAGTGTGAACAGTTAAGCAATTACCTCAGGCAAAAATTCTTCTCACAATAAAGACATATAACTGCCACAAGTTCTCTTTCAGCACAGTCTTTGAATGAGCACGGGTAAGATGTATGTTGATCTGTCTTTAGTCTCTCACTGATTACAGTCACCTGAAAATGCAAAAAGGAGGAAATGTATTACGTTTCAGACCAAAACCAAATCAATATGTCCATTCTAGAAGGCAGCATTCATATTATCTTTGCTTAAATTTATTAGAGCAAGTTACTTATTCTCACATAAAGATTATAACAAATGTTTTGTGTGACAAATGATTACTATGCTGACTGTTCTACATTTTCATAATTTTCCTACTGTGGTATATTTATCTTCTAAGTCAAGTTAAAATGACTATTTAATTACTCTCTACGATATTAACCTGCTTTGTAACAGTCTCATACAAAGATGCCCCTATAACGTGCTCAGGTAATTATCTCATCAACCCTCAAATGGCAAGTCAACCTACTTTCCACTCTAATTTTAGGGGATGAAACACTTAACTCAGAGAATAAAACACTTAAAAATTACTTATTTATTCATGAGATAAAAGGTTAAAGACAATTTTCATAATCATATATTATTCTCTATGCCTTATTTTATATTCTTATTACCAGCAAATACTCCATTACAGGAAGAAAAGATTTTGAAAGACTTTTAAAAAAAAAAAAGATCTAGATCAGTCAGGTTATCTGGGCATTAAGAAACCAGGTTTCTAAAGATGAATAAACTTAGGGAAATAATTGCTTGAAAACTACAACCAAAGTGAATTCCTTTTTATAAATAATAGTCACATCTTGTTGGAATTAAGTATCTTTTTGAACTTGTTGCAATGGTCTAATGATATTTCAGTATTTAATTAATGAGATCTAATTATCTGAGAGACATTCAGAGAAATCACATTATATCCTAAGAAAAAAGAAAACACAGGATAGATTTAAAAACTATAAGAGACATCAGTAAGTTTTATTGTATGACTAAATATTTCCTCCAATTAATGCTGCACAAAATCAACATGCTAGGTAATTTTAATGTTCCGCAAATAGATCACGTAAACTTCAAAGAGTCCAATTTTGACTGGTTGTTTTCACTTGAAAGAATCAGATTTCAACAGAACCTCATGTAACTTTAACTTTCTATAACTGAGAGAACAGATGTGAAAATCCTTGGTAAAGCACTTGGTAAATGATGGGCAGGAATAAATGTCCACTGAAAAGTGTAGAGCACATTGGACATGGTGGACTTAGCTTTCTCTCTTCCTCTTGGAACTGAACTGCCTTCAGGGAGAAAGCCTAACCTGATCCAATACTGCCATGACTGCTGGGCAAGTCTGCTTAATTCTGGATTTTCCATGTAAACCCATTTGGCTCTATGCTTAGCTTTATCATTCAACTTATCTTTACCAGTAATAGGGGTAATATTTTGACTTCTATCTGCCAGATCTTTCTTAAATTATGATTTGTGCAAAATAGGGTAGGAATTTTATCAGACTATAGATTTGTTCCTGGTGGTCTTAGGCTGACTGAACCAGAATGATTTACTACCACAGATCCTGTCAGCAGGCATCAATGAAAATGAACACAGCAGTAAAGGACACAGTAAACTGGAGGGAATATATAAGGAGAACATTCACTTTAGTGTATATTGATAAATAGATAGCCTTGGCCAGGAGTGGTGGCTCACACCTGTAATCCCAGCACTTTGGGAGGCCGAGGCAGGTGGATCACCCAAGGCCAGGAGTTTGAGACTGTAACCGGGTGCTTTTTTGGGTGTTGGTGAGGCACAGCTCCCCTAGGAGAAGGCTGTGGGTTCTTGGCCTTCAACCTTTTAAGGAATAAGCACTGGGACCACTGCAGGTGCGCCATATGCTTGTAGAAGAAAATATTGGACCCAAGAAGTGTTGCAGAAAGGTGTTTTTATTTAGGTAGAGAAAAGAGAAGGAAAGGAGAAGAAGAGAAAGACTTCCATGAAGAGTGTGAAAAACGATTCCAGAGGGGAAATCCCAGGAGGAGCTCCCACCATGTGGGAGGGGATTTCAGACAGTTGGAAATCCGGTGTGGATGAAGGAGCAGGAAATTTATCCTGGGAGAAATTCCCACCTTCCCAAGTTCCTTTGGCCAATGAAAGATGTTTCTTTAAACCTCCACTGGAGTGATTGACTTTTAGTTTCTTCCCGTGCAGGGGAAATTGAAACATAAATGGTTAAATCTCCCTGATGGAAATAGGAGGGGGGCATGGCACTGGGACCTTTTTGCCCTTAAAACTACACCCTCTCATGGACCCGGAAAGAGAACACATTCCCTCATTCCCCCTTCTGAACAGGAAAATTTAACTTTTGTTGGAATAGGGGCGTTGATGTTTGGAAATCCAGCGTGGGTAAAGGAGCAGAGGAATTTATCATAGAAGAAATTCCCACCTTCCCAAGTTCCTTTGGCCAATGAAAAGAATTCCTTTAAACTTCTGCTGGAGTAATTAACTTTTAGTTTCTTCTCACACCAGCAAAACATAAACTTTTAAATCTCCCGGATAGAAAGAAATGGAAGGAGGGAATGGCACTAGAAAGTTCTTGCCCTTAAAACTACGCCCCCTCATGAACCTGGGAAAAAAACACATTCCCTCAAGACCAGCCTAGCCAACACAGTGAAACCCCACCTCTACTAAAAATACAAAAATTAGTTGGGCATGGTGGCTCATGCCTGTACGCCCAGCTACGTGGGGGGCTGAGGCAGAAGAATCGCTTGAACACAGGAGGTAGAGGTTGCAGTGAGCTGAGATCCTGCCATTGCACTCCAGCCTGGGCGACAAGATCGAAACTTCGTCTCGAAACATAACAAAGCATACAAACAAATAAATATATAGCCCTATGCTGTAAGTGGGCTACCTAAACAGAAATGTTGAGGAATAAGAAATGGGATAAAAATTTACAAATACCAAGTAAAACAATTTTTCTTTCAAACAGAGAAAAATAATATAAATGAAGCAAAAGACTCTTTACATAATCAGTTTAGTATGCCAAACTTTAATCTCTGTGACACTGACTGGCTTTAAATCTAATCAAATTCTGAATGAAAGTACGTAAATATAAATACATTTTTATCAGATTGGAAAGATATTAACATACCTCAGGACAACCATGAGACTCCCTGCTTCTGTGTTCAAGGCTTAAAAAATAACAATAAACATTTATTTAAATAACATACTTAAAGATAACTGCAGTAATTTGTGGTATTTTAATGTTCAGTATTCTTAAGACACATTATGCTTAATAACATTATGTGTTAATAACTTTGAATATGAGGAAAAACTGAAATGTCAGATAAAGATGGAGCATCTATAGTCTCAAAAGTTTTAAAACTCAAATGTTCCACTTCAATATGAGTAAAAACAATTCACCACCCTAAATTACATTGACTTTGAATGCTTTAGGGTACATGAAAATATAAACAAATCTTTCAGTTCTTTTTATTTCTAAAAGATCATCAGTGGTAAAATGCGAAGAGTGCTCTAATTCTAAATAATTTAAAAACATATATTACTTTTATTTACTTCCAAGAAATCATTTTGAATTACATTCTGAAAGGAATTTATTCTTTCAGTGCTCTATTTCATAAATTAAATGCTTGACATTTTAAAGTTTAATTGTAAGGAAAACTCATTTTCCAAAATTCTTGGTTAATTCCCAGGTTTTACTTGGCATGTGATGTACTCAAATGCTGTGATTCCCGTTTTAAGGCATTTATAGGTTAGGCTCTTTTTATTTTATTAATTAAAGAGTAATAATTATAGCTAGATTTTTTTTACCATAATACTTATATTATGAATATTATTTTCCGCTTGTAATTAAAAGACTAAAATGTAACTTTAATATAAAATTCAAATATATAACCCCACTTTTGGAAGTTTAAGAATTAGTCACATATACAAAGAAGTAATCAGAGCCTATTACTTTACTGAATATCAATAATCAATGGCTAAAGTAACAATTATTTTAAACCATTCTACTTTTCAGAAATAACTCCATATTATTAAACACTAAAGTTACTCCCAAATCCTGCATAAAAACTTAACTTACCAAAATATTCCTGAACAATCACCACACACAAATGGAAGAAAATCTAAAATTGAGGGTAAATGTATGTACTGGTCAGTATCTGATTTCGATTTAGTTTTCTTAAGCAAGAAGACAACCTCTATGGAAAAACTTCCCATTTTGACTAATATCCTAGTGTAGCAAGCTACTATGTAACCACTCTAACACAAGTAACCACAACTTCAGTAACTGTGACAGAAATTAACTGGATTAACAGAAGGTATTAATAGATGTTACTTGTAACTTTACTAAATCAGACAAAAATAAGTTCTAGTGGTTTTCTTTTTCTTTTTTATTTTGTTTCTCAGATTTACTAGGTGTTGTTTTTGATGACTGTATACTGCAAAAATTCCGCATTTGCAGTTAAAAACCTGGGATTCAGTTCTGACTCCACTGTTTACTAATCTAACAATGCCAGGCAAGTTACTTAACAGTAAAGCTTTGCAGATATGTGTGTGTGTGTGTGTGTGTGTGTGTGTGTGTGTGTGTGTGTATATATCTCCAATAAATATATTTATATACATATATCTGTGTACTAATATATACCTGTATGAACATATATATATATATATATATCTCCAAAGCTTGACTATTCAAATATATTTATAATATTTATATACACATTTATAAGATTTATGGTATTTCAAATATATATATTTGATGTAATATATAGTACACCTATATATAGTATATGTGTGTGTTTCTATATATGTATGTAAATAAACATATACAAAACCAAAGTTCTTATTAACAAAAATAGAAAGATACAGACAGGTAGATACAGAGACAAATAGATATAAACATATGAGCACATCTTTCCTGTGTATATATGTATATGTGTGTGTATGCATGTGTCAATATATCTATATCTGTATCTGTGCTGTATGCCACACTGACCTCACAAGGTAATTACAAAAACCAAATGAGATATACGTAAAAGATTAGAATAGTAATACAGTAACTATAATTAATAAGAATAGTACAACTATTAACTTCTTTTAAGTATACTCAACTCAGAACAATATTGCCAGGGGCTGGGCATGGTGGCTCATGCCTGTAATGCCAGCACTTTGGGAGGCTGAGGCAGGCGAATCACCTGAGGTCAAGAGTTCAAGACCAGCCTGGCCAACATAGAGAAACCCTGTCTCTACTAAAACAAAACACACACAAAAAATTAGCTGGGCATGGTGGTACATGCCTGTAAATCCCAGCTACTCAGGTGGCTGAGGCAGGAGAATCACTTGAACTCAGGAGGTGGAGGCTGCAGTGAACTGAGATTGCGCCACTGAACTCTAGCCTGGGCAACAGAGCCAGACTCCATCTCAAAACAAAACAAACAAACAAAGAACAATACTGCAGTGAGAGGGTAGAGATGCTTACTATTTTGAGGCTTTTGATAATAAAGTATTAGACACAAACTAGAAGGATCCAGGGGAAAGAGTTAAGTCAAGACAGTATCTCAGCACCTGATACCATCCTTAAATCCCTCCAGAAGGTAGATAAAATTTAGGATATACACTTGATATAGTCTAAATCTTAACTGCTTTCCACTAGTCCCAAACAGATAGGCCTGGCCTCATCTCAGCTATTGACACTAAACACATATATAGCTAGAAAGGAAAATGAGCCACATCATGAATGGCATATAATGTGTATTAGACTCTCTAGTGGGGGATCAGGCATACCAGATATACATAAATTACAGTCGAAACTCACATGGCTAAGCTTCTATATGAAAAAAGTCACTCTGAATCACACGGACTGTGATTACAGCCAGTAGTGAAAGATACATATATAGAGGGCTAACCAGAACCTAGCAGGGATTGTGTCACTCATCCTATCACACATATCCACAGCAGACATCACTATAAAACTGGACTAAACCTCAGAGTCCTTGACACAGTGATTCAGGCACTTGATATCAATGACTGGAGTTGCAATGGGAGATGAAACCTGTTTGCTACCTTATGTAGTGTGTGTCATTACATCTGACACACACTTGGAGTGAAAACTAGTACCAATGACTGAGCAGTCTGTGTGGTTCTAATGCTTCAAAAACTTGCCTTTTCCAGGTGTATGACATACTGAAGCCAGTGCCACATTACCTTGGACTAGGTATATCCCAAGGTCTCTCAGTGCAATGGGGAGAGCTCACCGCCATATAATTAATTCTCTCTAAATGCAGCTTTCTAGTTGGAACGGTCTTCTGTGTAAAAGACTGTAGTTTACGCCCTTATGTGGTCCAAGCACCAAAATCAACGTATCTGTAAATGTTTGTTCAAACAATAATAAGCTAAGGAAGGGCCTTCTGCGGGACACACCTGCACCGGAACACCAGCTGGAAGAGTTGATCTCGCCCAACTCCTTCTGACAACTAAGTAACAGGTAAGCAAACAAAAAGTTTGGGAAAGCGGCTGGCTGCAGGTCGCAGTGGCAAAGCCAAAGGAGAACTCCCCCAGACCAGCCCTACGCGTCCGTATCCCCGCGCTCAGCAGACTAAGTGTGCGCTACGCGACCCAGCAGTGGGCTCCGTGAACATCTCGGACACAGCACACTCGAAAACCAAAATGAACACTGCAAGGTGCGTTTTCAGGAATTACATGGCTCCCTTCCAAGGAGACCCCATGTCATTTCAAAGGCTCACGGCCAACAAAAACACGCACCAACAGATCTCACTGCAGACCCAGAAGAAAAGCTCCCACCCCGCTCCTCAGGCTCCGCCCAGCCTTGTGGCCTCCCCTCACCCGCCGCCACCATCCGGGGAGCCAAAGCGGAGCTCCTGTCTCCCGCGGCCGGGGATGCGGGCTGAGGGCTCCCCGATCACCTCGCTGCCGGCAGTGCTCCACCTGACAGTGCTGCCCAACATCCAACTCCGCCATCTCTCCGGCGCCACAAGGGGCGGGGCACAGCCTGAGGGGCGAGGCAATGAGCGCGCGCGGCGCCTGCCGGGAGAGTGGCGGACCCAGGGGCGGAGTCGCAGTGGGGGCGGGACCCGGAAGTTAGCTGTTCCCTGTGTCCTAGGTGCGATCGCCGTGACCGGGAAGAGCAGCTTTTCAGTGAGTGTTTTAGTAGGAGCCGAAGGCCTCCAGCCTAGTCCTTAAAGAATTACAGCTCTTGAAGAATTTGTCTAGCAGGCTTTCTGGTTTTTGCCGGAAAGCCCCTACCCCCCCCAAAAAATAATACCTGCGGCCGGGCGCTGTTCCTCACGCCTATAATGCCCCGTAATGCCCTTTGGTAGGTCGAGGCGGGCGGATCACCTGAGGTCAGTAGTCCCGACAGCAGCCTGACCAACATGGAGAAACCCTGTCTCTACTAAAAATATAAAATTAGTCGGTCTTGGTGGCGCATGCCTGTCCTGTAATCCGAGCTACTCGGGCGGCTGAGGCAGGAGAATCGCTTGAACCCGGGAGGCGGAGGTTATGGTGAACCGAGATCGCGCCATTTCACTCTAGCTTGGGCAACAACAGTGAAACTCCGTCTCAAAAAAAAAAAAAGAAAGAAAAAAGAAATACTCACCTGCCATTCTGAAATATTGCGTACCGCAGTTTCCTGCGTGCGGCCACGAAAATCCGCAACGGGTTTACAGGAATTGTCTATTTATTTATTTTTTTTCAAAAATAATATAACTCCAGAAACCAGCACAGTGCCTGGCACACGGTGTTGCAATAATCAAGCAAAAGAGACAGACATGGGTTATCCAAGTCCTGAGCCGTCCCTCAACCAGTTTTACTTGATTATATAGTGTAACATACATGCCCCTTGCAAAACAGTCATTAGGTTTTTTTAAAAGTAAATATTTCTTTATCTTGTTACCTTTTTCTTTCTTTAAAATTCTGGTAGGGAGAAAAAAAAAAAAAGTCTTTTTTTTTTTTTTAAAGCCTTACCTACTGAGCCCTTGAATGTGTACTGAACCTTACAGAGTTCCTCAGAGAACCCAGATTCATTTAACATAACTACCTGAAGAAAGCTTATGGCATTCCACTGGGATGTAAGGGAGTATCAGGTGCCTGGTGAGCCACTGCAGAGGTACTGAAGGAAGGCTCTTCTGGGTGAGGTACACATGAATGCCATTCCACCAATGTGATGCCAGGCACCATTCAGAGTGAATGGGTGACAATCACCTGCACTCATGACAGGAACTAGAGAAGTATTCTATGCCTCCTATATACTTTTGGGAATCCCAATCAGTAATCATTGAGGAAGGGGGAAGGGTGACACTGGGAAAGAGGAATTATTACTTCAGCATTTGCTCGAGTCTATTTAAGATTTCCATCTCAGAATTGCTTGGGTCTCTGGAGACTTTAGATTTTAAAGCTGGAAGCAACCTATGCTGTCATCTGACAATCCCAGCCTCCATAGCTTTTCTTTTATTAAGAGGAGAAAAACAGTTTGTAGACGTTAAATGATTGGCTCAAATTAGTGGATGAACCAGGACAAAAAAATGCAAGTACTAAAGACTTCTGGTGTTCTTGGATCTAGGGACCAATGGCTTACCTAGGTTTTATGTTTATTTAAGTTGATCAGGTCATTCGATAACAGACTTTCTAGAATTTTACTAGGTGTTTGGAATGCTCTAGATAGGTGGCAAATATATGTTTTATAAGTCCAATCATTATGGATCTATGTTTACTTTTTCAGTTCTTGAACACTTCATGGAACATCTGATGATTTAGCGTAGTCAAGACTGCAGTTGTTTCCTCTGCTATCTCTGTTTAGTCTCCTTAGCTGATTTCTTCTCTAGGTGCTACTTAAACATATTTATTTCACTCTGTTTATGTCTTTGGTCCGCTTACCAATTTACATCCTCATACAAGTGAAATTCCCATAGCTTCTATATTAAAGACTCTCATAACTCATGTTCTCAGCCCTGAGAACATTTGACCAAACATGAGGTAGCTATTTCCAACTGTCTGATTGATCTATCTATGTACAGTCATTTGTCATGGTGTATTAAGTCCAAAATGGGATCCCTTTGTAGCAAAGGCAGCCTACCACATACTTGTTTCATTCAACCAATCTTAGATTCATCCTCCACCTCTCCTTTTTTACTTCTTGTGGAAGTGGCCATTAAACACTATCAATTCTCCCTCAGAAATGTCACTTAGGCCTGGCCTGGTGGCTCATGCCTGTAATCCCAGCACTTTGGGAGGCCAAGGTGGGCGGATCACCTGAGGTGGGGAGTTTGAGACCAGCCTGACCAACATGGAGAAACCCCATCTCTACTTAGAATACAAAATTAGCTGGGCATGGTGGTGCATGGCTGTAATCCCAGCTACTGGGGAGGCTGAGGCAGGAGAATCGCTTGAACCCAGGAGGCAGAGGTTGCAGTGAGCTGAGACGGTGCCATTATACTTCAGCGTGGGCAACAAGAGTGAAACTCCATCTCAAAAAGAAAAAAAAATGTCTCTTAAACCTGAACTCTTCGATTTCTCTGGTTATTTTTTCCCTCAAAACAGTATCTTGCCTAAGATATTCCATTGGTTCCCCATTATTCACAAGATTACTTTGCTTGCCTAATAAGCCTTTCCATGATCTGACCTCAACCCCTCTCCAGCCTCAGCAATAATCACTTCCCCACAGACTCCCTGCTCTCCAACCATTTCCTGAATATGCCTTTTAGTTCTGTAATGTATTCATACTTTTGCACATGCCTTTCATTTCCGCTAGAATGTTCTCTATACTAGGGTTTCTCAAATGTTCTTGAAAATAAGAATCAGGCAGTGTGCTTGTTAATAAATACAGCTGCCCCAGGAATCCAAGTTCACCAAGTCCACTGATGTTTTTGACCACAGTGGGACACTGATCATGCATACATATGAACCTGAAATATCCAGGCTCCATGACAATTTCACCATAGAAAGAAAAATAAAATAGCCGATTTTTTTGCTTGTTTATTTTTTGAGAGGGAGTCTGGCTCCATCACGAGGCTGGAGTGCAGTGGGTGATCTCGGCTCACTGCAACCTCCACCTCCTGGGTTCAAGTGATTCTCCTGCCTCAGCCTCCTGAGTAACTGGGACTACAGGCGCATACCACCATGCCCAGTATAATTTTTTATACTTTTAGTAGAGATAGGGTTTCATGGTGTTGGCCAGGATGGTCTTAGTCTCCTGACCTTGTGACCTGCCCACCTCAGCCTCCCAAAGTGCTGGGATTACAGGTGTGGGTCACTGCACCCGGCCTACATACTTTTCTTACGATCACTAACCAGAGCCTATTATAATTTACTTGATGCCCCACTTATCCCCCACCTTATCCCCCACCAATTTTTTTTCAGTGGCTTCTATTAGCTACAAAATAAAATCTGCACTCAAGTCAATTCACCAAATGTTTTGGGCATCTACTCCATATCAGATGCTATGTTATGTCTGATACAGAATTGAATAAGATAGGTTCTCTGCCCTCAAGGAGCTCACATAGTCTAGGAAGAATTGTCTCTGCTTGACATTTAAAGTCTCAAACCTTGGCCTGACCTTTCACTCACTGTCTCTCAAATGCCTCTTCACACTCCGTGTTCCTCATAGCCGTAGGCTTTTTGCACAAGCTATTTCTTCTACCTGGAATGCTCTTCCCTCCCCTATTTCAACTAGTTTCCTGTTAGCTTTTCATCTGTCTGTTACCTCAGGTATCCTTTCCTTAAAAATTATTTTGTTCTCTCTGACTAGAACAAATCCTGCTGTTATTACATTCATTTTGTATTTTCTTCAAAGCATTTGTCAAAGACTCAATTTTGCATGTTTATGTGGTTATTTGATTAATATTTGTTTCCCTGCCTAAGCTGTAATCTCCACAAAGACAAGAAAGCATGTCTGTTTTTTGCTGTCCATTATTATAATTGACCTGAGGCTACTTTTCAGATGTTAAATATTTATGGAAAAAATAAGTGAAAAAAATATTCTTTAAAAAAATTTTTTCTATTATACTTTTAAGTTATGTGGTAACTATGCAGAACGTGCAGGATAGTTACATAGGTATACTCATGCCGTGGTGGTTTGCTGCATCCATACCCACCCCTGTCATCTATGTTAGGTATTTCTCCTAATGTTATTCCTCCCCAATTCCCCCACCCCCTGCTCTCTTTCCCCTGGCGTCCTACCCCCCAACAGGCCCTGGTTTGTGATGCTACCCTCCCTGTTTCCATGTGTTCTCGTTGTTCATATTATTAATTATCTTATGCACTGGCCAACTGTAATTACTATAGATTTCATATACATGTCCCTGTCTGACTTTCCTCTGTGTCTTTGAGCTTGTCTTTCTGCCATGGAATGTCTTTTTCCTATCTATACAAACCAAATTCCGACCCGTCCTTGAGGGTAAAATTTAAATTTCATCTCTCCAAGGCTTTCCTTCATTCCTCTCAGTATGAAGTAGTCACTCCTTCTTTTGGACTCCTATTATATTTTTTTCTGTACCTATTAGTTATTACAAACTTCATTATAATTATTCTTATGCATATCTTCTCCCTCACTAGGCTATAACCTCTTTGATGGTTGAATTGACATTTTGTTCATTACTGTAAGCCTTTCAATCTACCATGATGCCATTAGACCTCATAATAAACATTTGATGTAAATCTGTGAAATAATAAACTGAAATTTAGATTTTTGCTTTATATCTTATGAGGACAGAGTAATTTTTTTTTCGTTTTAGAGTGGAAAAGTGATCACACAATCTAATCATCTGGAAGAATAATGTTGCTATGTAATGGAGGGAATATGAATGCAGGAGAAATATACAAGAATGCTCATGGCAGTGCTATTTGTTACAGCCCAAGCTAAAAATAAACCAAATGCAAACTAATAGTAGAAAAGATAAGCAAATCGTGCTATAGCCAAATAATGTCATATTTTACCTGAATGAAAATGAATTAACTACAACTGCACACAATAACACTGATAAAACTTAAAAATATAATACTGTGTGGAAAAACAAAACCCAAAAGAATGCATACTATGTCATTCCATTTTTAATGTTCAAAAGAGGCTTTATTCAATTATATTGTTTAGGGATAGAGACATATAGGTGGTATACCTATAAGGAAAAGTCAAGACAACAGTTACCATGGAATACAGAAGTATGAGTACCTGTGGCGGTGACGAAGAAGGTTTTGATCAGGAAGGGATACAGGAAGGGATACAGGGTTTTGATCAGGAAGGGATACATGTTTTGATCAGGAAGGCAGTGGAGGCTTCCGTGATGTTGGCAATGCCCTATTTTGTGACCTAGTTCGTTATTATATAGATATTCATTGTAAAACTCTGTCTATATGTTTATGCACTTTTCTACAGATTTGTTATGTTTTGCAGTAGAAAATGTTTCTTTAAAGGTAATGTGACAGAAATGAGAAATTATCTTAATTAAGGGTTGACACGCTTAGGCGAAGCAATAGGGAATTATATGTGACTCCACTTAATGTGCTAAGGATGTTACAAACTCACTCATGACATATATTTGGAATACTGATGTCCTATTTTATTTTTTAATTGGTTACAATAGAAATTAACTCTGGCTTGAATTTTCTGGCATTACCAAAAGAACATAAACTTAGCTGGGCATTGTGGCTCATGTCTGTAATCTCAGAACTTTGGGAGACTGAGGCAGGCGGATCACCTGAGATCAGGAGTTCGAGACCAGCCTGACCAACATGGTGAAACCCCATCTTTACTAAAAATACAAAATTAGCCGGGCGTGGTGGCGCATGCCACTAATCCCAGCTACTTGGGAGGCAGAGACAGGAGAATCACTTGAACCCAGGAGGCGGAGGTTGTAGTGAGCCGAGAGCACCACTGCACTTCACCCTGGGCAATAGAATGAGACTCCATCTCAAAAAAAAAACAAAAAAAGGCATAAACTTAGTCTCTGTAGTTATCCTCAGTGACTACCCTTTAATAAAAGTTATGATTGCTGAAGGACATTTAAAAATTAAAATTAAGAGGAGAAAAATGCCTAATGTGTTGTCATACATTTGAAAAGAAGCCAGTGATTTTATATTAAAATTCCATATTGTAGAGCTTATTTGCTATAAGTTATATTATGTATAGATTTTAAATTCTTCATATGAAAAATTTCTGCTAAATATAATATTAGTAAATGTGGATAAAATAGCATAGTTTTTAATTGAGGTTACTATCCCTTAATATGAAATTTTAAAAGTATTATGAACTAGCAGGTGTGAGTCTGAATTATAGGTCAGCAAATATCTCTCTTTCCATCCCACTGAGGGCAGGGTGTACTTTGCCACCTCCTTAATTTTGAGCTTGGCCATGTAACTTGCCTTGGTCTATAGAACATTGGCCGATTTGACCCAGGTAGAGGCCTTACATGAGGTTTGGCTTGATCCTTATACTATAGTGCTCCCTCATGAGAAGAACATGAGCTAAGTAGCAAGTGCCCTTCAATCTGGGCCCTAGAATGAACACATGTGGAATACACCTGAACCCAGCCCACAACCTGGAAGCAAGTTCAGTCAATCCACAGCCTAAAGAAGAGCTACCAAGCCAAGTCTTTTCTAGTCCAGCAAAATCTCATTTGCCTGCAGGTCTGTGAGTATGAGTATAAATCCTTTTGTTGTATGTCCTGAGGTTTTGGGGTGTATTGTTATACAGCATTATCATGGCAATATCTGACTCATATATAAGCAATGAATAAAACAAATAAAAAGTGAGATACTCCATAATTCACAGGACAGAATCATTTTCTCCTCTCTGGATATCTTGCATATCATGTTCAAAATCAAATCTTGAAGATTCTAAATTTAAACTTTAATAATAACAGCTGCAATTCTTTTTATTACTTACTATGTACCAGGCACTTAAAATAATCATTTAATCTTCACAACAACACTTTTAGATACTATTATCCCCATTCTGTAGAATGGCTTATAAAAATGACTCAGCTCCTACCTCCCTCTCTCCCACATCTAAAACTACTCTCTCCTTTCATGTCCCCACTGATCTCTTAATTATTTGTACGTGCCAGTTGTCTTCCTGCCCAACCTTAGGGACCAGTCCCATAGTCTGGAATGCTTCCTCCTTTCCTCACATTTGCTTGGTTATCTCCTCATCTTTCAGCTCTCAAAGTAGGTGTCTAGAACCTGCCCCAAAATAGAGCAGGTTCTTTGTTCATGTACAGATTTCCTATTGTTGCTTTAACAAATTAGCATCAACCTAGTGGCTTAAAACAGTACAAATTTAGGCCGGGCGTAGTGGCTTACACCTGTAATTCCAGCACCTTTGGGAGGCCAAGGTGGACAGATCACCTGAGGTCAGGATTTCAAGACCAGACTGGCCAAGATGGTAAAACTCTGTCTCTACTAAAATATGAAAACATTAACCGGGCATGATGGCAGTTGCCTGTAATCCCAGCTACTCGGGAGGCTGAGGTAGGAGAATTGCTTGAACCCAGGAGGTGGGGGTTGCAGTGAGCTGAGATCATAACAATGCACTCTGGCCTGGGTTAAAGAGTGAGACATAAAAAAAAAATTTTTTTTTAAACCACAAATATTATCTTAAAGTTCTGGAGGTCAGAAGTCCTCTAATCAATATATTGACAGGGCTGCCTCCCTTCCGAAGACTCTGGGAAGGACCCAATTCCTTGTCTTTTTCAGCTTCTAAAGTTGCCCAAATTCCTTGGCTCATGACTCCTTCCTCAGTCTTCAAAACCAGAAAGTGGCATCCTCAAATCTTTTTCTCACCAAACCCTTCCCATTCCTCCTTTTGCCACATTTGTCTCTAACCCTTCTGCCTTCCTCCTTTAAGGACATTTGTGATGTCACTGGGCCCATTTAGATATTTCAGGATAATCTTATTTGATAAGCCTTAACTTAATCACACCTACAGAGTCTTTCTGCCATGTAAGGTGACAGAGTTATAATGTATACAACTTTGAAGGCCATTGTTTTAACCACCGTAATATACATTCTCAAACTTCTCATAGTATTTCCGTAACATTTATCACAATTTCTGAGTTTATATTTGCACGATTATTGATTAATATCTGTCTCCTCTTTGTCACTTGAGAACAAAGACTGTGTCTTATTCATTATATCTCCATCTCATTGCTCAATGCTTGGCACATGGTAAGTCCTCAAAAATATCTGTCCACTGAATTAATGAATGAACAAGTCAACACTGATATATAACTGCCCCCAATGTTGTTATACTTTCAATCAGTATTAATAAAAATATAAAATGCAGAACAAAGAACATGAATATGGTAGTTTGTTCACTGTGGTTGGCCACTCAAAACCTCTGGGAATATTTTGCTTGGCTCTGAGAACCATACTTCAAATGTGAAGGAGGCAAATTGGGGAGTATATTTAAAGGAAGGCAGCAGAATGGCAAAGGAACTAAAAACTATTACATAAAACAGAGCATTTATAATCTAGGGGTGAAGCTGTGCAGATGAGTAAGGGTGGGAAGCAAAGGAAAACCCATTATCAAAACTACAATCCCTACTATTATCATGGCAGCAGTTGTGTGTGTGTGTGTGTGTGTGTGTGTGTGTGTGTTGAAAAACGTCATTTTTTACAGCAATATTTGCCCCAACAGGTAAATTTGTAACATTTTTTCAGGCAATTATTGTTTAGAAAGATAAATATAGGAGTCCTGATAAGCATACATAAAATTATTTTGAAATAATGGCCTAAATTGCATTTTGGCACTAATGGGATATTCAAGATAATTAATCTAATTAACTATATTAAAAAATTTGATAGTACAACAGCACCTACTATTAACTTTACTCCTTGAAATCGTCACTAATGAAGAGAATCAAATATTTAAAAATATAAATTAGTTCTTAGAGTCTTTCTTTCTTTTTCTTTCTCTGTTTCTTTCTCTCTCCCTCCCTCCCTTCCTTTCCTTCCTTCTTTTCTCTTTTTCTTTTTCCTTTCTTCCCTCCTTCCTTCCTTCCTTTCTTTCTTCCTTCATTTCTTTCCTTCTTTCATCCTTTTCTCCTCCCTCCCTCCCTCCCTCCCTCCCTTCCTTCTTTCCTTTCTTTTCTTTCATCTTACTCTGTCGCCCAGGATGGAGTGCAGTTGCACAATCTCAGCTCACTGCAACCACTGCCTCCCAGGTTCAAGTGATTATCCTGCCTCAGTCTCCCTTCTCATGCCTCAGCCTCCCAAGTAGCTGGGACTACAGACACGTGTCACCATGCCCAGCTAATTTTTTTTGTATTTTTGGTAGAGATGGGATTTCTCCAGGTTGGCCAGGCTGGTCTCAAATTCCTGGCCTCAAGTGATCTGCCTGCCTCAGCCTCCAAAAGTGCTGGGATTAAAGGTGTAAGCCATCTCACCCGACCGAGAGAGTGTATTTTTTATAAGAGGAAGGATTGCCTCCTCTAATATTGGGTGCAATACCTGTCCAAAGTTTTTTTTTCTTTTTCTTTTGCCCAAATTAAGGTGGGCCAGACATTTTGTGAGAGGCTTTGCATACTGGTCTCTTCTGAGATTTGAGGCTTAGAATTGTAGGTGTCTTTTTTTGGATCATCAGAATGATAACACAGATTCTTGGATCTAGAAAGTGTGTTTACAGGCCAGGCCTGGTGGCTCACGCATGTAATTCCAGCACTTTGGGAGGCTGAGGCGGGTGGATCACGAGGTCAGGAGTTCAAGACCAGCCTGACCAACATGTTGAAATCCTGTCTCTACTAAAAATACAAAAATTCGCTGGGTATGGTGGTGCACGCCTGTAATCCCAGCTACTCAGGAGGCTGAGGCAGAAGAATCACCTGAACCCAGGAACCGGAAGTTGCAGTGAGCCGAGATTGTGCCACTGCACTCCTGCCTGGGCCACAAAGCAAGACTCCATCTCAAAAAAAAAAAAAAAAAAAAGGAAGAAAATGAGTTTCCAAATATTTTCATATGCTGTATCATCATTTGGCTATTTTATCACTTGTGTTGTATTTCTTTATTCATTAATTTATTCAACAAATATTGATAGAGTATATACAATGTGCCAGGTTCTGTTGTAGGAACTGGGAAAGTACCGGTGAAAATAAAACAAATAAAAATTCCTGTTCTCAGGGGGAGTCTTCTGGAGGTGGTAGAGAGGCAATGGAAAATAGACATTTAAAAATGCAAACCAGCATAAGATAGCCAGTGGTAAGCACTGTGGAGAAAGATAAAGCTGAGAAAGAGGATTAGAGTTCTTTTGGGGTATAGAAGTGAGACAATGGGGTTGCAGTTTTTGATACGGTAAGTGGGAGAAGAATGTGATAAAGGTCTAAAGAAGGTGAAGAAGTGAATGAAATGGGTGTCTGGTGGCAAGTTTCTAGGCAGAGGAGCACCCGTGCATAGGCTCTGCAATAAGAGTATGCTTGTTGTACTCCAGCCAAAGTGAGGACACCCGTGTGGCTGGAGCAGAGGGGATGGGGATGTATGGATAGGGAGACACAGGGGAAGTAAACTTAGGGGTTAGTATTATTTCATGTAGGGGCTTGAAGACATGTGTGAAGACCTTTGCTTGTAATTGGAGTGAGGTGGGAAGTCATTGGAGGTTTTTGTCTCGGTCTCTGTCTTTTTGCTATATAGGGAGACTGTAATGGGGTCAAGGTGTTTATAGGAGAGTCAGAAGTCTAGTGGGATAATCTGGGTAAGAGATGACAGTGGTTTGAAGTGTGTGTTAGCTGTATTGGTGGTAGCTAGTGGTCAGGTTTCCATCATAGTTAGAATGTATGGGATCTGCTGATGGCTGGGATGTGGGTTAAGGTTGACTCCAAGGTTTTTGGCCTGAGCAATGGGAAGCTTGGAGTTATTAACTAAGAGGTAGAGGAGCAGGATTGAAGAGATTAGGCGTGTTTCTCAATTGGGTACAAATCTCATATGATTGTATTCAGGTATAGTGAATCTTTAGAGGTAAAGGAAAATAAAGAAATCAACTTTAGGTAATGCAATAAGAGTGACATTGAGGTAGGGGGCTATATTTCACTTTATTTCCATTAAATGGATTACAGTTAAGTCTGATGAAATTTAGGATCCTTTTTATTTATTTATTTATTTTGAGATGGAATCTCACTCTGTTGCCCAGGCTGGAGTGCAGTGGTGTGATCTCGGCTCACTGCAACCTCCGCCTCCCTGGTTCAAGAGAGTCTCCTGCGTCAGCCTACCAAGTAGCTGGGATTGCAGGTGCCCACCACTACGCCCAGCTAATTTTTGTATTTTTAGTAGAGATGGGGTTTCACCATGTTGGCCAGGTTAGTCTCGAACTCCTGACCTCAGTTGATCTGCCCATCTTGGCCTCCCAAAGTGCTGGGATTACAGGCATGAGCCACCACACCTGGCCAAACCTTAGGATCTTTAACTTCTTTCTGATCGGGGATGAACAAAGGTATAAAATACATGAATAAAGAGCTATGCAGGCAAAACCCAGTCATAGGCACCATCTATCTTCATTATGAATTAGGGCAATCAAACTTTTATTTTTGCAAAATTATAATTTTTAAAATCATAGCTACTTTTGTACTCAATTGTGATTGAGTATTATATACAATGGATATTTGGTTCTAGGAAACAGAACTGCCGATAAAAAGAATGTGTACATGCTTGTTGAGCTGCTTAATAAATAACTATTTGATGATGATTCTGCAGTATGTTTAAAGGGCAATCCTTCTTCTATTGCTTTAGAGAGTTCATTTGGCATTCTAAAAACGGACGTAGTTTCAAGGGGTGGCCAAAATGTATCAATTAGCCTGACAGCTAGGTCTTTTTAACAGATCTATAAATTTCCAATTTCCTTTGCCCTCTTAACCATGGTAAATCATCCTGAACAAGATCATTCTTTTGAACAACAGCCTCCTTATTAGCTGAGATCAACTGAGATTAGAAAATGAAGAATATGCTAGATGCTAAGAACTCTTTATGAAACCGCATTTATAGGATGAGTACTGAATGAAGATTAATATGTTATTTTCAGCTTCTAAATCACTGATTTAAAAATTTATTTTCTACATCCCACTGCTGGATTAAACACTAATATATATTTGGTTTGTTTACTTGCTTGCAAGTATTATTTTTTCCTCTTTGAGCTTATGTATTAGTGGAAAGAAATGATTTTTAATTTAAATGTATCTTGCTTTGCACACCACATGTGTTTCTGAAAGTACTATACATTAAATTGGTTACATTGATTATTTTTTCCCATTGAATTACAAATTAATGAATAGCTTCTTTGTTTTAATGTCTGACTGATTTTCATTTGCTTTTGGAATATAATACAGGATCCTTATCACATCACATGGACCTTATGTGATCTGGACTCTGTCTACCTTTGCAGGCAACCTTACCACACTCCCCTCTTCTGTCTCCAAGCCTCAGCAACACTGGCCTTTTCTCAACCCCTAGTACTTCAGACAAGATTTTTGCACATATTGTTTAAAATTTTAATTGTCTAACATTTCGTGCTTTGTTTTTTAAAATATAGTATACATAGTACATTACTTTCTTAATGGTTCATCTTTCTTTAGCTAGAAAGGAAGCTCCAAAAATGAATGTATTTTTGTCTTTCTATTCACTACTGTATCGCTACATCTAAAAATGATGAATAAACAAATAAATAAATTGACAAATGATTAAGGAATTCCTTATAATGGAATACAAATTTCCCTTCTCTAAAAGATAATGCCTCATAATAACCTCTTCACCCCATGTAATTTAATTAAACAAATAATGAGTTTTTCCTCTGGTCCAAACTGCGCAGAGGGAAATAACATCATGTATATAGTGAAAAGACCATGCATTTTCAAACAGAAAGATCTCTTCCACTTTTGCTGCCTGTTAAATTTGGTTAAGTATCAGTTGAGCCTTGGGTTCTTCATCTGTCAAACAGAAATAGCAATATCTATTTTGCAGGGTTATATAAGGATTTTGATAAGCATATATTTATTGATAAGCCTGACACATAGTGCTCAAAAGATGGCAGCTGTTCTTACTGTCACTGGAAGATAAGCTCTTAGAAGGCAGGTTATACTTGCATTCCCTGTGCCTTATTCTGAATAAAGGCTGATTAAACAGTCTAGCAATGGGAACCATAGCAGAATATGTGCTACTTCTCAGTTCTCAAGGGCCTTAAAAATCTAATCAAGAAAATACACTCCAAAGCATATTCATAAAATATTTAGATAATAAAGAAAAAAATACTTATTACAATTTATAATACACATGAAATTAGGGCAAGATGTGTGTTACAGACCATACATGCTTTACATGGCCAGCTAGGAAATGATAGGAGGTGGTTGGCTGTAGTTACTTCGAAATGATAAGTTCACGTGTTTGTGTGTTATAAGATGTATGATGTAAGCCTCCTTTGAAAGTGTTCAATTTCTTCGGCAAAATTTTATGCTACCTATGCCAATGTTGGATAAATAGATTAACTTGCTACTTTGTGTTAGTATGATTGCAGACAAAATTGGGTTATTGATCTTGGGTATCAAGGTGAATTTGTCATAGTAATGGGCGCTTGCTTTTCTTCTTTAACAGCTGCTGGCTAATGATCACAAATAGGTTCTGATGATGTTGGGTAATGTTGGTCAAACAGTGCTGTATTGTGCAAAGCACATGGCAATGCTTGAAAACTAGAACATAGACAATTCCACTTCTTTGTAGTGTGCGTTGCCCAGGTTTGAAGTTATATTGCATCACCCATAAGCATTACATATGGCTGTCCTTTCATCTTACCAAATTCTTTGCCAGCAGATCTAATAGATGGGACTGAGATAGCGGGCATGAACAAAAGAATGTTTCTCTGCTCCAGATACTCTTTTTTTTTTTGTTACTTAGGTGTCTGTATAATGGCATTTGATATAGAACCAAACACAAGGGCAGCCCCATTTAAGGTTTTCTCTTTTTTTTTTTTTTTAAGAGGGAGTCCCACTTTGTTGTCGAGGCTGGGGTGCCATGTTGCGATCTCAGCTCACTGCAACCTCTGCCTCCTAGGTTCAAGCGATTCATCTGCCTCAGCCTCCTGAGTGGCTGGGATTAAAGGCGTCCACCACCACGCCTGGCTAATTTTTGTAATTTTAGTAGAGATGAGGTTCACCATGTTGGTCTGGCTTGTCTTGAACTCCCAACCTCAGGTGATCTTCCCACCTCAGCCTCCCAAAGTGCTGGGATTACAGGCGTGAGCCACTGTGACTGGCTTAAGGTTTTTGATACATTGACAATCACTCAGAAAACTTCAGGTTCCTAGTTATAGAATTGAACTCAACCACCAACACACCCCAAAAGCACTGACTAGGAAAAGAGATGGCCACCATCTTTCACCCACTTCAAGTCTTTCAAGGATGATCTAGAATCTACTTGTGCCAACTGGTACCCAGGCACACATCAACCTGCCCAGACTACCAAATGCAGAAACAAGCCCAGTAGCAGCAGCTGCGCCTAGCTTGCCCACACACCTGCATCGTAGTGTAGTGGCAGGCAAATATCCTGGAAGCCTTTGTGTCCACACACTCATACCTACACGACATACACCTAGAGGAAAAGAGCTGAATATTCTTATTCACAAGAAAAGAGGCCTGAATACAGGAACACTATGCTCATGCACACACAAAAGACACGCTTTGCATGTCCAGCCTTACGCACTTACACTTTCACGTCCTGTCCCAGACCCCGGGACATCGGTTTGCTTTTCTTTGAGACATTCACAAACTAGTTCTTCAATCCTGAGACGTCCCTAGTGTGGATAAAAGGCAACTTCCCTTAGTCTTTGCCTGTCTCTCCAACTTTGCTCTGCTCTGCGCTCGCTCAATTCCCAGGGGGCCGAGTGGCGCCGGCCAGCCGACCTCCCTCCCAGCAGTGCCCTCCCCGCCCAGCCCTTGTGCCGCGGGGCGGGGCCGAGCTGGCGGCCAGGAAATGCCCTGGAGTGTGTGTCACCTGTCCACGGCGACTTGTTGATTCCCAGGAGCGCCGCCTTTCCGGTCTGGGTCCCTGAGAGAACTGCCTTGCTCACCTGTGGCCCCGGCGCGGTCCTGGGGAGCTCCCGACAGGCCCCCGGGATCGCTAGCTCTCCAGCTCCACAGCCATGAGCAAGTTGGGCAAATTCTTTAAAGGGGGTGGCTCTTCTAAGAGCCGAGCGGCTCCCAGTCCCCAGGAGGCCCTGGCCCGACTCCGGGAGACTGAGGAGATGCTGGGCAAGAAACAAGAGTACCTGGAAAATCGAATCCAGAGAGAAATCGCCCTGGCCAAGAAGCACGGCACTCAGAATAAGCGAGGTAGGCTGGGGTCTGGCCGGCAGGCGGGAGCCCGCCTGCCTCTAGCCCTTCCCTTGGGGACAATTGGCCCACAGCACTAGGTCCCCAGGTGGCCAGGTTTGCTCCTGCAGCCTTTTCTACTAACTGGTACTGACTTTTAGGGTCGTGACTAGGATGAGTTGAGCTGGACCCTGGCCCTGATGGCAAAATGTAAAGGGGCGCTAAAAATCTCAGTAATCAAGACGAACAATACTTTAATGCCATACTTAAAGGACTCAGAACTAATGCCAAAAAAAGAAATGATGAACAAAATATCAAAATTTTAAATAAAGACAGGATTGGTATTATTGATTTTTTTCATTTGCCTCTAGCTCTTACATTGTTCTGTACAGCACTTCTTTATTTAAAATTCTTTTTAAAAAAATGTGATGCTTTGTTCATTGTGGATTTTTTGATATTTTGAATTTAAAAAATACTGCATTAAAATATGATGTGTCTTGATTACTGAGCTTTTTTGCAACCCTGTAAATACTGCTCCTGGTTCAGCTCTTTCTAGGCCAGCCCTGCTGACTCCAACACTAACCACCAAGTTTTCTGCTGTATGTTTGTATATTAAATTACACATTTTAACTTGCACCTAAATCTTCAGCAAAGCATTTTCTGTTCTAGTACGATGTGGTTTACCTTGCTCCTCAGCTGTTGAAAACTTTAGCTGGATGTTCTGTTGAGAACTTAAAAAAAAAAAAAGTAGAGGAATTAAATATTAAATTTCCTATCACTGACTTTGGCACAAACAATGGGACTTTGAGTCAATAATGATTCTTGGCGTTCCTGTTGCACCTTGAACACCTTGCTCTTTGCCAGAGTTAATTGGTTCCTTCAGTAAAATTTCCTTCTATCGGAATCCTCTAAACAGCAGTCGTGGCACGTATAAAAACCCAGTGAGAAGCTGAAGTGATTTGCTCTTCTAATACCAGGTTAACGGCAGACACAGAAATGGAATTGGCAATATAGGACTCTGCTTACCACCAAACTCAAACATTCGCATCCTCTAGTTGGGCTTCTTTAGTCACAATGAAGCCTTGGGAAGGTTTGGCTCACTCTACAAGATGATGCTATTGTTTAATGCAGGAAAGGAATGATGTCTCTAGGAGCTGACCTTGAGAACTCTGCCTCTCCCCATAAAGGTACGCCAGCTGATTTATGGCCCGCTTATTACCAACAATAAAAATCCTGTATTAATGCATATAACTTTTGTCCATATTATGGCCTGTTTTAGAGGTAAATGCTGATTTCTGCTTTTACTTTGTGTCTGAAAATATTCTGGGAAGTTATTCAATGGCAATTTCTAAAGAAAGACCATATCATTATGGCTTGCTAAAAATGTTTTTGGTCGTTTTGTTGCTTGGTCCTTCCTCTTCAGTTTGATACACACTCTGAGCTTTGCTTAGTGTCTGTCAAGGGTTTTCTTCCCTTTGCCACCTATTTGGATCTGTATATAGCTTTATCTACCATGGTTGCTCAGCAAATATTATGGGTTTCTTTTTCTTTCTTTCTTTCTTTCTTTTTTTTTTTTTTTTTTGAGACAGAATTTTGCTCTTGTTGCCCAGGCTGGAGTGTAATGATGTAATGACGATATCTCGGTTCACTGCAACCTCCGCCTCCTGGGTTCAAATGATTCTCCTGCTTCAGCCTCCCAAGTAGCTGGGATTACAGGCATGTGCCACCACACCTGGCTAATTTTGTATTTTTAGTAGAGACAGGGTTGGCAGATCCCGTCAGGCTGGTCTCGAACTCCCAGCCTCAGGTGATCTGCCTACGTCGGCCTCCCAAAGTGCTGGGATTACAGGTGTGAGCCACCGCACCCCGCTGATACAGATTTTAAAAATCTGAAAAACTGACCATTTGCTTCTAGGAAGTGGTAAAAATGTAGATATACTTTCAAAGACAGAGTGCAAAATAATGTGGGTTTTACCGATTTTTTTTTCAGAAATATTCTTCAATTGGCAATGTACCAAAAATGGATCTCAATTTGACTTTATGAATAAAGACAAAAAATTTAAAGACAATGCTAATTAAGACTACCAATCTAACTTCCTTAAATCAAGGACATTATAGATGCAAGTATGAAGGGTGAATAACCCTTGTTTTTTGAGACAGGGTTTCACTCTGTCCCCCAGGCTGGAGTACAGTGGCACCATCTCTGGTTTCTGCAGCCTCCACCTCCTGTGTTCAAGTGATTCTCCTGCCTCAGCTTTCCGAATAGCAGGGATTACAGGTGTGCACCACTATGCCTGGCTAATTTTTGTACTTTTAGTAATTATGGGGTTTCACCATGTTGGCCAAGGTGTTCTCAAACTCTGGACCTCAAGAGATCCTTTTGCCTTGGCCTCCCAAAGTGCTGGGAATACAGGTGTGAGCCACTGCGCCTGGCCCTAATTTTTAATAGAAAAGTCATTAACTCTCCTCAGAAGCTTCACTGGTGTTAGTTTCTAGGAACTCCCAGAGCTTCTAGAATGGCTCTGGGAGTAACAAGAGGCTGGTTAGCATGAGGTCGTCTGTCATCTAAGCTATGGAAAGAATTCAGTCGTAGGCCCATGCCTTGGTAACACTCTCAATATCAGCACCTTCCAAATAAACCAGATAACTTCATATACTTCATAACTTCATAAAGACGGTTACTGTCTTCTATTAGCCACCAAGTGATATAAAATTGTAAAATAAAACCTGATATACTTAATACTAAATGGTCTGTAATTTATATGATAATCAGAGTGGTATAACTTATGTGCAGTTGAAATTTTATTATTAGAGATGGTTGGTCAGCTAACACTCTCTGAACGGCAATCTAGTATTATATCAGAAAAGGCCACAGTCCTAAGTCACTTCAGATTCCTCAAAGATCAATTTCTCTATAACAACAGAAGTTTTGACAGCATTCAGAATTTCAAAATGAGTTTTACTGGTAAAATGAATAACTTTTAATTAGCACAATAAATGTTAAAAATGGGGCAGAGCATGGTGGTTTACACCTATAATCCCAGCACCGTGGGGGGCCGAGGTGGGCAGATCACTTGAGGTCAGGAGTTCCAGACTGGCCTTACCAACTTGGTGAAACCCTGTACTAATTTTGTACTAAAAGTACTAATTTTGTACTAAAAGTACAAAATTAGCCAGATGTGGTGGCACATGCCTGTAATTCTAGTTACTTGGGAGGATGAGGCAGAATAGCTTGAACCTGGGAGGTGGAGGTTGCAGTGAGCAGAGATCGTGCCACTGCATTCCAGCCTGAGTGACAGAGTAAGACTACATCTCAATCAATCAATCAATCAATGTATGTAAGAAATGGTGAATTTTTTTTTTGTGGCAGGGTCTCGCTTTGTCACTCAGGCTGGATTGCAGTGGTATGATCAGGGCTCATTGAAGCCTTGACTGCCTGGGCCCAAGTGATCCTTCTACCTCAGCTTCTTGAGTAGCTAGCACCACAGGCAGGCACTACCACACCCAGCTATTTAAATTTAAATTTATTTATTTATTTTTGTATAGGTGGGGACTCCGTATGTTGCCCAGGCTGGTCTCAAACTCCTGGGTTCAAGCAATTCTCCTGCCTCAGCCTCCCAAAGTGCTGGGAAGAGCCACTGAGCATGGCCTCATTGGTGAAATTATAGGTATTCTAAATATGTGGATTGCTAAAACAGTTCAGAGATACTTCCAATATGCTCCCCCTACCCTCCCATGTATCAACAGGAGATGAATCTACTAGGTGTATAATTAACACTAGAATGGTGCCTGAAACTAGATCTCAAATCAGTGCAGTGTCTAGTCTTTAGTTTATGTGGGTTTCTGATGGAGTGCACCTCTGGCGGCACAGCAGGGAATGTTGCTGTCTTCCTCAGCGAGCCTTTCAGCGCAGGATGAATTGGAGCGCCTGAAAGTACCTAGAGTTGGGACTTCATAGAGCTTATGGGACAGGCTGGCAAATTACTTTTATATGTTTGCCAGTGTATGTTTATTTAATAACGTATATGCAGAATTTAGTCTGAAACTTGGTTTCATTACAACTCATAGCAAGATAGTCCAGGAGTAGCTAATTCTCCTCCCTTCAAATTTATTACCATCATAATCTACCAAATAGAACCTGAATACACATGACCAAATTGATTTTGCAACAGATGCTATCCAAGGCTCTATTGATCCAAAAGAGTAACAGCTGGAGCTTGATTTATAATTTGGTTGAAAACATTAAGAGGCCAGAAACTCTTGAATGCAGTTTATTTAGATTACTATGCTATAACTCTTGCTTTATAGGTAGTAATCTACTTTGTGGAAAAGCAAGCTTTTTATACATCATTTAATTTTTGGTTCTACTTCATCTGAGCCCTGTGTCTTAAAGTCACCTGGATGCATGGGGCCCACCCCCGTATATACTGATATAATTGGCTGGAGTGGGGATCAGACATCATTTTTTTTTAAAGTGCCCCCACCTGATTCTGATCTGTGGGCCAGAGTTAAGGATGGGGAGCCTAAATCCATAGGAATGTTAATGACGTGGAAAATAAGATCTGTTCCTATCCCAGCGCTTCCTGCCTTGGGAGCTAAAGAGTATCAATATCTCAGCACACTGCAGACCTCTCCTACCACACTGATCTGGCAACATATACCTTACAGGTCACTATTCCACCTTTTTTTTTTTTTTTTTTTTTTTTTTTTTTTGCTTAAATATCCCAGTCAATTTTTTTGCACATTTAGTAGAAAGTATATTGGTGTTATAGTTAAGAGCCTGGGCTTCAAAGCAGACAGCCAAATAAAGTCCTAGGTTCGATTTCCATCCCTGCCTGGCCACTTAATAGCTCTGTGACCCTAGACCAGTGCTTTCGATTGTCTAATTCTGTTTTCTTATCTGCATAATGGCAACGAGGACATAGATCTTCGGAGTTGTGGGGATGAATGGCATTATTGGGTGAAGTATTTGGTGCAATGCTTTATAAACATTAGCTCTTGGTATAAACTAATTACATTTTTAAAAGCTGTACTTGGCCCAGTTTTGGCCAAATTTTGTCTTCTGGAATACCATCAAATAAATCTACGTCATCTGTCCTATGAAGCCCTTTCACATATTTGATGGCAGCAATCAGTACCTCAAGTCTCTGTTTCTCGGCTCTGCCTTTTTCACCCTTCTCAGCGACCCCTCACTGTGCTGAGGTTTTCTCAATAGGGGCAGGTCAGGTGTGAGGCAGGTGAGATCCCTAGGACACAACTGTGTGACCCTGAGAGTGAGTGCCTCTTTATGCTTTGTACCCTACATGCCTCTTTGTCCCCCTCACCCTAGTCTTAGCTCTGTTGCTTGCCTTATCCCAGGCTTAGCAGCAACTCTAAATACGTAAATACGTGAAAATGAGTGGATCTAGTCTGGGATTATTCATGGGCTGATAAAGATTAATGGTTGAGATGGAGAGGAAGCAAATTTGGCCTAAACCCCTACTCAGCACCATTATACACGATTCCAGTGAAAATTGGGCTCGGAGGCTGTTCTACCTCTTCATCAGGTATCTGTCTGGTGAAGTGAGTCTCCAGGACAGAGTCCTCTATTGAATAAGCTCTCTAATTTTGAAGCCTGGGCTGTATTGGTAAGGATGAATTTGTTTTCAGAATCATGATGTGGACTTGATCTTCCTTGGAGGGAAGAAGTGTGCACAGTCCCATTCTTGGGTCAGTGGGAAGAACTTCCTCAGTCTCTTAATTTTGCTTTTTATTACAGTTGTCATAGAGCTGAGTTCTGCAGTCTTCAGACACTGCAGATCAGAAGGACATTTGTGTAAAGAGAGTCAGCTAGCTGAAAGTCAAACTAGTGATGGCAAAAACATGGCTCAGGTAAAATGACACAGCCATAGACTGCAAGAGCTTGATGAAAGTTCCCTTGGGAGATATAACTTACCTAGTAACCTTCATTCTTAAGACAGTGTCTCAAAATGTGGTACTCAGATCACCTACATCAGAATTCTTTCTGTATATTTCACTCATAAGTATTCATTAAAGATTATAACTTAGTAGGTTAAGTATAGGGTCCAGAAATCTGGACTTTGAACAAGTAACTCAATGATCTCTTCCAGCTTTGAGAATCTATGAAGTATTATTCAATGAGCTGTTAAACTGAAAGGGATTACTCTCTATTCTGTTTTCTTCCTCACCCATTCGTATTGTTTCTCCCTTCCTCCATCATCACTCAGATAATTGGATGAAGTATCTATCCACCTTCCCCTCTGCTTACTCTTTTTGTTTGTTTGTTTGTTTGAGATGGAGTCTCACTCTGTCACCCGGCTGTAGTGCACTGGCATGATCTTGGCTCATTGCAACTTCCGCCTCCGGGTTCAAGTGATTCTCCTGCCTCAGGAGAGTGGGACTACAGGTGAGAGAGAACCTTCTCCCTAGTAGCTGGGACTACAGGTGCATGCCACCATGCCCAGCTAAGTTTTTTTTGTATTTTTAGTAGAGACAGGGTTTCACCCTGTTGGCCAGGACGGTCTCAATCTCTTGCTTATGATCCACCCACCTTGGCCTCCCAAAGTGCTGGGATTACAGGCGTGAGCCACCATGCCTGGCCTGTTTACTCATGAAGAATCATTTAAAGAGCTTCTAAGAAGTCCTCAGATGTCCTCAATAGCCCCCTCAACCAGGTTTCTTCAGGGAAGTTCATATGTTTCATATGGTACTATAACTCATGAAGGGTCTCAGACTTACCCAGTATTCAAATTAGAACCAGGCATTAAAATACATTGCTTTATTTGCCTTTGATTGTCTGATTATTTTCTACTCAGTATTCTAGGGTCTGGGGGAAAAAAAAAACAAAAAAACAAGTCTTATCCCTGGGGCATTGACAACCAATACGTAGGCCAGATCTTACTCCACAATCAATTGCCCCTCTCCTGAAAAAGATAGATCAACGGAAACATGATCCTCTCCTCAATGATCCTTCATCCCCAATTTTCCCCCCTTACCAGAAGCTCCACTTGGGCTTTCACCCCACAGTGGGAAAACCTAAGATATCTGCGCCTAGCCCTGGGAACCCTACTCACTTCAGCTGTCGTTTTAAAACTTGGAGCTTCCCCACTACCTCCCTCTCCTCTCTGAGCCCTTGAAAAGGTCCAATATAGACTAACACTGATCTTGTGCTCTAAGGTGCTCGCCAGCACAGAGTGGACTGGGCTTGTTATTTCTTTTGTTCTGTTAATACAGTTTCAGTTTGAATATGATTTATCAGATACCCGTTTTCCTTGCTTTTTTTCCTACCGGATGTGGAAAGAGTTAAAACTCCCAGCTAAATTACTCCCCACATGCCCATGGAAATTAATATGTTCAGCTGCGTTTAGTATTTGACATTAATTTCTATTAAACATCCTCTTATTTTCAGTTGTTTTAGAATTAAGATTTTAATTCCAATTTTATTGTCTTATATGCAAGCTATTTCTTTGAGTTAAATTAGCCACAAATTTGATCCACAACCTCTATTGTTGCTGTAGAAGTTGTTGTTAAAATATTGAGTAAGACTGAACCAAGGACAGAAACTTGGCATGCCACTAGAGACTTCACTTCAGGATGGCCTTTGCATGATAGCCACCATGTTTCAGCAGCTAAGGCAGCTGTCCCCAACCCTTTTGGCACCAGGGACCAGTTTCTTGGAAGACAATTTTTCCACTGCTGTTGGGGGGTAATGGGGATGGTTTTGGAATTAAACTGTCCCACCTCAGATCATCAGGTATTGGATTACCGTAAGAAATTCACAACCTAGATACCTTGCAGGCGCAGTTCACAATAGGCTTCGCGCTCCTGTGAGAATCTAATGCCTCTACTGATGTAACAGGAGGCAGAGTTCAGGTTGTAATGCTTGCTGGCCTGCGGCTCACCTCCTGCTTTGCAGCCCAGTTCCTAACAGGATCATAAACCAGGGTTTGGGAACCCCCGCAGCTAAGGCATATCAACTGTTCGACAGATCAACACTCAATGAATTTAGGTGTTCACCTGGCTATAAACACCTCACCCACATTTCTAGTCTTTATCATCTTATTTCTCCAGCTTTTTCTCTTTTCTTCAACAATGCACTCAATATTCCTTGTGAATTATATTTCTAAAACTGAACTATATTCACACAACTGGGCCTCACAAATGATGGCTTGTGAACTGATAGTGTGTTACCTTCATTAGATTCTCTGGAGAGCTTTTTAAAAATGCCACACCAGGAGATTCTGTTTCAAGGGATCTGGAATAAGGTTCAGGATCTTGGTACTCAAAGCTTTCTGGGTGATTTTGAAGTGTGTAATGTTTGGAGGCCAGTGGATGGTTTATGGTTTTTCCTTGAGTCAGTATCCCGTAACTCAAAGAAAAGAAGCCTATAAAATTATTTTGATATTTTTTATAGCTGTGAACTCATTGGCTTAGAGTAATCATCATCTTCTAAATCCTCAGAAACTGGAGTATTTTTATTTTAAAATTTTGCTTTCAGTACGTGTGGCACAGTTTGCTGATGGATTGTAGCAACTTCTGGAAGAGCAATTGCTACTGTTTCTTATGTTATATAACATTACATCTAGTTTTCTTACATGAATTTGGAGCAGTATTGTAAATGTTTAAACATTTTATAATTATTCACTTATTACAAGGAAGAAAGGTACCACATTTGGGGAAATATTTACATTAAGTAAATAATATAATTTCTTTCATTTATATTATTTTGCAGTTTATTGAGTCAGCCAAAATAAGGTAGAATAAGTTAGAAAAGGTATTACTAACACCATAGTTATGGCAACGTCAGAGGATTACACAGTTTCAAGGAATTATGGCAGAATACTGTGAGCTCACCTACAGTTATTGTTAGTACGGCTAGTTTGTTTCTCAGTATTTAGGACTAATTTTTCAGGAGATTTTTTTAAGGTAACAGAAAAATACAAGATACTCTAATCAGCAATAAATAAGGCAAGGGATCTAATACTCAGTTTAAAAATTACAAGGTTTGGATTTGGGGGTCAGCATTGGAATGGGTAAGAATGAACTATTTTGGTATTCATTTTTTGTACTATGCCTAAGTACGTGTGAATCTATTTGTATTTTTAAGGGACAAAATTATCACATAACTTAAAATATAGAGATGATATTGTTAATTTATTTTTAAATATCACATTCTCATTCTCCTTTAGTAAACCTAACTAGTTTTGTACTTTACACGCATACTGATAACTTTAGTTTCTCCTACTTTTTTTGATTATCATTTGATAGGAGTTTTAATGAATACACAGTTTAAAAGTTTGCAGAAGAAGAAAAAATAAAATTAAAAAAACACAAACAAAAGCCTGGATTAAATATAAAGCATATAGTATACCACTCTCTGAATAATTGACTTTTCCTGTGCTAGACATGTTGATTCTTCAAGCAACTGGTGCCAGTAGGGAATTGCCTATGGGAAATATTTAGGACCGTCCAAAGTTTCTAAGATCATGCTTTAAAGCAGTAAGAACTATTATACCTGACCGGTGGCTCTTTTAACCACTGCTCAGCCCTTTTTTCAGGTATTTCTAATTTGTAGGAACTTCCAGGTAGTAGATGGGGGGATAGCTAGAAGTCCCCACTACTATCGCTCTGCACAGCCTCTGTCATCTCTTCCCCAATCTGGGAATCTAGTGACTTAAAATACCAACACTGTAATCACTACTTGCAAAACAAAACAAGCCCAAAAAAAGCAAGCAAACAAGAATAGTAATTTAAAAATTTCAGGCAAGGAAAATTAGGTCATTTTCTGTTAAAAGATGGAAAGCCTTGTGTTAAAAGTTTAATTCTTGATTTAAAAATTAAATTTCAATGCCAACCATTTAGCTTAAATGAAATAAAATTTACATGTATATATTTAGTTTAGATGGAAATTTGGAGGAATAAAATTATGCAATGAAATATTTAATAAGCACTTTGGACAGTTAATCTTTTTGACTGTCACATGGTGTTACATGCTATGTAGTCATACTGGGTGCGTCTTATTTGCCGTAGCAGTATTGTTGTTCAACAGGCCTTGCTAGCTTAGCAGTGCTATTTATACGATCATTTCTTTTCATATATTTGATGTATATAAAGTGAAAGTAAATATAACCTTGGAGTTTGAACAAAGATATTATTGTAACTCAAAACTTCTACTGTATTAACTGTAAAAAAAATTGTGATCATGGTCAACTAATTTGTACATATTTCAAAGGCCAAATATATAAGAGCCCATGCTTTATCATTTTGTGAGCAGTTTGAAAATATTTATTTATGAAAACTATATTGATTTGTTGGTGTTACTTGTATATGCAATCATTAAAGAATAGTATAGTTCATCATCAATTTCAAGGTAAATCTATTCTTAAAGAATTTCATATACTAATAGTCAACTTGAGGAGCTATATATTTTTCAAGATTTGTTGACGTTAGTGTCTCAAAGGAATAGTCATAGAATCACAGACAGTGAGAATTGAGAGGGGCTAAAGGAATATAGTTTGCTGTTTCTGAAACTCAAGTGGTAGAGCACCTGCAAGCCACAGGCACAGTGCTATGAAATACTGCTGCATCATATGACTAACGAATACTTTTTTACAAGTAGACAATTGAATCATATTAAATACATACATAATATATTATATATAATAAATTACACCTGTAGGTACATACATCTAGCTTGTAAAACTAAGCATAATCAGCTATTTCTCAGTTTTTCTGTTAATATTTGCTGGTTTCATATTTATACTTAAAAAAATTCTAGATGATAACAGGCCCACAAAGTTTATCGATTTGTGGGGTTATAAATAATACTAACAGCAAATTTAAAACTCATTCATTCAATTAGTTATATATTCTGACTGGTATCAAACAATTAATTGGGTTTTTACAAAGAATATCAAATAGATTTTAATTAATGCATTGGTATGTTGGTCAAATATGTTAATTCCACTTGCCCAGCAATTGACTTCTGAAGCAATTAATTACAAGAGATGCGAATTTCAGTGAGTATTTAAAATAAGTCTTTTATGAAAGCATTTCTTCCTTTTTTGACAACTCAAGGCCAAGAGCACTTTTAGATCATGAACTTCCCTTCTCTGATTTACCTTCTTTCATATTCTCTTGCATGATATCCTGGTAGCAAGAATTGCCTCATCTTCAAAAACAACCTCCAGCTCTTTAGGATGAGAAGCATCATTTCTGTTGGAAAATAACCTTAATATCCTTTGCCCATTTGTGATCTCTCTGGAGAAGGGGGAGGGCACTGATTATTCAACCTGTTTTTCTCCTCTTTTATGCCTTATAATATTAATCAATCACCTTTTTTAAACACAAAATTCAGTCCAAAGTTACTAGCTTGCTTATAGCAATACTGCACTTCCAAATGCCCTTAGAATATCTCTTATTTACTTTCTTCAATCTCATTCCTTTTTACTGCTTTCTCGGGCATCTGCTTTAGCATTACATAATCTTATATATCACTGTTGTGTGTTAGTCTTCTTCTAGATTGCAATTTACCCTCCATATGACATTTAATATTGGTGAGACCTCCAAAAATATGGAGGTTACATATAAGATTCAGCTGCTGTGGCAAGCTGGAGTACAAATCTTTAAAACGAAGATGTACTCTATATTTGAGGTTTATAGTCCCTAATTCCTAATATATTTCAGCCAGAAACTTTTTATTGGTATGATATTTGTAGTAGGAGAAAGGGTTGGGGAATGGAAGGAACCCATTAGGTTCCTTCTTTTTTCATCATTCATGTTCTTTATTTATCAGGGTATTGAGTATACATATAGACAGTCACTGAGGACTTCATCTACATACAAGAAATGTCACCATATTTCTTTCCATGTATGAAAAGAAATGATAATGTAAATAGAACTGCTCACTGAGCAAGGCCTGTTGAATAAGGTTTCTGCTACAGTGATGTCTGTGAAGCCTTCCCTTACCCTCCAGAGAGAGCCTGTAAATTACTCTGCATACCCACTGTACCTTGTACATGGTCTCTTCTTATTCTCCTCTATGTCTTCTCTACTACTTGAGGTGAAGAATGTAACTTACACATGTTAGTATCCCTAGGCACAGTGCCTATAGCATAGTACATGCTTAATAAATGCTTGGGGAATGATGAATAGGTGATTGCCCAATTCATATTTTGTCTCTCTCTGAGATTGTAGCCTTATTTCTTTGTCCCTCTAGTGCCTAACACAGTGCCAGGGATGTTGTAGATCTTTAATATATACTTGTTAAGTGGCTGAAATGAATGAATAAAGAGTAATTTTTAAAAGTAAAGAAGTTCAGTGAAATTCATTGTGGGATGCTCCTGGCCAAATGAGTATTAAAATTTTCTAATATTTCGCCGGTTGTTCTCAATCCCACCTGTGACATTGAGCAGATTATTTTGTTTTTATTCCACTTGGGAAATGTCTATGATGATGCTTATTCAGATTCTGCTTTTCAAAAATTAAAACAATGTGCCATAAATAGAAGGTATTGTTTAATTAATGAGGTGATTTGTATATGAGCAAGAACAGGGCTTACACTAAAGTTCCTCAAATAAAACATGATCACAAACCTTCCCATTTAAAAGCAAACAATGACATAAGCAATTATGTGTGACATATATTCTTAAGCATTCTCATACCTGGGCACTCTTCAGAGCCTCATCTTTTAGCCCTTCTCTAGAGATCATTCCTGGGACAGAGAAGAGCTATTATAATGCAGTTTCATATTTCAAAAACAGGTTTGTCTGTGTTCACTGGATATGATGCTTCCTAAAAGATTCTTCCTCTGTGCTGACTAATGGATTAGCAATGCACATATTTATGTACCCCAAATGAATGAAGGACAGGTTGACTTTTAAAACTGAGATGACTGGCTGGGTGCAGTGGCTGATGCCTGTAATCCCAGCACTTTGGGAGGCCAAGGCAGGTGGATCACAAGGCCAGGAGTTCCAGACCAGCCTGATCAACATGGTGAAACCCTGTCTCTACTAAAAATGCAAAAAATAGCCAGTCATGGTGGCATGCACCGGTAATCCCATCGGGAGGCTGAGGCAGGAGAATTACTTGTGAACCTGGGAGTTGGAGGTTGCAGTGAGTCGAGATCGTGCCACTGCACTCCAGCCTGGACAATAGAGTGAGACTCCATCTCAAAAAAACAAAAAACAAAACAAAACAAAAAACCAAGACACCCTATACATTATATGAGCAATGACATTGAAACTCTTTTCTGCCATTTTAATTATTTGGCGTAAATGACTGAAAGCTTTCCTCCCTTGGCAGCATAGTAGAGTTACACAGGGCTAGTTAAATTGGTTCAAGTGGGTAATTCTTTCATTCTATTTCCAGTCCCCAGTGTCCTGTCATAAGGACTCTTCACGTATACTGTTGGCAATAGTACATAAAGGACATTGTTCTGCAACTCCACTGCTGAAGGAACATCACTGTTATGTAAGGAGACAAAACCCCTGGCTGTTTCTCTGCCACAAAGGAATACAGTAGATCTCTTTGTCTTAGACAGAATATTGTCCAGGTGTCACCAGCTGCTTAAAAGCACATGCAGGAGTTTGAAAGATTGAATTGCATCTTCTACACAGGTTAAATTTCACGGCCCTGAAAAATGTCCTTCTTTGCCAAATCAGGAACAATGCTCGATTTGCAGCATTTTTGTGCATGCCTTTGAAAAAATACAGCTGCTTCTTTCCCAGATTGTTAGGGAACAAGGCTAAGGCCTGTCCAACTCATGATGTATCAGTGGCCTCATCAGTTTATGTACGACAGCTCACCAAGAGACTCACATACTTGGCTATTTGAAACAAAAGCCTCCTGTCTTTATGTTTGGGAGAAGTTTAACTTGCCAGGCAGAAATCATAGTAAATGTCAGGTATCCTAGGACCAGCCATGCAGAAGTTACTGGTTTCATTCACACAAGGTTTTTAGAAAAATGTAAAGTAGCGTGTAAAAATTGGGGAATTTTGCATGTAAATTGAGATTTCTGGCTTCCGAACATGTGGTAGGCTGGGACTACAGGTCTGCAAAGCAGCTTGGCACCGAATCCCAGCAGTGCTTCCCTTAGGTCAGGTTTATGCTCCCAGGTCACTGGTGTCTCCAGTTCTTCCTCTTGACTCCTTTATACTGAGGCCAGTGTTTGTTGTTATATGTTGCCACTACTGCACTAGTTTTTATTTTTATAGAAGAGAAACGTTTCTCTTTTTCTTTCTTTCTCACAGGAGAAAAAATAAAGAAGGCCTTTTTCCCAGCCTTCTTGCTGCTTCACTTAATTCCATTAGCTCCCTGGCTCCTTCTGAGTTTGGGTCTCTGGTTGGGCGAATATGTAGTGTGTGGCATGGGAATTACAGTATAAGTTGAGATCCTAAGTGTTGGTGAATTTTCAGATTTTTCCCCAATATTTTGAAAAGCAGAAACCATATGTTAACATAGATGTTTAAAATTATGTCCAAATCAGAAATTATTACGAATGGCTAACAGTTGTAAGGTTCGGTGTCCTACCATGAGAGTCTCACCATGTGGTTCTGACAATCTACAAAGGAAGTGATGATGATGAGGATCCCTAATATTTAGTAATTACTCACTATGTGTCACTGCCCTAAATTTATAAATGCTATTTCATTTAATTCTCAGCAACCAAATGAGTTACATCTCCATTGTTCAGTAAGCAACTTAGGTAAAGCCACATAGCCTTATATGTGAATGAGGGAGCCCAGATTTGAAGGTAAACCACTCTAGAGCATGATGTTCTATTGCTGTCTTCCAGGTATTATTGTTCTTGTCATTCAGGTGAGAGAACGTCACTTAAGATGAGTTCAGGTCATGCATCACAATTATTACACACAGGTATTAAGTGGTTTAGGTAGAATTGAAACATAGGTCTCAAGCTCCAGAGCCCCATCCTTTATACCACATTGCTTTTCTAGATTTTCAGAAAGTTATCTAAAATTAATTTTTACTAAGAAATATGACATATTTTTAAATGGAGAACTTAAAAACATTGCTCAAAAAAAAAAGAATGTTTAGGATCAATGGGTACCAGTCCAGTTTCAGATATGTATAGTCACTAAACCAGCTTGACAAGTCAGGGAGGACATGCACTCTGAACATTCCACTGCCGGCTGTGTTGGGTGGAGTTTAGCTATGTAGATGTGGAGTTTAGCTTCTTAGGATACTCTAATGAATAATATTGTTTGTTGTACCTATTGAAATGGAGAAGTGTTTTGTAATATTATGTTTTGGTTGTGATGAGTTATGATAAAGCAAATGGGTACTTTGTTATACAGTAGTCTGAGAAATAAGATATGCAAGCCCAGTAATTAAGAATGTTATATAAATTGCTATTATTTATTTAGTTGCTACATTCCTACCATTTACAGGGACTGGATAAGGTGTTTTCCATAAATCATTACTAATTCTTCTAATCACCCAGCCTGATATAATCCGTATTTCCAGAACAGCAAACTAAAGCTCAAAGAAGAGATGTGACTTGCCCGAGAACACACATCCGTGAAGATGTTTGTTTGTAGCATCTCTGATTTCTTTCAGGAGTGTTTTGTAATTCTGTGATACTATTTGGCTGTGTCCCTATCCAAATCTTATCTTGAATTGTAGTTCTCATAATCTCCATGTGTCATGGGAGGGGCCAAATTGAGATAATAGAATCATGGGGGTGGTTTCCCCCATCTTATCTCAATAGCAAGTTAGTTCGCACAAGTTAGTTTTATAAGGGGCTTCCCTCTTTGCTGGGCTCTCATTCTTCTCCTTCCTGCTGCCATATGTTTGCCTCCCCTTCCACCATGATTGTGGGTTTCCTGAGGCCTCCCCAGCCCTGAAGAACTGTGAGTCCATTAAACCTCTTTCCTTTATAAATTACCTAGTCTTGGACATGTCCTTATAGGAATGAAAGAACAGACTATTACAGCAAGTTGGTACCACAGAGAGTAGAGTGCTGTTGTAAAGATACCTGAAAATGTGGAAGTGACTTTGGAAATGGATAACAGGGAGAAGTTGCAACAGTTTGGAGGGCTCAGAAGACAGGAAAATGTGGGAAAGTTTGAAACTTCCTAGAGACTTGTAGAATGGCTTTGATGAAAATGCTGATAGTTATATGGACAATGAAGTCCAGGCTGAGGTGGTCTCAGATGGAGATGAGGAACTTGTTGGAAATCGAAGTAAAGGTCACTATTGCTATGCAAAGAGACTGGGAGCATTTTGCCCTGCCCTAGAGATGTGTGGAATTTTAGACTTGAGAGAGATGATTTAGAGTATCTGGTGGAGGAAATTTCTAAGTGGCAAAGTGTTCAAGAGGAAGCAGAGCATAAAAGTTTGGAAAATTTGCAGCCTGATGATGCAATAGAAAAGAAAACCACATTTTCTGGGGAGAAATTCAAACTTGCTGCAGAGACTTACATTAGTAAGGAGGAGTCCAGTGCTAATCACCAAGACAATGGCGAAAATGTCTCCAGGGCATGTCAGACACCACTGTGGCAGCCCTTCCCATCACAAGCCTGGAGGCCTAGGAGGAAAAAATGGTTTCCTGGGCCTGACCCAGTGCACCCTGCTGTGTGTAGCCTAGGGACGTAGTGCCCTGCATCCCAGCTGCTCCAGCGAAAAGGGGCCAATGTGGCTAAAAGGGGATAAAATGGTCCAAGGTACAGCTTGGGCCATGGCTTCAGAGGGTCCAAGCCCCAAGCCTTGGCAACTTCCACATGATGTTGAGCCTGCAGGTATACAGAAGTAAAGAGAACAGGACCACCATTCCCCAGACCCCAGAATGATAGATCTATCAACAGCTTGCACTATATTCCTGGAAAAGCCACAGGCACTCAATGTCAGCCATGAAGGCAGCTGGGAATGGGGCTTTACTCTGTAAAGCTCCAGGTGTGGAGCTTCCCAAGGCTGTGGGAGACCACTTCTTGCATCAGCATGACTTGGATGTGAGATATGAAGTCAAAGGAGGTCATTTTGGAACTTTAAGGTTTAATGACTGCCCTATTGTATTTTGGACTTGCATGGGACCTGTAGGCCCTTTGTTTTGGCTAATTTCTCCCATTTGGAACAGGTGTATTTACTCAATGCCTGTATCCCCATTGTATCTAGGAAGTAACTAACTTACTTTTGATTTTACAGGCTCATAGGCAGAAGGGACCTGCCTTGTCCCAGATGAGATTTTGGAGTTGGACTTTTAAGTTAATGCTGGAATGATTTAAGACTTTGGTGTCTGTCAGAAGGGCATGATTGTGTTTTGAAATGTGAGGACGTGAGATTTGAGAGAGGCCAAAGGCGAAATAATATAGTTTGACTGTGTCCCCACCCAAATCTCATCTCGAATTCTAGTCCCTGTGATCCATGTGTCATGGGAAGGACCAGGTTGAGATGATTGAATCATGGGGATAGTTTCTCCTATCCTCTTCTCATGACAGTGAGTTAGTTATCACAGGATCTGGTGGTTTTATAAGGGGCTTCTCCCTTTGCTAGGCTCTCATTCTTTTCCTTTCTGCTGCCATGTTAAGAAGGACATGTTTGTTTCCCCTTCCACCTTGACTGTAAGTTTCCTGAGTCCTCCCCAGCCCCGAGGCACTGTGAGTCAATTAAACCGTTTTCCTTTACAAATTACCCAATCTCAGGTATGTCCTTATGGCAGCGGGAGAATGGCCTAATACATTCTTCTTATAGAGATCTTTAACCTCACTGTTTAGCTGTATTCCTAAGCATTTTATTCTTTTTGTTGGTAAGTCTCTGTTGAGTGTGATGGCGTGAAAAGGACTTTAAGCCATTTGACTTACAAAATTATTTTAGCTCTTCCTTAAAAGACAGATTAAACAAATTTTGTTCTATAAAAAAAGTTTGTATATAACAAGGAAGACATGAAAAAAGAAAAGATGTAAGTGCTGTTCATCAAGAACTTAAATTGTGCTGTTGTATCTGGAGAGGGAGTTGGAGCAGAGCTTAAGGATCCTCAAACCTCCATAGTGGGCAGGAAGGGGTGAGGAAGGACAGTCACCACTTATAAGAAAAAATAAAATGTCCTACACCCAGAGGCAAGCCTTTCTTTGGTAACTTTAGTAGTCCCCTGCTTGTGTACCTACTCCCTGCCCCACATTTTTCTTGCACAGAGCTATTGGCAACTTTCCCTTTAGGAGAGAGGCCTTGTGGGGAAACTCACATAATGACAAGATGCACAGCCACTTATATGAACTATTCCAGTCTTTTATAATATTTATAAATATGAACCTATAATAGAAGATTGGAAGAATGTTGAAGAAAGGTAATTGCATGAAAGAGAAGAATCAAGATAAGCAACACAAACAATGGAACCCAAAAGAACAGAAATAATGTCAGAAATAAAATATATTACAAATAAAACTAGTGTTAGTATCCTGAGGGAGATTAGGGAGGCAATTATATCTATAAAACAAGAATAGGCTGCCAAAAAAAAAAAAAAAAGAGCAACTAAAGAACAAGAACAAGTTCTTAGAAGTTAAAGGCATAATTAAGAAAATAAAGGGTAAAAAATAGAATGAATATAGCTGAAGACTAAACTAGTGATCTGAAAATAAAGTCAAGGAATTCTCCCAGAACATAGATAAAAAAGACAGGGAGGGCCAGGTGTGGGGACTCACACCTGCAATTTCAGCACTTTGGGAGGCCAAGAGGGTAGGATTGCTTGAGGCCAGAAATTTGAGACTAGCTTGGGCAGTAGAGCAAGACCCTTTCTCTACAAAAAAATTAAAAAAAAAGAAAATAGCTGGGTACAGTGACATGTGCCTGTAGTTGCAGTTACTCTGGAGGCTAAGGCAGAAGGATTGCTTGAGCCAAGAGTTCAAGGCTGCGGTGAGCTATGATTGTACCATTTCATCTGGTCTGGGTGACAGAGTGACACCCTGTGTCAAAAGGTCTTTATTTTTTTTTAAAGTTTACTTTTCTATTGCATGATTGGTACTCACATTTTTATCTATCCTTTTTCTAAAATCTGATATTTGCAAAACCATTTCTGTGGCATATGTTACGGAATAGGAAAGCTGCTTTTCCATTCTCTTACACTTACCAGATATTTGGAAGAAAAAATAAAATAAAATGTTGGAGACAGTGCTAATTCGTGCTGGTAATTGAGAGGACAATGTGACTTGTTTATTTCTCAGGTTTATTTTGGTATACTCATTGTCCTTAGTTAACAGCAAGTCTAAGTCCATAGTTGGTGCTGAGTAAACATCTCTTAAGTATCTCTTTCTCTTTCCTAATAAATATGACTTCTTTTTTATTTAGCTGCATTACAGGCACTAAAGAGAAAGAAGAGGTTCGAAAAGCAGCTCACTCAGATTGATGGAACACTTTCAACCATTGAGTTCCAGAGAGAAGCCCTGGAGAACTCACACACCAACACTGAGGTGTTGAGGAACATGGGCCTTGCAGCAAAAGCAATGAAATCAGTTCACGAAAACATGTGAGTGACTCTGGTCTCCCCATGAATCATAAATTCCCTCAGTGTTGGGAAGAACCTTTGGAACCATATTATGATTTTGGCAGGAATGGATTTACTCATTTGAGGCTCTTTGACATGTTGAATGAAATAGTGTCTCAGAGAAAGATTGAAGGTTATAGCAACAACAAAAAAGACCATGAAAAAAGGAAGGGCATTCATTTTTGCCTGTAATGTTTCCCAGTTACTTTATGATTGCTGGAAACTGTACCTGTAAATATTTAAATTCTACGATTTAAAAAAGGCATGGCACAGTGGCTCATGCCTGTAATCCCTGCACTTTGGGAGGCTGACGCAGGTGAATCACCTGTGTCAGGAGTTCAAGGGCAGCCTGGCTAACTTGGTGAAACCCAGTCTCTACTAAAGATATTTTTAAAAATTAGCCAGGAATGGTGGTGAGCGCCTGTAATCCCGGCTACTCAGGAGGCTGAGGCAAGAGAATCACTTGATCCCGGGAGGCGGAGGTTGCAATGAGTGAGATCGCACCACTTGCACTCCAGCCTGGGCGACACTGCAAGACTCCGTCTCGGAAAAACAACAGCAACAACGACAACAACAACAACAAATTTTAAAAAGTCTTCAATTTCATCCTCTGTGAGGGTGTTGGAACTATGGGATAGTGTCTGTCAAACGTTGGAGGGAATCAGAATCACCTGGAAAATACATAAAGAGAACACAGACGCCCAGGCTCCTTGAACTAGGAAAGGGTTTGGGTCCATGTCATTCTGATGCTAACCAATGTTTGAGAACCACTGACACAGAAGAATAGCTATGAGCATGGATTTGGGTGTTAGATTTTCTGGGCTATAATCCCAGGCCAACAACTGACTATCCCTTGGGAAAATTATTTTGTCCTTTATTCAGCTTCCGTATATGTAAATTAGAGATGATAATAGTACTTACCTTGTGGTTATTGTGAGAGTCAATGAGATATTATATATAATGCACTTAGCATAGTTCCTGGCACAAAGGGAGCACTCAGTAGTATTCACAGTTTGCTTAACATTTGCACTGGGAAATATGTCTGTGACCTGATCCTTTTCTGATATTGCATATGAAAGTGGAACCTGGGCCAAAGATGCACAAGAGCAATGAGTACCTATGAGATGTAGACAAATTTTCATAGAATGGGAAAAGGTGAAAAAGCTAGAGGCTGGGGGGAGTGAAGACAACCTTGCTAACACTTTCTTTTCTGGATAATTCATTAACAATCAGCCTCCATTTTTACAGCTTCAGGGAGATCATTAGATTCATTATCAGAGTCAAAATTCTCTGTTGCTTTTGGGTACCAAAATGTATTACAAAATCAGCGTTTCTCTCCAGGCAGCTTGGCAACATCGTACCATTGTATTACATTTGAGAAAAATTCGTTCCCAGGCCCAAAGTTTAGCCATACATTTTTTTCATGTTCCTTTTTAAAACATATTTGTTGAATATTCATTATAAATAGAATAATAAGGTTTAGAGATAAGGGATGGTCAAAGGGAAGTAAAAGTATTCTTTTTTGATTATTGCATTAAAATGTGTCAAAATGGCTCTTATAGAGTCAGAGAAACTCACAAAAAATTAATTCCATTGTAAATCAAACTTTTGGTATTTAGGCTACTTAATAATGAGGGCATTATCACTTCTCTTCTATCCAATCAGTTTGGCCTAGTTTCAGAGTTGTAGGAATTATTCAGCGACCAGTTACTATAGAAACATTCCAGAACCTGGCATGTAGACACCAACATGCTTAGGCAGGTGTTTAGGAGCCAGCGAAGCTCAGGTGTTGGAAAATGTCTTCAAAGCTGCTGTTCATCCTGAGCCAGTGACTACCTAGATTTCTTTGCTGCAGTTGCTAATTCTTCTGAGGGCTTTATAGGTTTAATCCTGCTCTCTTTAGTAACCTCTTAGGGCATCACCACTAGGGGAAAACCCTCAGGGAGCCAGGATCTCAGAGCCGCTAAGTGTTGTTACAAAAAATTGCTCTCTAGCCCTTCAACAAAGGGCTGCTGTCAGATAGGGGCTCCTGAGAGTCGCCGAAGCTCATCTAGTCTTGGTGGTCCTGGTGGTCTGTGGCAGTGTTTCCTGCAGAGTTGATACACAGCAGCATATATTTAAATTTGACATATGCCCAACCAGAAAAAATTTCAAAATGGGTCTATAAATATTAATAGTTATAAAATACTTTTATTTTTAGTGAGTTCCAAATGTAATAGATATTTGCTTAGTGCTTTTAATATATGTGCATATACAGGATTATTAACTTTTTAAAAAAATATAAATTATCTTTAAAGTTGGTAAATATCAGGAATATTTATCCTACTGAAATAACTAAGAATTTATATTAAATGAACTGACTTTTTCATGTAGGATTATATCTAAATTATAAGTTAACATTCTAAAATGTTCAACAAAATGTGATTTCCCAGGGATCTGAACAAAATAGATGATTTGATGCAAGAGATCACAGAGCAACAGGACATCGCCCAAGAAATCTCAGAAGCATTTTCTCAAAGGGTTGGATTTGGTGATGACTTTGATGAGGTACGTAACCCAATATGGAGAATGCAGGACTGTGGCTGCTGTAAAGAGTAGCTTCCCATCATATACGGTAGGCAGGTTTCCTTACTACCGAAAGAACAAGTGATATTTGTCAGAAAGGTACTTCTCTTAAGAGAAAAATAAAGTGTTAGTAGCTCTGATTTAAAGGGAAGATTAATATAGTTTGGCAAACAGCTACCTAATTAAGTTTTCGGCTATTAAGGAAAAAACAGCATGTGATTATGTAAAGTTAGTGACTTTTAATGGTTGAAGTCTAAACAGCCCCATTAGGAGGAACTAAATGCTCACACATCTGGGCAAAACAAAGTAGACTTTGTCATTCTGCATGAAACAGAGGTATGTTTCTCTATGGCTATTAAATTAGAGGTTAGGCTGCCTCTGTTTATTACTCAGGCTATGAAACCAAATAAATGTGGAGTGGCATTATTAACACACAGATTCCATGTAGATTAATCAGTCCAATAATACAAACGGACTATAATTATAATGGTGATGTCTGCACTGTGAATTTCAATCGTTCTCAAAGCACACACAAGTAGGACTAGCACACATATAGAGACATTTCCAAAGCTTGGATTAGCATGGCAAATAATGCAACTTCCTTCATCTATGTGATATTAAAAATAATACACTTAGCAAGTAAGGTGTGGTTCCATGGAATCCCCCTAAATGAGAATGGGTATCAACACCTTTTAAAAATGGTGCTGACAAAGGGTTGGAAAAAATATGGCTTGCAGGTCAAATTCTTCCCATGACCTGTTTTTGTGTATCCTATAAGGTCAGTATAGGTTTCACAATTTTAAACTGTTGGTGAAAACTGACAACAAAGGAGACTATGGAGCAGAAGAAAACATGCAGCCTGCAAAGCCTGCAATATTATTATTTGGTCCTTTACAGAAAAAGTTTGCCAACCCCTAGTGTGGACTAATAAGCATCTAATGAGTAAATAATGATGTGGTGGAAAGGACTCCAGGCTTATGTGGATATTTGGGCTCTATCATTTATTGAAAACTTTGTGGCCGGGCACGGTGGGTCACGCCTATAATCCCAGCACTTTGGGAGGCCGAGACGAGTAGATCACAAGGTCAAGAGATCGAGACCATCCTGGTCAACATGGTGAAACGCTGTCTCTACTAAAAATACAAAAATTAGCTGGGCATGGTGGCACATGCCTGTAATCCCAGCTACTCGGGAGGCTGAGGCAGGAGAATTGCTTGAACCCAGGAGGCAGAGGTTGCGGTGAGCCAAGATCGCGCCATTGAACTCCAGCCTGGGTAACAAGAGCGAAACTCCATCTAAAAAAAAAAAAAAACTTTGTGTAAGTCCCTTTTACTTTTCTGACCCTTAGCTTTCTTATCTATGATCATGAAGATTATTAGATCACTGGATTATCTCTAAAATATCTTAAATTAGTGTTTGGTACCTAAAGAATGAAAATGACGGAGGAGATGATTACTCTGTTATCATATTGCTAAAGAAAATATCAGTATGTTTCTGCTGCTGTTGAAAATGATGAAGCACTATTGATAATTCTGGGCATACATTTGGCATAGGATAGCTTGTTCTGCCATTACTATATTTATGGTATTTGTCCCTAATTGTTTTGTGAGCAGAAATAGGACATCAGGGTATTCACGTTGATACCATTTTATTCATATGGCCTGTGGAAATCCATCAAGTGCACAACTATATTGACTGTGCTATTTCATATGGCCCAATGCTATACACCTTCATATTTTCTTCTCTTTTTATGAGGCGAATTTAATAGAGGTCAGACAATCTTTCAGCTTGCTGCAATTCTGATACCCACTGACTCAATCACATGTTGTGATTGGCATAAACATCTCTCTTCCCACAGTGTTATTACTCTCACTTTAATGTTGGATTATTATTTGTTTATGTGCCTTTCTCCTGCATTTGAGCATAATCTCCTTGAATATAGGGAGTGTTGATTTTCAAAACCTGTCAAGGAGTGAGTGCTCAATAAATTTGTTGAATAATGAATGAATGAATTCTCTCATTCATTATTCATTCATGAAAGAAAAATCTACTTGGATGAATATAAGGTGTCCCAGGTCATTTCTAATAGTGACAGCCACATAATTCCATCAATGGCAAGTTTAGTTGTGACTCTCAAACTCTCTCTGAGAGGGCTGGACTCCACTTGAGGACTTATGAAGCCAGTGAGATCTGAACTATCTGAGTCATCTAAGAACTGGCATAAGGTGACTTACATCTTTAAGGTCTCAAACTAGCCTTGTCTCTCAGAAGTTTTTGGGACAGGGAGTAGTTTAAGATTAAACCAGACTCTTTGGTACTATTGCTAAAAGAAAGAAATATGGTGTACTTATCTTAAATTGAACTTTTCTTAACCCAAATGTGCAGGCTAATTTATATTGGCTTTGGTGATTTGATAAAAGAATCATATCTCTATCTGATTCTTTTTACTTTCTGTGCATTATGGTTTTGCTGTACCTGTTGTTTTATTTTCAGTAGCATTAACCCAAAGAAAAACATTCATTTCTACCAGTTAAAGTTTTGTAGATTATAAACAGTAGAAAAGAACACATTGGAAAATGACAGGCAAGGTGTAAATTTCCCAGAAGCATGGGGAGGTTATATATTCAGCTAGCACAAATTACATGAATGGCTGTTTACTGAAGTATTAGAAGATTAACTACAACAAATTTGCACAACCCAAAATATTCATTTTTTAATCATTGCTCAGTGTTGCAAAAAAGACTTAGTTTTAAAATAAATATTCCATTTCACTGGATTCTCACATATCAATTGGGTAGCAGATGTTCTTGTTACTGTGTTTGAGGAAACCCACGTCTTGAAACGTTAACTCCATAATTCTTCCTTTCTCCTGTGTTCAGGATGAGTTGATGGCAGAACTTGAAGAATTGGAGCAGGAGGAATTAAATAAGAAGATGACAAATATCCACCTTCCAAATGTGCCTTCCTCTTCCCTGCCAGTACAGCCAGAGAGAAAACCAGGCATGTCTTTCACTGCACGTCGAACCCAAGCAGGTCTGCTACCCAGCTCAACCACCTGTGGTCAGATAGTTGCCTAAAATGGTAGCCAGGCCCATTCTTTTTAGGACATGTTTTTGATTTCATATTTAAAACATTTTTATATGTAATTCATACCTGTTTTCAATGATCAAAGTGTGAATGTCACCAATTACTAATTTTTATCTATTTTATGTTCCAGCATCTTCCCGGAGGGCAGAAGAAGATGATGATGATATCAAACAACTGGCAGCTTGGGCTACCTAAACTAAAATGCATTTTTGATACCTAAATGAGCTGTAGATAAAATATAATTTTTTTTTTGCCAAGTTCAGAAGTTAACAAAGGCTGTTTTTTTGTTTATTTTTGTTTTTTTTTTTTTTTTTGAGATGGAGTCTCGCTCTGTCCCCAGGTGGAGTGCAGTGGCACGATCTTGGCTCACTACAACCTCTGCCTCCCAGGTTCAAGCAATTCTCCTTCCTCAGCCTCTTGAGTAGCTGGAATTGCAAGCACCCGCCACCACGCCCACCTAATTTTTGTATCTTTTAGTAGAGACGGCATTTCACCATGTTGGCCAGGATGGTCTCTATCTCTTGACCTCATGATCCGTCCGCCTCAACCTCCCAAGTGTGGGGATTACAGGTGTGAGCCACTGCGCTCGGCCAACTCTGTTTTATAATTATACTGAATGAATAATTGTGTTTTAAGCCTTCTAAGTAAAAGTAAAAAAGGAGTCATGTGTACATATAGAATCAATGATGGAGGCTAAGCGTGGTGGCTTGCACCTGTAATCCCAGCACATTGGGAGTCCAAGGTGGGCAGATCACTTGAGGCCAGGAGTTTGAGTCCAGCCTGACCAACATGAAGAAACCCCATCTCCACTAAAAATACAAAATTAGCCAGACGTGGTGGCACGTGCCTGTAATTCCAGCTACTTGGGAGGCTGAGACAGGAAAATCGCTTGAGCCAGGGAGATAGAGGTTGCAGTGAGCCAAGATTGTACCACCTGCACTCCAGACTATGTGACAGAGAGAGACTGTCTCAAAAAATAAAAAGTAACACATTTAGTATAGCTGGGAAAAGTAACGTTGTTTCCTATGTGAATGAAAAGTTGCTGTGTGTATCCATGTAGCTATGGTAAATGTAAATATACTGTGTCTCTTTTGGGAGCGACTTCTAGTAGAGGAGTCTTATATGAATCTATACATAAATAGTTTCACTTGAGTTTTGCAGTTTGAAATCTTAAAGGAGCTTTAATTGACATTTATTATACCAATTAAGCTTGGAATGGGGCAATGGATGCATTTCGCAAATGTCTGAAAGCACTAACAGCTTACACTGCTGAGTGAGAATCTCCTGGGTGTAATTTACCCACTTAGGGAACTGCGTTAACACTCCCAGGCCATTATGATGCTGTTATGGCTTCAGTGTGTAAATGCATGAGTGTTCTTCCTGTTCTGTTTTGTGCTCTCTTGTACATAAATTTACACTTTACAGAATATTCCTTGTAAATACATAAAAATATTGGCAATTAAAAGTATATCTTGAATAAAATTTTGGCCATAATTATTTTTAAATGAAAATAAATTACAAAATTATGTATTACCCATAATAGATCATGGACCATCAAATGACAAATATCATTTAATAAGATATTTTAATATTCTCTACATTTGCTTACCAATATGGTGGAATGGAAAGAGCACTAGACTCAAAGGTAGGAGTCCTGGGTTTCAGTCCCTGCTCCGACACTAACATGAACCAATAGACTCTCTGAGCCTTTGTTTCTTCACTGGCAAACCTAAGGATCGGACTTGATGATTTTCTAATGATTCCATCCTGCCAGAGGCCATTTGCACATTCTGTTCTCCTTGGCAGTCTTCCTATCCTGCACAATGCAGGTACCAATCTTATTCCTTAAATCTTAAACTATCCCTTGTTTGGGGAAACTTTGCTTGATTGCCCAGACTAACTCAGTTTTCCCCATTATATGCTGTTGCAGTACTCTTCCTTCTGTCATTTCTTATCATGATTTATATTACATATTTACTTGAATGATTCCTTAATTATCATTGCTCTACCCTGCTGAGCACTGCTAACCACGAGGGCAGGGATTGCTTTTCTTTTAGTTAAATAGTTGATCCCCAGCATTCTGCAGTTTCTCATCAATAGGCAATCAATTAATATTTATTAAATGAATGACAATTAAGAGTTTACATGTTTCAGACCATGATAGAATAACAGGACCTAGATTTACCTTATACTCTTAAACCATTGGAAAACTGATGAAATACAGGAAACAACATTTTTCAGACATTGGACAACAGGCAACACTGGACAATGTTTCTTGAGAAGGGACACCAGTAATATGAGCACTTCCATGGCCCCGGCCCCTGCCTACACAGGGAAGGGGGACCCAAGTAGAGCTTGGTGGTCTTACTGAGTTGAGAAAATTTGTGGGGAAGAGTACTAGAAAGGACGTTTCTGCAGAGAGAGAGAGAGACAGAGATGCAAGTAGGAGGGCATGAGCTATCTATGGTCTGAATGTTTGTGCCCCCATCACCTAAATTCATGCATTGAAATCATCACCCCTAAAGTCATGGTATTAGGTGTGGGGCTGTTTGGGAGTTGATTTCATGAATGATGAATGTAATTAGAGCTTTTATAAAATGGGCCCAAGGGAGCTCATTCATAACCTTCCTCCATGTGAGGACACACTAAAGAAGATGTCATCTATGAACCAAAGAGCGAGCTCTCGCAAGACACCAAATTTGCTGACATCTTGATCTTGGACTTCCCAGACTTCAGAACCATGAGAAATAAGTATCTGTTGTTTATAAGTTACCCAGTTGATGGTGTTTTGTTATGGCAGTTCCAGCAGACTGAGAGACAGAGAGACACACACAGAGAGAAACAAAGAGAGTGAAGTGGTGGTGGGAGGATGGGGAAAGAGAGAGAGGGAGAGGAGAGAACTCTGGAACTCGGCAGAAGAGTACCCTCAAATCTGCCTCTGAGGACCGATCTGCCTACATGTGTGAGGAAACTACTGACACGAAGAAGAACTGTTGGAAAGACAGATGGATCAATCTCCAGAGCACACACAGGTCCAGGAATAGTTTATATACCTGCTAGCCAGAGTGGAAAGACCTAATACAGGGAGCATTTGGTTAAGTCCTCAGAAGGGTATTGCCTCAGTAGTGGTGCCATATTATACCTAGACTAAAGGGCACACTTCACAAAGCCTAAAAGCAAACCTCAGAAGGATCAAATGATTCCAATTGACTAAATTGCATCCCAGAACAAAGCCCTCAAATACTTAAAGGAATATAAAAACTATCAATTAGCAATAACAAAATAAATAAAACCTTAGCACCCAATAGCATAAAATTCACAAAGTCCACCATTGAGTCAAAAATGTTCAAGCATCCCAAAAAGCAAAGAAATTCAATCCATAACTAGGAGACAAACAGTAGGAACAGATTGTGAAATAACAAAAGGCAAGATTTTAAAACAGCTGTTATAAATATACTCCATATGTTCATTAAGACAGCTGTAATGAATATACTCCTTATGTTCAAGAAAGGAGAGGAAAAGCATGATAATGACGAAGAGAAAAATGGAAAATATTTTAAAAGACCCAAATTGAAGTTCTGGAGATGAGGAGTACATGATCTGAAGTGAAAAATGCAGAACATCACTGATGGCATTAACAGCAGATTGGACACTGCAGAAGAAAAGATGAGTGAACTTGAAGACATAGCAACATAAACAATTCTAAATAAAACACAGAATGAAAACCGCCCCCCCCCAAAAAAAAAAAAAGAAAACAGAGAAAGAGTGAGCTGTGGGACCGTATCAATCAGCTTAATGCGCAGGTAATGGGAGATCTGAAATGGTGATGATGAGCTGGGTGGATGAGGGATGATTTGGCTGAGGAAACAGAATAGAAAAAACCTTTGCAGAAATAATGGCCCCAGAATTTCCAAATGTATTAAAAATTATAAACCTTCCGTCCAATGAAACGCAACATCTCACACAGAAATCCCTGTATCCTTCAATAACAAAAGTTATTGTGGAATGCTAGATTTTCAAAACCTCATGAGTGATGTCTGAATGTCTCTCCTCACTCTAGTTAAATACACATGCCTATCCAGTTTAGCTAGATCTGTGAGATCCAAAGAGTATCCATTAACCACATGAAATGAACACTCAATAAATGCTGGTACAATTGAGAAACTGAATTTTTAGTTCTATTTAATTTTCCTTAGTTCAAATTTAAAAACAGACACTATTCATTTATTAAAAAACTATGTTCAGAACACCTTGGGTATGTGAACTGACTTTTAATTTTTTAATTTTCTTTCTTTCTTTTCTTCTTCTTCTTTGATTTTTAGACATGAGTTCTCACTCTATTGCGCAGGCTGGACTCAAACTGCGGGGCTTAAGCAATCTTCCAGCCTCAGCCTCCCAAGTAAGTGAGACTATAGGCATGTGCCATTGAATCTACTTTTTTTGACTGTAAAATTTATGTAGTCTTTATACAAACCAAGAACTTCAAATGGAAATATGCATCTCATTTAAAATGCACTCTAAGTGTGAAATATGCATTGGATTTCAAATACTTAGTATATTAAAAAGAACATAAAATACCTCATTAATAATTTTATATTGATTACTCATTAAAATATTATTTTGGATGTATTGGGTTAAATAAAATATAGTGTTAAAATTTATTTCACCTGGTTTTTAAAACTTTAAAATAATATGGCTCCTGGGAAATTTAAAATTACATAAGTGGGTTGCATTATTTTTCTATTGAGTATTCCTGGGCAAGACCAAATCCTGGCTACCAGAAAGTTTACAGATAACATATGACTTGAAATACTAAAATGCTAAAGTATTAAAAAGAAATGTTTATAAAACATAATATTTTACCTTGAAAAGGAATAGAAAATACTTTGAAATAAATAATAATGCTGCTCCTCTGTTGACAATAAGAAAGCAGTGAAACACAAGAGAATAGTTGTAGAAGTAAATCACCTTTGGATTGAAAGATATGAAAAAGAATGAAGATATTAATCAGTCGTCTAACAGTATTTTTGGTAAAGCATCCTTAGAATTGGAAGACTTGTTTGGACGTTATAAATTCTGGTATGTTTGCTAACAACTGGTCCTACTTATAGGGCACCTCAGTGGTAGACCTCAGTTTGGGCAGTGCTGGATAGCTAGTCTGTTGGTATTCTGTCTTTTTTTTAAAAAAAGTTTTCTAATAAATAAGGTTTGTTTGCTTTTTTTTGTTTTTGTTTTTCCCTTTTGGTTGTAGAAGTGCATTCAAGATAACTTAAGAGAAAAAGTTGTATTTACTGGAAGGGATTTGGATATTCCAGAAATGAAAGCAATGTTTAAAATGTAAATCTGAGGAGGGTCACAAACCTGGGAGGCTCTGGAGGTCAGGGTAGCTCTGAGTTACTCCTTCTGAGTATTCAACTGTAAAAGAAAGTAATCTATCACCATTGTGAGCAAGCTGTTCTACTCAAAAGTCAAATTCCAGATGTGGAACATTTGATTGGCCAAGTTTGGTTTATGTAACTGACTCTGAAGTTAGGCATCTGAATCCTTATAAATTGAGAAGCAGTAAGGAGGGTTGGTAAAGTACAGTGAAGATGATCCCACCTGAAGAAAGGAGAATGCATGTTGGCCACCTAAAACCTAAAAACACCACCTACAGCAATAAATGTCCATGCAATAACTGAGAATAATTAAATCTGAATTGCAGTGTTTCTTCATCCTTGGCAAACATAAAATCTAAGCACAGACTTCTTTAGCAGAAAATGGAGTAGCAAATAGTTTATACACTACATTTGTATATATCTTACTAAAACAAAATGGACAATGTATTAAAGTTTGCAAGCCTAGCAAAAAGGAAGAAGAAAAAAGGGAAAAACCCAAAGAAGCCAGGACTAATAAAGATATCTTAGTATCATTACATTACATCCTTAGGGAATAAATTGATAAAATGTTAGTCAATTTCTGTTTCATCTCTCCACTTCCTTTCCCCCATCTCCTGAATTTAAGATGAATATTAATGTCTCCATTGGAGAAAGTGTTCCTTAAGATAGCTAAATTCCACTTCTAACTTCAAATTCACTTTGCATCATTTGTTTTTTCATTTACCAGAAGTTTTATTGCACTACATACGGACCCTAGAGGCATTTTTTTCAGAAGAAAAATGCTCAATATACATAAGAGGAGTACAGACAAGGCAAAGCAATAGAGTTGTTATTTAGAAGAGAGATGTACAAAGAGTGAGCAAGTGACAATGCTTCTAATTATGAACTATTCTCCTGAATATGTCTAGTTCTCATAGTCTATTGAAGGCAATATCTACCTTATTTATTTATGATATCAGGAGAATTAAGTGTTGCTTTTCAAAAGTCAGAAAACACTCCACTTTAGACTTCTCTGTGGTGCACTGAAAGAGTGATATATTTGTGATTGATTATTTTGATTTTATAAATACATGCATAAACACACATGCTTAAATATGCATGTATGTAATCTGTGCTTAGATGCAAATTTTATATACTCTGTGTATATTGATACAACATGTGTGTGCCCTGTACCCTTTTGAATGTCTGCTGCTCTTTGTCTTCAATTACTTTCTGGTATTTCCTTACTCCGCTTGCTTTTCTTTCATTTACCTCATAAATGCAAATCTTTCCCACATTTTCCATGATTTAGTGATTTGTGGTCTCTCCCTTAATATCTAGTCTTTGAATATCTTATTTTAAATAATAGCTTTAACTATCACTTCTGTGGGAATGATTTAGAGTTCATATATAAATTTATTCACTCAATCAATATTTATTAAATATCTGTTATACCTTGAGATCCAAAATAAGTATGAGGATTAAAGTTTAATAACATATGGTCTCTGTTATTATGGATATTTATAGCCATGACCTCTATCTGACGCTCCAGTCAGTTAGAACTTAGAACTTAGAGATTTCTTTTTTTTTTTCCCATTTATATATTTTATTGCATTTTAGGTTTTGGGGTACATGTAAAGAACATGCAAGATTGTTGCATAGGTACACACGTGGCAGTGTGATTTGCTGCCTTCTTCCCCATCACCTACATCTGGCATCTCTCCCCTTGTTATCTCTCCCCAGCTCCCCACACCCCACCATCCCTCCCCTATTTCCCCCCAACTGACCCCAGTGTGTAGTGCTTCCCTCCCTGTGTCCATGTGTTCTCATTGTTCAACACCCACCTATGAGTGAGAACATGCGGTGTTTGATCTTCTGCTCTTCTGTCAGTTTGCTGAGAATGATGGTTTCCAGGTTCATCCATGTCCCTACAAAGGACCCAAACTCATCGTTTTTGATGGCTGCATAATATTCCATGGTGTATATGTGCCACATTTTCCCTATGCAGTCTATCGTCGATGGGCATTTGGGTTGGTTCCAGGTCTTTGCTATTGTAAACTGTGCTGCAGTGAACATACGTGTGCACGTGTCCTTATAGTAGAACGATTTGTAATCCTTTGGATAAATACCCAGTAATGGGATTGCTGGGTCAAATGGAGTTTCTATTTCTAGGTCCTTGAGGAATCGCCACACTGTCTTCCACAATGGTTGAACTAATTGACACTCCCACCAACAGTGCAAAAGTGTTCCTATTTCTCCACATCCTCTCCAGCATCTGTCGTCTCCAGATTTTTTAATGATCGCCATTCTAACTGGCGTGAGATGGTATCTCAATGTTGTTTTGATTTGCATTTCTCTGATGACCAGTGATGATAAGCATTTTTTCATATGTTTGTTGGCCTCATGTCTGTCTTATTTTGTAAAGTGTCTGTTCATATCCTTTGCCCACTTTTGAATGGGCTTGTTAGTTTTTTTCTTGTAAATCTGTTTTAGTTCTTTGTAAATTCTGGATAACAGCCCTTTGTCAGATGGGTAAACTGCAAAAATTTTTTCCCATTCTGTTGGTTGCCGATTCGCTCTAATGACTGTTTCTTTTGCTGTGCAGAAGCTGTGGAGTTTGTTTAGGTCCCATTTGTCTATTTTGACTTTTGTTGTCAATGCTTTTGGTGTTTTGGTTATGAAGTCCTTGCCTACACCTATGTCCTGAATGGTTTTGCCTAGATTTTCTTCTAGGGTTTTTATGGTGTTAGGTCTTATGTTTAAGTCTTTAATCCATCTGGAGTTAATTTTCGTGTAAGGTGTCAGGAAGGGGTCCAGTTTCTGCTTTCTGCACATGGCTAGCCAGCTTTCCCAACACCATTTATTGAACAGGGAATCCTTTCCCCATTGCTTGTTTTTGTCTGGTTTGTCAAATATCAGATGGTCGTAGATATGTTGTGTTGCCTCCGAGACTTCTGTTCTGTTCCATTGGTCTATATCTCTGTTTTGGTACCAGTACCATGCTGTTTTGATTACTGTAGCCTTGTAATATAGTTTGAAGTCTGGTAGTGTGATGCCTTCCACTTTGTTCTTTTTGCTTAGAATTGACTTAGCGGGCTCTCTTTTGGTTCCATATGAAGTTTAAGGTGTTTTTTTCCAGTTCTGTGAAGAAGGTCATTGGTAGCTTGATGGGGATAGCATTGAACCTGTAAATTACTTTGGACAGTATGGCCATTTTCACGATATTGATTCTTCCTAACCATGAACATGGAATGTTTCTCCATCTGTTTGTGTCCTCTATTATTTTGTTGAGCAGTGGCTTGTAGTTCTACTTGAAGAGGTCCTTTACGTTCCTTGTTAGTTGTATTCCTAGGTATTTTATTCTCTTTGTGGCAATTGTGAATGGAAGTTTGTTCTTGATTTGGCTCTCTTTAAGTCTGTTATTGGTGTATAGGAATGCCTGTGATTTTTGCACATGGATTTTGTATCCTGAGACTTTTCTGAACTTGCTTATCAGTTTCAGGAGATTTGAGGCTGAGACGATGGGGTCTTCTAGATATACAATCATGTCGTCTGCAATTAGAGACAATTTGACTTCCTCTTTTCCTATTTGAATGCCCTTTATTTCTTTTTCTTGCCTGATTGCTCTGGCTAGAACTTCTAATACTATATTGAATAGCAGTGGTGAGAGAGGGCATCCTTGTTCGGTGCCACATTTCAAGGGGAATGCTTCTAGTTTTTGCCCATTCAGTATGATGTTGGCTGTTGGTTTGTCATAAATAGCTTTTATTATTTTGAGATACGTTCCATCGATACCTAGCTTATTGAGGGTTTTTAGCATAAAGGGCTGTTGAATTTTGTCAAAGGCCTTTTCTGTATCAATTGAGATAATCATGTGGTTTTTGTCTTTGGTTCTGTTTATGTGGTGAATTACATTTATAGACTTGCGTATGTTGAACCAGCCTTGCATCCCCGGGATGAAGCCTACTTGATCTTGGTGGATAAGCTTTTTGATGTGCTGTTGCAATCGGCTTGTCAGTATTTTATTGAAGATTTTTGCATCTATGTTCATCATGGATATTGGCCTGAAGTTTGCTTTTCTTGTTGAGTCTCTGCCGGGTTTTGGAATCAGGATGATGTTGGTGTCATAAAATGATTTGGGAAGAATTCCCTCTTTTTGTGTTGTTTGGAATAGTTTAGAAGGAATGGTACCAGCTCCTCTTTGTATGTCTGGTAGAATTAGGCTGTGAACCCGTCTGGATCTGGGCTTTTTTTGGGTGGTAAGCTCTTAATTGCTGCCTCAACTTCAGACCTTGTTATGGGTCTATTCAGGGTTTCGGCTTCTTCCTGATTTAGGCTTGGGAGGAGGCAAGAGTCCAGGAATTTATCCATTTCTTCCAGGTTTATTAGTTTATGTGCATAGAGTTCTTTGTAGTAATCTCTGATGATGGTTTGAATTTCTGTGGAATCTGTGGTGATATCCCCTTTATCGTTTTTTATTGCATCAATTTGGTTATTCTCTCTTTTCTTTTTTATTAATCCGGCTAGTGGTCTGTCTATTTTGTTGATTTTTTCAAAAAACCAGCTCCTGGATTTATTGGTTTTTTGAAGGGTTTTTTGTGTCTTTATCTCCTTCAGTTCTGCTCTGATCTTAGCTATTTCTTGTCTTCTGCTAGACTTTGAGGTTTTTTGATCTTGCTCCTCTAGCTCTTTCAGTTTTGACGATAGGGTGTCAATTTTCGATCTCTCCTTGCTTCTCATGTGGGCAATTATTGCTATATATTTTCCTCTAGAGACTGCTTTAAATGTGTCCCAGAGATTCTGGTATGTTGTGTCTTCATTCTCGTTGGTTTCAAAGAACATCTTTATTTCTGTCTTCATTTCATTGTTTATCCAGTCAACATTCAAGAGCAAGTTGTTCAGTTTCCATGAAGCTGTGCGGTTCTGGGTTAGTTTTTGAATTCTGAGTCTAACTCGATTGCACTGTGGTCTAAGAGACAGTTTGTTACGATTTCCGTTCTTTTGCATTTGCTGAGGAGTGATTTACTCCCAATTATGTGGTCAATTTTAGAGTAGGTGTGATGTGGTGCTGAGAAGAATGTATATTCTGTGGATTTGGGGTGGAGAGTTCTGTAAATGTCTATTAGGTTTGCTTGGTCCAGGTCTGAGTTCAAGTCCTGGATATCCTTGTTAATTTTCTGTGTGGTTGATCTGTCTAATATTGACAATGGGATGTTAGAGTCTCCCACTATTATTGTGTGGGAGTCTAAGTCTCTTTGTAAGTCATTAAGAACTTGCCTTATGTATCTGGGTGCGTATATATTTAGGATCGTTAGCTCTTCTTGTTGCATTGATCCTTTTACCATTATGTAATGTCCTTCTTTGTCTCTTTTGATCTTTGTTGCTTTAAAGTCTAATTTATCAGAGATGAGAATTGCAAATCCTGCATTTTTTTTGCTCTCTATTTGCTTGATAAATCTTCCTCCATCCCTTTATTTTTAGCCTTTGTGTATCCTTGCATGTGCGATGGGTTTCCTGGATATAGCCCACCGATGGGTTTTGGCTTTTTATCCAATTTGCCAGTCTGTGTCTTTTGATTGGGGCATTTAGTCCATTTACATTTAGGGTTAATATTGTTATGTGTGAATTTGATACTGCCATTTTGGTGCTAGCTGGCTATTTTGCCCATAATGTGATGCAGATTCTTCATCGTGTTGATTCCCTTTACCATTTGGCATGTTTTTGGAGTGGCTGGTACTGGTTGTTTCTTTATATGTGTAGAGCCTCTTTCGGGAGCTCTTGTAAAGCTGGCCTGGTGGTGACGAAATCTCTGAGTACGTGCATGTTCACAAAGGATTTTATTTTTCCTTCACTTATGAAGCTTAGTTTGGCTGGATATGAGATTCTGGGTTGAAAGTTCTTTCCTTTAAGGATGCTGAATATTGGCCACCACTCTCTTCTGGCTTGTAGGGTTTCTGCTGAGAGATCTGCTGTGAGTCTGATGGGCTTCCCTTTGTGGGTAACCCAACCTTTCTCTCTGGCTGCACTTAGTATTTTCTCCTTCATTTCAACCCTGGTGAATCTGACGATTGTGTGCCTTGGGGTTGCTCTTCTTGACGAATATCTTTGTGATGTTCTCTATATTTCCTGGACTTGAATGTTTGCCTGCCTTGCTAGGTTGGGGAAGTTTTCCTGGATAATATCCTGAAGAGTATTTTCCAGCTTGGATTCACTCTCTTCGTTGCATTCAGGTATGCCTATCAAACATAGATTAGGTCTTTTCACATAGTCCCACATTTCTTGGAGACTTTGTTCATTCCTTTTTACCCTTTTTTCTCCAGTCTTGCCTTCCCATTTTATTTCATTGAGTTTATCTTCGACCTCTGATATCCTTTCTTCTGCTTGGTCAGTTCGGCTGTTGATACTTGTGCATGCTTCACGAAGTTCTCGTGTTGCGTTTTTCAGTCCATCAATTCACTTATATTCCTTTCTATTTGTCCATTCTCGTTAGCATTTCGTCAAATCTTTTTTCAAGGTTCTTAGTTTCTTTGCATTTAGTTAGAACATGTACTTTTAGTTCACAGAATTTTCTTACTACCCACCTTCTGAAGTCTGATTCTGTCATTTCATCACACTTGTTCTCCATTCAACCTTGTTCCCTTGCTGGTGAGGAGTTGTGATCCCTTGTAAGAGGAGAGGTGTTCTGGTTTCAGGTGTTTTCATCCTTTTTGCACTGGTTTCTTCCCATCTTTATGGATTTATCCACCTTTTGAGTTTGTAGTTGCTGGCTTTCAGATTGGGTCTCTGAGTGGATGCTCTGTTTGTTGATGATGAAGTTATTTCTGTTTCTTGGTTTTCCTTCTGATAGTCTTACCCCTCTGCTGTAGGTCTGCTGAGGTCCACTCCAGGCCCTGCTTGCCTGGGGTTCACCTGCAGCAGCTGCTGAACAGTAAGGGTTGTTACCAGTTTTCTTCTTCTGCTATATTTGTCCCAGAAGGATACCCACCTAGTGTCAATCTGATCTCTCCTTTATGAGGTGGCTCTTTGGATATATAGGGGTCAGGGAGCTGCTTGAGGATATGGTCTCTTCTTTATAGGAGCTCAAATGCTGAGATGTGAGCTCTGTTGTTCATTAAGAGCTGCTGGGAAGGTACGTTTAGGTCTGCTGCAGCAGAATTCATAAACCGCTTTTTGTTCCCAGGTGCTCTGTCCCAGGGATTTAGGGCTTTATGAGTTTCCGTTATGCTGCTGCCTTCTCTTTTTTTTGTTTTCCTTCAGAGCTGCCCTGCCCAGCAAGGAGGCAGCCTAGTCACTGTCTGCCTTTAGAGGCTTTGCTGAGCTGCTGTGGGCTCTGCCCAGCTGCCGAGTGAACTTCCCTTCAGCCCTGTTTATATGGGTATAGTTAGAACTGCCTCGGCAACCGTGGCCTGCCTCTGTTAAGGCGGAGCCTCTCTGCTGTGGTGGGTTGCCTTGGCAATGGCGGGCTGCTTCAGCAATGGCGGGTTGCCTTGGCAATGGTGGGCTACCTCAGCATTGGCTGACTACCTCCGTAGTTGTGGGCTGCCTCTGTAATGGCGGAGGCCCCTCCCCCACAGACCTGGACCATCCCGGGTTCAGCTGCGCTTGCTGTGAAACTCTCAATTCAGAGAGTTTCTGATTGCTGTTCTTTTGTGGGAGTGGGACCAGCCGAGCCTGATCACCTGGCTCCCTGCCTCAGAGCCTTTTTTTTTTTTTAAGTTGGTGCTCCAGTCGCCTGTTGAAGAGGCGCCGAGTTGTGTGTTTTTTCCCGTGCGACAACTCACTGTGCTGGCTTAAACAGCGGCACTGAGATTTGTGGCCCTTTTTTTGCCCTGGAATCTACTGTCCTGGCTCCCTACTCAGTCCCCTTTTTAAACAGATGAATGGGCGACTTCCCATGGCTCCAATTGCCAGCCAAAAGGGCACCTGGACCGGTGTATTTTGTACGGAGAACCGCTGTTCCGGGGCGTCAACAAAGCAGCTGCGTGGGGCAAAGCAGCGGTGCCGGCTGGCACAGATGCACTGGGAGAAACAGCCGCGCTGGCGACTCACGGAGCTCCTCCACCTGGGAATTTCCTAGTCTGTGGGCAATAAAAATGCGGCGTCCACTCACCCTCTGTGCTTTCACTGGGAGCTACGATCCTCAAGATTTCTCCTACTTTTCCTGGTAGCTATTCAAAAGCAATATCTTTGTCTTAAAATCTATTTTGTCTGACATTAGTATAGCTGCTCTAGTTCTCTACTGGTTACAGTTTGCCTGGAATTTTTTTTTCATATTTTTACTCTTAACATATATCTGTGCTTTAATCTAAAGTCTCTTGTACACATCTTATAATGTATCATGCTTTCAAAAAATCTAATTTCTCTTTCTTTCTTTCTTCTCTTTCTTCTTTCTTTCTTTCTTTTTTTTTGAGATGGAGTTTCACTCTTTTTGCCCAGTCTGGAGTGAAATGGCGTGATCTCGGCTTACTGCAACTTCTGCCTCCTAGGTTCAAGTGACTCTCCTGCCTCAGCCTCCCGTTAGTAGAGATGGGGTTTCACCATGTTGGCCAGGCTGGTGTCAATCTCCTGACCTCAGGTGATCCACCTGCCTCATCCTTCTAAAGTGCTGGGATTGCAGGTGTGAGATACTTCTCAACTATTTCTACCTTTTAATTAGAGAGTTTAATCCACTGATATTTAATGTAATTACTATATCTGCTATATTTCTGTTTTCTGTATGTTTACTGTGGTTTGAATGTTTGAGTTCCTCCAAAATTCATGTTGAAACTTAATCTCTATTGTGGTAGGATTAAGATGCATGGCATTTTGGAAAGTGATTAAGTCATGAGGGTTCTGCCCTTGTGAGTGAGATTAATATCCTTATAGAAGAGGTTTCAAAGAGCTGCCTGGCTCCTTCAACTCTTCTGCCATGTGAGAATACTGTGAGAATATGCCCTCCCCAGACACTAAATCTGCTGGTGCCATGATCTTGGACTTCCCAGCCCTCAGAATTATGAGAAATAAATTTCTGTTGTTTATAAATTACCCAGTCTGTGTTATTTTGTTATAGCAAGAGAAATGAACTAGAGTGATATGTCTGTTTTGTTCATCAATTCCTCTATTTCTTCCTCTTTTGTGTTAAATATATTCTGAAATTACATTTTAATTTTTATTTAATGTAGCTGGCCACTAATGGAACAGAGACTTACTTCAAGGGGTACACAGAATGAAGAGTGAAAACTTACAAAATTAGTTTAGAAAAGTAACTAAACAACTACAACAAGAAGCAATAACAAACACTAAGGAATGGGTTAGAATATTCAAATATATATTATTCATAATATTACTTTCAGCAAAAAAATATGAGACACACAAAGAAACTCAGGAAAATATGGCCTATGGACAGAAAATATATTCCAAGGAAAATATACTGTTTAATTTTTTTTTAACTACATATTTTTGGGTTATTTTCTTAGTGGTTTCCTTGAAGATTACAATTAACACCTTAATTTATAACAAACTAGTTTAGATTAATACAAATAATTTCAATAGTATACAAAAACTTTATTCCTATAGAACTCCATTCTTTCCCTCCTTTATGCTGTATAAATTACATATTTATACATTATGTGCCCATCAACTAAGATTTATAATTATTGCATTATGCACTGGTTTTTAAATAAAATTTTAAAAGGAGTTAAAAACAAAAAAATGCATTAATGCTGTCTTTTACAGTTACCTATGTAGTTACCTTTATCAGTATTCTATATTACTTTGTATGGATTCAAATTACTGTCTACTGTCCATTTATTTCAGGGTGAAGGACTCCCTGTAACATTTCCTGTAGGGAAAGTCTACTAGCAAAAAACTCCCTCAGTTTTTGTGTATCTGGAATGTCTTAATTTTGCCTTCATTTTTTTGGAGAACACTTTTAATGTTTTGGTTGATGACTTTCTGATGAGTAATCTGTTACTCTTTAAGTATCTCTTGTACATGATGAGTCTTTTTTTCTCTTGCTGCTTTCAAGATTCTCTTTGTCATTGGCTTTTGAAAGTTTAATTACAATGTACAAGTATGAGTCTCTTTGAGTTCATCTTACAGTTTGTTAAGCATGTTAAATATTTATTTTCATGTCTTTAATTTGGAAGGAGTGTGATCATTATTTCTTCTTTCTGTTCCTTTCTCCTCTCTTTTTGGTGTTCTCATTATGTATACATTGGTAAGCTTGATGGTGTTACATGGGTCTCTTAGGCTCTGTTCACTTTTTCTTGACTTTTTTCTTTTTGCTCCTTACGCTGGAAAATCTTAACTGTCCTGTCTTCAAATTCACTGACTCTTTCTCTGCCTGCTCAAATTTCCCATTGAATCCCTCTGCAAATTTTTTATTTCATTTATTACATTTTTCAACTTTACAATTTTTATTTAGTGCTTTTTAAATAATTTCTTTCTCTTCATTGGTATTTTCTGCTAAGTAAGAAGTTTTTCTCATGCTTTCCTTTAGTTATTTAGAAATTGTTTTAGCTCTTTAAATATATTTGAAACAGTTACTTAATAACTTTGTCTAATGTGTCCAACATCTGCTCTTCTTCAGGAGCAGTTTCTATTGATTGCCTTTTTTCATGTGTATGGACCATATACTTTCTTATTTCTTTGGTGTGGCTCATAACTTTTTGTTGAAACAGGATATTTTGAATATTATATATTTGAATTTTGTAACCTATCTCTTAGTGCTTGTTTTTGTTGCTTCTTTCTGAACTAATTTTATGAAATCTGTGTTCTTTGTTGTATGTTCCCCAGAAGTCTATGTTCCATTAGTGATCAGCTAATAATTGGACAAAGATTTCCTTAAATATCTGGAACCAAAATATATTGTACAAAACAAAATATGTATAAAGTGGTAAGTAACATTCTCTGTACCTTTTATCAGTTCCTACCGATAATCTAAATGATTCCTTAACATTTCAGTAAGACTCTTTTTGCCCTGAATGTGACACGCAAAGTCTGTACTACCTGGGAAATAAAGCTTATATTTGATTTGTGCATTCAGCTGTTCATGTATCCATCACCAACTACTACTTGATGACAAGTGTTGTGAATTTAAACAAGACACAGATCCTCCTCTTAGATAGATCACAATCTAGTTGTGTGAATCGGGGAAGGTTTCTTAATCTCTCTGAGGCTTCAAGCCTTCCATGACATAGTAAGAATATTATTGTCATTCTCATTGGATTGACACAAGAATTAAATGGGAATATGCATGTAAAGATAGTGCTGTATCTGATATGAAGTTAATGCTTAATAAATGTTTTCTCCCTGCACTTGTCTATTCTCAGTGCAACAAAGGTACTTTAAGCAGCAACTCTCATCATCTGTCATGTGCTATTTATATGTCAACTGAGTGTAAAGAGTCTCATTCAATATTTTGTTCAGTTTATTTAAAAATGACGATGAAGTAGGCGTTAATATAGTGGATATTAATTAATTAACATAAGTAGCCATTAAAAGAACAGTTGAAAGTGGCTCAAAAACATTAAACAGCTTCTTGAGGCCATACAACTGCTACATTAAGATTAAGAGTTTGAATTTAAGTCTCCTTGAGTCCAATATCTACATTCTTAACCTCTTCCTTACATTTTTGTTGATACAAGTGGTTCCCTCACAAAATAACACAAACATAAAATTTTTAAGGAAGTAATAGTTCCAGAGAAGTAGTTCAATAGAATCTATGGAAAGACCTTTTCTTCTCTTGTTTTGGCTGTAGAGGGCAACAGAGAACCAGAAGGGTCAGCATGGTAGAGATGGAATATGAAAAGAGTGAGTACCTCAGAGTGTCAGCTTAGACTGTAGTCTCTTTACTAATGCTTCTCCTAGAAGTTTTTTAATTTGGACAATGCAAAATTGTATAGGTTTAACACTGTGCAATAAGCTTCTAGAAAACTGAGCCAGACTGTCAGGTCTTTTTGACATTTTAATTAATTAAGTTTTCTGATGGCGTTTTTAGAAGACCATTCCTCAATTTAAAAAAAGACAGAAAGCAGTTCAAACACTGGTAAAGAATGCTCCCTGCAGCATTTATTTGAAAAGTTAGCCCTTCCGTAGCTTAGTTCTTAATAATCAAAGTTGAAGAGTTTGAGATCAGAAATATATATGTGTGTTTGTATGTATGTATGTATGTATGTGCGTATGTATATATAATTTTTATTTACCTTCTGGGGTACATGTGAAGGTGTGTTACACAGGTAAACTTGTATCACGGGAGTTTGTTGTACAGATTATTTTATCACCCAGGTATTACATTCAGTACTCAATAGTAATCTTTTCTGCTCCTCTCCTTCCTCCTACCTGCTATCCTCAAGTAGACCCTAGTGTTTGTTGTTCCCCTCTATGTGCCTGTAAGTTCTTATCATTGAGCACTCACTTACAAGTGAGAGCATGCAGTATTTGGTTTTCTCTTCTTAGGTTAGTTTGCTAAGGATAATAGCCTCCTGCTCCATCCATGTTTACACAAAAGACATGATCTCATTCTTTTTTGTGGCTTCATAGTATACCATGGTGTATATGTACCGTATTTTCTTTATCCAGTCTGTCATTAATGGGCATTTAGGTTGATTCCATGTCTTTGGTATTGTGAATAGTGCTGCAGTGAAGATTTGTGTGCATGTGTCTATGTGATAGAATGATTTATATTCTTCTAAGTTTATACCTAGTAATGGGGTTGCTGGGTCAAATGACAGTTCTGCTTTTAGTTCTTCAAGGAATTACCATACTGCTTTCCACAATGGTTGAACTAATGTATGCTTCTACCAAAAATTTATAAGTGTTCCCTTTTCTCCACAACCATGCCAGCATCTGTTATTATTATTATTTTTTGACTTTTTAATAATAGCCATTCTGACTGGTGTGAGATAGTATCTTACTGTGCTTTGATTTGCATTTCTCTAATTATCATTGATATTGAGATTATTTTTCATATGCTTGTTGGCTAAAGAGTCTTATTTTGAAAAGCGTCCATTTATGTCCTCTGATCACTTAGTGAGTCATTTGTTTTTCTCTTGTAAATTTTGTTTAAGTTCCTTATAGAGGCCAGATATTAGACCTTTGTCAGATGTGTAGTTTGCAAATATTTTCTCCTATTTTAAGGTTGTCTGATTACTCTGTTGATAGTTTCTTTTGCTGTACAGAAGCTCTTAAGTTTATTTAGGTCCCATTTGTTAATTTTTGCTTTTGTTGCATTTGCTTTTGGTGTCTTTGCAAGATCATGTTTTAAAACTAAGGTTTAAAGGTATTTGAACTGTTTTTTATCTCTTTTCTGAAGAGATCTGTTGGCAGGATCTAGAGCACTCTGCCATAGCCAAAGGCTTCAAGTGGCTGCAATGCCTGAAGTCACCAGAGCAGATTTCAACATTCGGGGAGGCTAAACTTGTGACATGACTACCCTGGAAGACTACGGTCATTAGGCACTCATGAGATCCTTCTCTTCTCTTCTCTTACAATATTTTGCTTTTCAATTGCTTTAAAGGTATTTAGAAAAATAACATAAATAAGATGTGGATCAGGCTTGTGTTTAAGAAGAAGAAATATCATTGCTAAAATTTTTGGTTTCTAAAAGTATTGTTAAATAAAACAAAGCTTAAACTTAGAAAATGTTTGTGTCCTGTTTGATGTAATTAAACTTATATTTATTGATTTGATCTTAAAACCATGCACTTTAGAGTATAATTTCCCTGCCCCTTCATGGCCAATAGACTAGACTGTGAGGTTCTTGAGGACAAGTTCCATAAACAAATGGCACCAACTAAACGAAAAAACAGATGTAACAGTGAATTGGCAAATATTTGTTGAGTGCCTGTGCTTAGTATCTATGGTTTACTAGCTGTGTGAGTGTTAACAGTATTCCCTTGGGAGCAGAGTCTGAAATGGAGAGAAGAGTGCATGAGGCTTGTTAAGGAATGCTTTTGCAATCGCAACAACAACAAAAATTGACAAATGGGATCTAATTAAACCAAAGAGCTTCTGCACAGTAAAAGAAACTGTCAACAAAGTAAACAGACAACCTACAGAATGGGAGAACATTTTCACAAACTATGCATATGACAAAGGTCTAATATCCAGCATCTATAAGGAACTTAAATTTATGAGAAAACAGAAACTCCATAAAAAAGTGGGAAAAGGACATGAATGGGCACTTTTCAAAAGAGGACATACATGTGGCCAACAATCACATAAAAAAAAGCTCAACATCACTGATCATTAGAGAAATGCAAATCAAAACCACAATGAGGTACCATCTCACACTAGTCAGAATGACTATTATGAAAGTCAAAAAATAGCAGATGCTGGTGAGATTGTGGAGAAAAAAGAATGCTTACTCACTGTTGATGGAAGTATAAATTAGTTCAACCATTGTGGAAGACAGCATGGCAATTCCTCAAAGACCTAAAGGCAGAAATACTGTTTGACTCACAAATCCCATTACTGGGTATATACCCAAAGGAATAAAAATCATTCTATTATAAATATACATGCAAATGTGTGCTCATTGCAACATTATTCACAATAGCAAAGACATAGAATCAACCTAAATGCTCATCAATGATAAACATGATAAAGAAAATGTGGTACATATACCATGGAATACTATGCAGCCATAAAAAAGAGTTAAATTATATCCTTTGCAGGGACATGGATGGAACTGGAGGCAATTATCCTTAGCAAACTAACACAGGAACAGAAAACTAAATACAGCATGTTTTCACTTATGAGTGTGACCTAAATAATGAGAATACATGGACACAGAGGGGAACAACATACAATGGGGCCTACTGAAGGTGGAGGGTTGGAGAAGGGAGAGGATTAGGTAAAATAACTAATGGATACTAGGCTTAATACCTGGGTGATGATTTAATCTGTATGACAAACCCTTATGACACAGGCTTACCCATGTAACAAACTGCACATGTACGTTGAACTTAAAAGCTTAAAAAAAAGTGTGTTTTTGGCATTGGTATCTTTTAAAGAAAGAGAAGGAACGAGATTGGACAGAGGAAAAGTTATATCTCAAAGAAGGCCTTTGAGCTGACCCCCTGAGATGCTCTGAATTGACAACTTAGTTGAGATTATCTCACATAGGGGTCAGTCACTGAATGTGCCCTGGAAAGAGGGCATAACCTTGGGTGAAGAGTACTTCAGTACAGCAGTCCACACAGATGAAGAACAAGTCCTGTCTTTTTTTTTTTAATTAGACGGAGTCATGCCCTTATCACCCAGGCTGGAATGCAATGGCCTGATCTCACCTCACTGCAGACTTTGCCTCCTAGGTTCAAGCTGTTCTCTTGCCTCAGTCTCCTGAGTAGCTAGGATTACAGGTGCCCACAACACACTTGAGTAATTTTTGTATTTTTAGTAGAGATGAGGTTTTACGATGCTGGCCAGGCTGGTCTTGAACTCCTGACTTCAGGTGATCCACTCGCCTTGGCCTCCCAAAGAGCTGGGATTACAGGCATGAACCACTGTGCCCAAGCTCAGGTAGTTCTTTATAGCAGTTTGAGAATGGACTAATACAATTTTCCATCATAGATGTCTCAGTTGGTTCAGATGTCCCAGCACTTTGGGAGGCCGAGGCAGGTGTATTTTTAGTAGAGATGCCACTGCACCTGTCCAGTCTTTTCTTAAAGGAGGATTTGGGAGGTACATTACAGCTTCTGCCATGGTGACCTCAGATAATTTAACTTTGTTGACCCTTTATTGACTTTGATGGCTCTAATGTTCTTCTTTTATAAAACAAACACTAAATATCTTCATAGGATTAGTATGAAGATTAAATATAGCCAGACATGTAACGTCTTTGTAGTGCCTGGCAGACAGTAAGAAGTCACAAAGTGTTCTCCATTATTGTATTTTCTTAACTTCTCCAACAAATATAACAATCTATCTGTAGGGCAGGAGGTTTTCAGAAATGAACATTAACAGTTTCTGCCCTCAAGAAGTCTAGTAAGGGAAGAGGCAGACACATAAAGACAATGGAATGTAACGTGAACTGTGTTCTAATGTTGTCTGTATGCCTTAAGCTGACCTCTTGGATGACCTGTTGCCTAAGCTGAGGACTGAAGGAGCTAGCCTGAGAAGTGGTGAGCATTAACTAAGGCAGGGAGGTGTGGAAGGGAATGCTCATGTCTAGGGTGGCTGGAAGATTGGATGAACAATGTTGAGTGGGAAGAAGTGAAGCTGGGGAGGTTCTAGGAGCCAGATGATAAAGGTCTTGATATTCTCATGTAGGAGTTTAGATTTAGGCTGAAGGTATTGGAAAATCAATGAAGAACTTTAAAGTGGTGATCAATTTGCATTTTACAAAGCTCGATCTATCACAAAAATATAGAATTTACTGGAAAGGGACAACAGGGAGAACCTCTGAGAAGCTGTGACCCACTGAGAAATCATCATGGCAAAAGATGATGAAAGGGTGAACGGACAGTGGCAATGGGATTTGGGGGAGGTCGAGGGAGAGGGAGGAATTATACTTATCTACCAATTCTGGTTTCGGTGGCTCAGCAGATGGTGGCACCATTTTCTATGAGGATATAGGAAGAGAAGCAGATGTAGGGTGGAAGAGGATCAGTTTGGTTTTGAACATTGAAGTTGAGATGTTTAATGCCAGTTTATTCCTGTAGGGCTGGCACTCAGGGGATAATCTGTAGAAGAGCCAGAGTTTGGAGTCAGCAAATTACTTCTGTGTAGCGAAGAGGATAGAGTGGAAGGGGGCTGGCTAACATCTAGTTAGTGAAAATTGCGACTGTGGAAGAGGAGCTGGATAAGTAGTAGAAAACCCAGCTCATTTCTCAGTTTCTATGATGTGTTTTGATGTTATAGAAAACAGTCTAATTACAGCTAGTCAAGAAGCAGCTTTCTATATTTAAAATTCCTTGAGCAAAGCCACGTCTTTCAATATATTAAACTCTTCCTCTCAAGGAAGGTATGGAGTAAATAAGATACTTTATTTTTCAAAAATAAGGTGACAAAAAGTTACTAAATATAACCCTTTCAGAAAACTAGCTGAAGTAAAAAAATTGAGCTAAATAAGGAAAATTTTCAGAAAAAATAAACAGAATGTGAGAAAATAGAAATGGCTAATATAGGGAATATTTCTGGTACAGAATTATTAAAATCCGTTTGAAACAATTTCAATGGTGTGTAGCTGGCATCCTAGTGAAAAACAGATAAAATAATAGAAATGAATAAATTGAAAGTTTATTAAAATTCAAAATTTTCAATAATAACTTTTAGTATTTCAAATATGAATATGTCTAAGGAAAAGGTCAATTTCATGTTTCTGTCTCATAAAAATAAGAAGAAAATCTACAAAAATATTCTACAGTAAATGAAATACACTCCTATTTAGGCTGTTTGAGACCTAGATAAGATGAATATCCTGATGCAGCTAGGACGCCTTTTTAGATGAGGTAGTCACCTTGGGATATAGCTCATTTGGGTCAAGCAAGCCCATAAAACAGCCGCTCAGCACCAGGACCTTGGGACTTTCTATTTATAACGTTCCCGACGTCTCCCTTGATAGTTTTTTCCTCTACAAAATGTTGTCACTACTGCCTCTCATTGTGCCAGTAGGCGGCACTCTAAGCTCATCGTAAATGCGAGGACCGAGCGCCAGCTAAAATCGGCTGCAGGCATCCCCATTGTGCAAAATTGGTAACCGTTTGGGTTTTATTCATTCAAACTTTAGAATGTAAAATGATTGTTTCTAAACGAGGCAACAAGGCAGGCCGTATGGTTTAACTGAGTCTGAGAGTGTGTGGTCTTTGGAATACCGTTACTGCGTAGTCTCCCCCTAGGGTGCATCATCTCAGACCAGGAAGGCAAAGCTGCGGCGCACAGTAACAGGGCTGCAGTGACACCTGGGGGTGGCCCTCTCCTCCTCAGTGCTGCTGCCTTGGGACGATGGGAACTGGGAGATGCCTTGGTCGCCTAGGAAGTCTACTGCTGCTTCTCAAGCGGTTTATAAGACCCAGAGTTCTTGCCCAGTCCTGCGCATGCGAATAGAGGTGACGTCTCTAACCAGCAGCCTCAGAAGGAACGCTTTTCACTCCAGGAGGGCAGAGGGGAGGCCGACTGCAGGACTAAGTGGCTGTGGGGCTCACACCCCAGTTAATTCAGAACAGCTCCCCTCACTTCAGAGGTTGCAGACGCTGAATTAAGCTTTCTGCATTCTTCATTGCATTTCATCTTTGCAGGAGTCTCTTAGGTAGCGTTTATTTACTTTTATAGATGAGGAAATGCAAGTTCAGAGAGCTTCCCTCTAGCTTGTGAGCTGCTAGGGTTTGGGCTGTGTATGGTTTTTCTTTTGTGGCTATAACCAATTACCACAGACATAGCGGCTTAAAACGACACCAGTATATTATCTTACATATGGGTAGATCAGAGGTCTGAGTTCCCTTGGTGAAATCAAGGTGCCGTAGCATGCATTCTCTAGGGAAGGCTCTGCTTCCTGGCCTTTTCCAGCTTGTAGAGGACATCTGCATTCCTTGGCTCATGGCTGCTTCCTCCCATCTTCAAAGCCAGCAGCTCTCTGACTCTTCTTTGGTGGTCATATCACTCCACGATCACAGGCAGGAAATGTTCTTTGCTTTTAAAGACCTGTACAGTTTAATGAGGCCACCTATTTAATCCAGAATAATCTCTCATTTGCAAGGTCCTTAACTTTATCAAATTGGCCAAGTTCTTTTTGCCATGTAAGGCTACATATTTACAGGTTCTGGGGATAAGCATGTGAGCAACTATGCCGGGCCATTATTCTGTCTACCATAAGCAGGGAAGTTTTTTCTTTTTTTTAGATTTTAGAACTTCTTAAAGCATATAGGCATTAAAATTGAGTGACAGAAAACTGATAGGGTCAAATCTTCTCTTATGCCAACGATGATGTGTGAACAAATAAAAAGGAAAATTACAGGATCTCATAAGTAAAATACATAATATGACTTGAGTACAAATCACAAAAATTTGAAGCAAGAATATAATAGCCAGGAAAAACTGAATTCATTTGTGATTTAATGTTTAGTCAAATGTGGAGCAATTGACTATGAAGACAGAAACAATTATTCTCCCAATTTCAATGTATTTAAAGACAAGGCCCATGCAGAGAACATGGACCTTTCCCTCCCTCCCCCTTCCTTCCTTCCTTCCTTCCTTCCTTCTTTTCTTCCTTCCTTCCTTCCTTCCTACCTCCCTTTCTTCCTCCCTCTTTCCCGCCTTTCCTCCCTCCCTTTCTCCCTCCTTCCCTTCCTCCCCCTCCCTTCCTCCCCCTCCCTTCCTCCCCCTTCCTTCCTTCCTTCCTCCCTCCCTCCCTTCCTTCCTTCCATCCCTCCCCATTCCCTTCCTCCCTTCCTTCCTACCTTCTTTCCTTCCATCCTTCCTTCCTTCATTTTACGTTCAGAAGGTACATGTGCAGGCTTGTTAAATGGGTAAGTTGTGTGTCTCAAGGGTTTCATGTACAGAGTATTTCATCACCCAGGTAATAAGCATAGTACTGACAGGTAGTTTTTTGATCCTCACCCTCTTCCCTCCCTCCACCTTCAGATAGGCCCTGGTGTCTGTTGATCTCCCCCTTTTTTTCTCCATGTATGCTCAATGTTTAGCTCCCATTTAAAATTGAGAACATTAAGTATTTAGTTTTCTGTTCCAAGCAGGGAAGTTTAAATAGACACTTATAGTTTATTTTTATGAGTTGTAGCCACTTTATGAGAGTAAGATTCTGTTTAGTATTTTGATTTTATATAAACATGAAGATAAGATGTAAGATTTATTTCTTGTTATTTAATATGAAAGCATCTAACCAGTTTGTATGGTACCTTCTGAAAATCTAGCTAAACGTGATTGTGCAAGATTTATTTATTAAACTCTTACTGTCTCTCAGGCATATTGGTGGTCATACAATGGTCAAAAGATAAGGTCTCATCCTTTAATACAGTTGAGAAAAGGGAATTATATAAACAAATAGGTGTAATGAAATAATATTGGTGCCACAAGAGAAACCTGCACTAAAGAAAATTACATTGAAGGAGAGTCCACATTAAAGTATTATAACTATGATAGTTTGATTTTATGATTACCGTGTTTCTGTTCTAAATGTTGAATGTCCTGTCTGAATTTGGAAGGAATCTCTGCAGATTGATAAGAGAGTGGAAGGTTCATCTTCTGGTTTGTCTGGAGGAGGAAAACAACTCTTAGATCAGGATTCACTCACTCATGTGTCATGATCCACCCATGGCCTGCATCCCTGCATTCATGCCTGTTGGGTCTTTGTTCTTCAGCTGAGGCTGTGACGTGCCCATGGGGCACCCACTGGATTGGCTTGTTAACCCTCTCCCAAGACCTAGCACAAAGAAGGTGAAGAGCACTGGCTCCCTCTCTGCTGCTAAACCTGAAGAGCAGGGGCCATAGTCCTTCTTCAGGAGCCTGTCGTGGAAGTGAGCATGGAGTGTGGAGACAGGAGTGGGAAGCTGTGAAGACAGAAACCTTTTTAGAGTGACTGTGATGGCAAGGGAGGAGGCTAGATAGTGCCTTGCTCTACCTTCGTCCTATGTCTGATGGAATTTCCTCTCTACATAGCCCTTTTATTCTGCTGACTCACCCTCTAAGTCCTGGCTTTCTTCCATCCTGTGGTGTAGTCATAGCACCTAACAAGGTAGTGTTTGTTTTCGTGAGATCAGGCTGACTCTTCATTCAAAAGCTGTTGGTCCAGTGCGTGCATGAATGCATGGGAATGGGCAGAAGTTTCACTGCAGGGAGGTGGGTATGATGTCTGCAGCTACCTCAGGCTGGGCAGAAGTTGTTGACCCTTGGTTAAAGGTGTTAAAATGTGACTCACCAACCTCCTTCATCATCCGAGGCCCAAGATGTAGAACTGGAATCTGGAATCAGAGACAAGACTGAAAATTCTCCTTCAACTGGCTGTGGTGGAAGTATAATTCACAGATAGCTGCCCTGATCCATCATCCATGAAATGTTCACACATATAACCAAATACAGGAGACATTTGTATGAAATAAAGCGTCATTAGGCTTGGAGCCAAAGAGGCTTGTTTTCCACTCACTGTGTTCATGTCACCTTTCTGGTTTGTGATTTCATCTGTAAAATGAGGGGTTTGGAGGAGAAGACTTGGCAGGCTCCTCAGGCATAAATGTTCTAGAGTTTGAATCTGGCAGGGTAGATGCTGTCTGCAAACTGTCACCCTACAGCCACTTCAGGAGAACTTTCCAAATCACAGTTGCTTCTGTAGGAATGGCAGGTTTGCTATGAAAGGGATTTGTGCCCCGAGGGTCAGTGTTGATACCTACTTTCTAAAGTACTTCTAGTTATGAGATCCCCTAGGTCCATGTTACTTGTGAGTAGATTATAAAGTATTAATTGACTGGGATCTAAGACCATATACCCTATTTTGAAATGTTATCTCCAAGACTGGTCACAGTCTGCTTGTATGTAACAAATATTTATTGAGCCCCTGTGGTGTACACACCAGCACTGTGACGTGATAAGCAGTGAAAGATTGCAGCAGTAATGGACTCAAGATAAATGAGTCCAGCCCAAGGTGGTAAGTGGTCCCCAGGAGAAAGTTACAAGTGTTACAGGGCTAACTTCCTGGGCAGTATGGAGTGAATAGAGCATGCAGAGCTGGTATACAGTATGTCTAGAGCTGGGGCTCTGGGTGGGGATTGGTTGGCAGAGGAGACTGGAGAAGTAGTGAGTTTACAAAGGGCCTTGTTCATCATAGCGAATGCCAAGCCCCTGCCCTACCATCCAGTAGATGATCAGTAATGTTTGCTGATCAAATGCCTGAATATATACAGACTATAAAGCGTTGAGTAATTGAAAGCAATGCCTAAAATGTTTCTGAGGTCTTTCTGTAGGCAGAACCCGAGACCAGCAGACATTGTGTTTTTGTTGCCATCATTCTTCTAGTAACTCCATGCACAGAAACAGTAATCTCAGCATGTACAGGTATGTTGGTTGAATGGAAGGAAATTCTTATTTCAATATATTTAAATTCAATCAACTTTCTTAGAGTGTACCCTTCCACTTCAGCAGAAGCTAGTGAACAAAAACAGTGGAATCAAGTTTACTCAAATAATATTTACTTTCAAACATTTTAAAGTTTAAAACTCCTGATGTGATTGAGTGAGGAACCAGCACACACTGTATGTTTAGTCACCGTGACCATTTTTGTATCTTGAAAATAAATTTAGGAAGTGCCTTTCATATCATCTGTTTATATCTTGACAACACACAAAATCAGTATTATTTTTCTGATATATTTGAAAGGTGAGACTGAGCCTAAGGAAAAATGTTTCCAAGGAAAGCTTAAGGGAATTTGTTACCTGATCTTAAATAGATGAACTTCCTTAATTTCCCTATTTCTTTGAGTTCTTAAATATCAGTCTTATTTGTTTGATGCATTTACATAGGAAGTTTCACTTTAACTTTCATTGTTTATAAAACAATTATTAAGCATCACTTAATGAAACAAGATTTACTGGAAAGTCTTCAGAAGCAGGAAGCTATTTCCCTAGCTAAGGTGGCTTTCTTCCTCTATAGAAAGAAAATGTACAGAAAATGTTGTATTTGAGGGTTTTGAGGTGGGAAAGTGTTTAGAACGCTCTTTGAACTGAAAAAGGCTAGCATGGCCAGTGAATCAGAAAAAGAATGACAGGAGATGAGATTGAAAAGATGAGCTCCAATTTATTGTCAACTTGGGGGCAATGAAAATGTATTTCTGTGAAGTTATCTATTCAGACACAGATCCCATCACCATCAAGTAGATCTTCAAGCTACTGTAGGACTGTGGATAATTCAGCATTGCAGGTAGCTTTCTTTTCTTGTTTCCGGACTGTGACTGAATTGTTATCTTTTCATGGCAGCTTAGCGGGCGCTGGATGAGGCATAAATCTCTGACTGGCACACATCTTCACGTGGGCATGGAAAACACACGCTGCCTCACTTACCACCTGCACAACATCCACACTGACCTGTGGCTACAGTGCTGTTTCCTGAGCCACAGCAGATGCCAAGTGCTCTGTTAATACTCTTCACCTATTCTTCTTTCAATAAACCTGATTGGTGGGCACTATTAAGGCCTCCCTTTAAATGAGCACTGAGGCTCAGAAATGCAAAGGAATTTGTCCCACTTAAAGCAAGAGTGCAGGCTCTAAGTCTGTGGAATTTTAAGGTATATTTTGAACTAGAATTAGATTAAGAGGCAAGTGAGCTTGGAAGAACTGGTGAAAATTAGAAAACGTTTTGCAGACATAAAATGCTCAGAAAAGTAAACTCAACAGATTTTTTTGTTTGTTTGAGACTCAGTCTTGCTCTGTTGCCCAGGCTGGAGTGCAGTGGCACGATCTCTGCTTACTGAAACCTCTGCCTCCTGGGTTTCTCCCGCATCCGCCTCTCGAGTAGCTGGGACTATAAGCTGCAACACCACATCTAGCTAATTTTTTTTTTTTGTATCTTTAGTAGAGACGGGGTTTTGCCATGTTGGCCAGGCTGGTCTCAAACTCCTGACCTTAGGTGATCTGCCCGCCTCGGCCTCACAAAGTGCTGGAATTACAGGCGTGAGCCACCGCGCCTGGCCTCAATAGATTTTTTAAAAAGATGTTGAGCAAGGTATTGTAAATATATCCATGTAAGCAACATCAACCCTTAATGAGTTATCTAGCTGAAAAAGGAAAGGAAAATGTCTTTTATTTTATTTATGTGTTTTAGTACTTACAATATAAGCCTAATTTAGAACATAAAGTTGTTCACATATTACAAAAGGAATTTCTCTAAGACCCTGCCAAATAAATCCCTGATGCACAGAGTTGAAGGATGGGGGCTGACACACACCAGGTTATAAACTTTCCAGACTGAGTGCTCTCTTGCTTTTGTCTGGCTCAGTTTTACCTGCCATATTCTCCTGGTCATCTTTCTTTCTTCTCAGATGCTTGAGCCCACGTGATATTATAACCTTTTTCTTCTTTTACCATGCATACTTTTATTAGTTCAATTGGAGGCAAACCCTCACTTCTTCCTCTGTCTTCTAACTCCTCTTCAGCCACCACAGTAATATTTTTATCCCATTATAAGCAAAAAACCAGCCCTTACTTTGATTAAGAAGCATAAAATTAAAGCTAGTGATAGGCTTATGCAAAAAAATTTAAAACCCTGTGCAATCTTTCTATAAGCTCCTGTGCAGCAGGCCATGATATAAAAGAAACCTTTACAAGGCAGTAGGTCAGCCCTTTAGGATTGATACGCTTCACCCCAGCCTCATTTCACAGAACGCAGGGAAGGACACAGTGGTTACTTTGCTCCTGTGCACTGTGCGAACCGCCAAACCTGCAGTCAGCTTCCATGAGGACCCAGGAAGGATTTGGGAAGCTGTCTCCTTGCTTACTTGTATCCCAAAGGCATAGAGCTTTTGCCTTGTCGACCTATTAAGTTGAGGTGGACAAATCTGCCCACCTGTAAAAGCTCTTTGTGTTTGACCTAGCTTACTCTGAAATCTCCCATTAAATTATTCACAAAAGTTTCCACCTAACTTTTACCTCTGATTAAACTGCTTTTTCCAAGCCCCATGTGTCTAGATAAATATCTGTAACTGTTATTTCATTATTCTTATTTAATTACTAGTTCAAAGCCATTGTGTCCTATTGAAAACATTACACAGATTTTCAATATTTCATGCATTCAAAAGGTATTTTAAGTTTAGTTTGAGAAATCACTATTTAATAATGTGTAACTTGGAAATGAAGTTAGAACAAAAGTCATTAGTAAACTGGATAGACCCTACTTAAGCCTTCAAAATTTAAGATTAGGGTAAACAAGTGAAATAAAATGGTTAATGAATGACATTAGATCTGTTCACCAATGTCAGTTTAATGAAATATTTATGCTGTAGATTTTAGGTTTACAGATGAACTCTTCTGAATGGCCAAAGGTAACAGTAGTCAGCTCAGGCTGAATGTCAGATTCTACTCATTCATAAGTGCCTACTATGAGACAGGCTGGGTATAGCATATTCACACTTCATTTAGGCCACAGCAATGCCATAGCTTGGATAGCATTATCTTCCTTTTATGGGAGACAGACATATTGAGGAATTTGCCCTAAGTCAGATAGCAGATGGTGGGTCAATATACATATTAGTTTTTATTAGTTTAAAAGTAATGTATGCTTATTGTAGAAAATTGAGGAGATACACGTTCATGAAAAGAAGAAAATAAAACTTCATAATTTCATCAAGTGGAGATAGCCACGGGTATTATATTTATTCTTTCTGTATACAAATACATAAATATATATCATTTTACTTGTAAAACTGAAATCATAGTTTTGTAACTTGCTTCTTTCATTTAGTGATTGTCTTAGTCTGTTTTCTGTTGCTACAACAGAATACCACAGACCGCATAATTTAAAATAAACAGAAATTTATTTGGCTCATGGTACTGAGTACTAGAGACTGGGAAGTCCAAGAGCGTGGCACTGGCATCTGGTGAGAGCCTTCTTGCTGCATCACAACATGACAGAACGCATCAAATTGCAAGAGAGAACAAGGAATTAAATTCAGCCACAAGCCCTTTTATAATCAGCATTAATCCATTCATGAGGGTGCAGCTCTCTTGACCTAAACACCTCCCGTTAAGCCCTACCTCCCAACACCATTGCAGTAGGGATTGGGTTTCCAATGCATGCTTCTTGGGTGACACATTCAAACCATAGAAGTAGTATGTGGTGAATATCTTTAATCTTCCTTTTCTATTTTTTAAACTTTTATTTTAGGTTCAGGGGTACATATGCAGGTTTCACGTATAAGTAAACTGGTGTCATGGGGGTTTGTTGTACAGATTATTCTGTCATCCAGGAACTAAGCCTAACATCCATAGTTATTTTTTCTAATCCTCCCTCCTCCCACTCTCCACCTACAAGTAAGACCCAATGTCTGTTGTTTTTCTCTTTGGATCCATGTGTTTCACCTTTTAGCTTCTACTTAAAACTGAAAACATGTATTTGGTTTTCTTTTCCTCTATTAGTTGCTAAGGATAATGGCCTCCAGCTCCATCTGTGTTCCTGCAAAGGATATGATCTTGTTCTTTTTATGGCTGCATAATATTCCATAGTGTATATAAACTACATTTTCTTTATCCAATCTGCCACTGATAGACATTTAGGTTGATTCTATGTCTTTGCTATTGTTAGTGGTGTTGCAGTGAATATACACGTGCAAATGTCTTTATGGCAGAATGATTTGTATTCCTTTGGGTATACACCCAGTAATGGGATTGCTGGATTGAATGGTATTTCTGGTTTGTTGTTGTTGTTGTTGTTGCTGCTGTTTGTTTTTTGAGGAATTGCCACACTACTTTCCACAGTGGTTGAACTAATTTACACTCCTGTCAGCAATGTATACGCATTCCCTTTGCACTGCAATTTTGCCAGCATCTGTTGTTTTTTGACTTTTTAATTATAGCCATTCTGACTGGGTGAAATAGTATCTCATTTTGGTTTTGATTTGCATTTCTATAATGATCAGTGATATTGAGCTTTTTAAATACGTTTGTTGGCTACATGTAAGTCTTCATTTTATTGGGAACAAAAGAGTTCACAATTTTATGTGCAGTATTTAACAAATCCTCTAAATACTGGAAACTTTTTAGTTGAAATATTTGTGATAAATGTAATGCACATCATTTGAATTAACTATTTACACATAACATATATATCATTAATTTAAGTTCATAGAAGTGTAATTTCTGTGTTAAGGCTATGAATGTTTTTAATGGTTTTACTACATATTGCTAAATCAGCTCCAGAAATAGGATTATTCTTAAAGAAATTTGCACTCCCATCAGCAATGCACAAAGTTCATTTCCACATACTCTAGTGAGAACACTGTTTTCACAAACATTCTTGCCAATCTTGCCTTCTTGTAGTTGCACTCACTTTTCTTTAATTACTAGTAAGATCAGTTTTTTTTTATTCTTTAAATTTCCTCCTAAAGTTTGCTTTTTTTCTTTTTGATAAATTGCAATTATACATATTCATGGAGTAAAATTTGAAGTTTTGGTACATACATATTATATAATGATCAAATCAGGGTATTTAGCATATCCATTATTACCTCATACATTTATCATTTCTTTGTGGTGAGAACATTCAAAAGTCTCCCTTCTAGTTATTTTATAATATACGACTTGCTCTTAACTATTGTCACCCTACTTTGCAATAAAACATCAGAACATATTCTTCTAATTGTAACGTTCTTCCAACTGACCAACAGTTTCCTGTCTTTCCTTGCTCCCTCTCTTCCCCAGTCTTTGCTTCTTTAATATCAACCTCTTTTTTTTTCTCCGATTCCACATATAAGTGAAATAATATATGGCATTTGCCTTTTGGTGTCTGGCTTATTTCATTTAATATGCTGTCTTTCAGTTTCATCCATGTTGCCACATATGGCAGAATTTCTTTCTTTTTTTTTTTTTAATGGCTACAGAGCATTCCATTGTGTGTGTGTGCCTGTATAACATTTTCTTTATCCATTCATCTGTTGTTGGACACTTGGGTTGATTCCATATCTTGGCTATTGCCAATAGTGCTGCAATAAGCATGAGAGTGCAGATATCTCTTCAACATACTGATTTTATTTCTTTTGTATATATTACCAATAATGGGTTTGCTGTATCATATAATAGTTTAAAATGTATTGAGGAATATCCATACTGTTTTCTACAGTGGCTGTACTAATTTACAATCCCACCAACAGTGTATAGGTGTTCCCCATTGTCCACATCCTCACAAACACGTTTTCTTTTGTCTTTTTGTTAAAAGCCATTTTAACTGAAGTAAGGTGGTACCTTGTTGTGATTTTGATTTGCACTTCCCTGATGATTACTAATGTTGAGCATTTTTTAATGTATCTATTGACCATTTGTATTCTTTCTCTTGAGAAGCGTTTATTAAGGTCTTTTGCCCGTTTTTAATTAAGTTATTATTGCTGAGTTGTATAGTTATTTATTCTGGATATTAATCCTTTGTTAGACTTATAATTTGCAAACAGTTTCTCTCATTCTATAGGTTGCTTCTTCAACTGTGTTGTTTCCTTTGCTGTGCAAAAGTTTTTCAGGTTGAGGTGATCCTGTGACCCGATTTGACTGTTTTTGCTTTTGTTGTCTGTGCTTCCGAGGTCTTATTTTAAAAATCCTTGCCCAGTCTAATGTTCTAAAGCATTTGCCTTATGTTTTCTTCTAGTAGTTTCATAGTTTTGGTTTTACATTTAAGTCTTTAATGCATTTTGGCTTGATTTTTGTCTATGGTTTGATGTAGGAGTCTAATCTCATTCTCTTGCATGTGACTATCCAATTTTTCCTAGCATCATTTATTAAGGAGACTGTCCTTTCCTCACTGTGTGTTCTTATACCTTTGTTGAAAATCAATTGGCTGTAGGTCTGCGAATTTAGTTCTGAGCTCTCTATTCTGTTCCATGATTTACGTGTCTATTTTTATGCTAGTACCATGGTGTTTTAGTTGCTATAGCCTTACAGTATGTTTTGAAGTTAGGTAGTGTGATGCCTCTAGCTTTGTTCATTTTGCTCAAGATTGCTTTTGTTATTTGGGGTCTTCTGCGGTTCCATACAAATTTCAGGATTGTTTTTCTATTTCTGTGAAAAATGTCATTGATATTTTGATAGGGATTGCATGAATCTGTAGATCATTTTGAGAAGTCTGGCCATTTTAATAATATTAATTCTTCCAACTCATGAACATAAAACATTTTGAAATTTATTTGTATCTTCTCCAATTTTAAAGTGGATGTTTTGTAGCTTTCAGTGTACAGTTCTTTCACCTCCTTGGTTAAATTTATTCCTAAGGATTTTTTTTTTGTAGCTATTGTGAATGGGATTGTTTTCTTGATTTTTTTTTTTTTTTTTTGGTATCTTGTTAACATGTAGAAACACATCTGACTTTTGTATGTCCTGCATCCTGCAACTTTACTGAATTCAGTTATTAGTTCCAACAGTTTTTTGGTGGATTCTTCAGGGTTTTCTCTATATAAGATCATGTCATCTGCACACAGGGACAATTTGACTTCTTTTCCAGTTTGGATGACTTTTGCTTCTATTGCCTAAGTGCTCTGGCCAGGACTTCCGGCATTATGTTGAACAGGAATGGTGAAAGTAGGCATCCTTGCTTCTGGTCCTAGAAGAAAAGCTTTCAGTTTATCCCAATTCCTTATAATGTTTGTTATAAATGAATTTTTTAAACTGTTAAATATTATTAAAATAAGCAAAGAACAAAGACAGAATTTTGTGATATTGTGCTATTATTGTATCTCACTTGATGGAAGAAAAACACCATCTTCTCTGATAACAAATTAATTATGGAATGAAAAACATTATCCAGATGAGACACCTGGGCCCATCAGGTATATTTCCATGATGCTTGTCACCATACCACATATTGAGCCATGTGTTTCTGGTCTTCATTTAAGTGCTGCTAACATATGAGTCCCTAATATGTTTTAGACCATTATACTGTGGACAAAGGATATAAAGAACAAGAGGGGAAATTAATTAATCTGACTCCTAATTGATCTGACTCTAATTCTATAAGCCATGCCTTTCTTCTGAATTTTGGACTATTGTATCCAACTGACTGATGGACAGCTCCAGATTGCTTACCATATTTCAAAAGCAGCATGTCCTGAACTGCATCTACCCTCTGCCTCCCTAAATCTCCTCCTCCCTCTGTAAGTCTCTCCATCAGTTAGTAGCACAACAATCTCCTGAGAGTATCAATCCCCAAGGCTTATATTTTCTGTCCAAACATTTTTTGTCATTGACTTCTATTTTCTTTTTTAAAAAAAATTATTATACTTTAAGTTCTGGATTGCATATGCAGAATGTGTAGGTTTGTTACATAGATATATAAGTGCCATAGTGGTTTGCTGCACCCATCAACCCATCATCTACATTAGGTATTTGTCCTGATGTTCCCCCTTTCCTTCCCCCCAACCCCCTGACAGGTCCTGGTGTGTAATGTTACCCTCCCTGTGTCTATATGCTCTCGTTGTTCAGCTCCCACTTATGAGGGAGAACATGTAGTGTTTCGTTTTCTGTTTCTGTGTTAGTTTGCTGAGAATGATGGTTTCCAGCTTCATCCATGTGTCTGCAAAGTACATGAACTCATCCTTTTTATGGCTGCATAGTATTCCATGGTGTATATGTGCCACAGTTTCTTTATCCAGACAATTGACCTCTATTTTCTCTACTACTGCCCTAATTCAGGTTTTTAGAATCCTAATTATTCAATAAATAGTTTTGAACCCTGTGTTCCAGATCTTCTTCTAAGTGGAGAGGGGAACAGGGGTTAGAGAAAAATTGACAAAGCCCTGCCTTTGGGGAAAAAACTGGGGAGGAGAAAAGAGGAAACAGATAATAAAAGAGTAAATAATAATTTTAAGATTAAATTTGGCAACTGTTTTGAGGATGCTTTTAAGTTGCCCAAAGAGGAAAAATTTAAGACTTGAAGAGGAAGAGCCAGACAAATAGCATTCCCAGACAAAAAGTTAGGAGTCAAGAGATCTTGAGACTCAGAGAATGAAAAGGTAGCCATGTGGGCAGGCATTAGAAAAGAACAGTTTGTAGAGGTGACACCATGTTTGAATGTCAAGAAAAGAAGAGTAAATTTTATATTAAGTGCAATGACAATCTTTGAATGTTTTTGGGTAGAAAAAAATGATGTGATTTAGATTTTTTGAAAAAACAAAACAAAACAAAAAAAAAAACACCACTGTGGCTCCTTTAGAGAATGGATTATAGTTGGGGCAGAAGTGGAAATAGAGAATTAGTTAAAAGGCTATTGCGGCCAGGCACGGTGGCTCACGCCTGTAATCCCAGCACTTTGGGAGGCCGAGGTGGATGGAGCAGGATGTCAGGAGATTCAGACCATCCTGGCCAATATGGTGAAACCCCATCTTTACTAAACATACAAAAATTAGCTGGGCATGGTGGTGCGTGCCTGTAATCCCAGCTACTCAGGAGGCTGAGGCACAAGAATCACTTGAGCCTGGGAATTGGAGGTTGCAGTGAGCCGAGATCGTACTATTGTAATGGTTCATTTGAGATAGTTTTGTGATAGTGGAGTTGAAAAGAATTGGATAAATTTAAGGTATAAGGGAAATAATCCCCATAGTCTCCAACCCTGGAATACACACATAACAGGCCTGCCACAGCTCTCCCTCTTCTCTATAAAATATGCTGCTCATCTGCTCATATTCATGGCACCCTGAGTATTTGTAACCAGTGGCTTCTTTTTTAGGACATCTACATATTCCTCTTCCCCACCCCTCAAGAGAGATGGATGACTACCAAGAATTAGTTTTGTTTCCAAATTTGTGCGTATCAGCTGTATTTAAAAAAATTTAAATACATTCATTAATAGTATATGAACAATACCACTTGAGTAGACTGGAGCTAAACTTTCTGCTGGGTATGGTCTTCTGTCTTTTAGGAAAGCAACTAAATGTGCTAGAATTCTACTTTTTGACAATCTTTGTCCTCCTTTCTGGCCCTCACAGCTCTATAGTTCATCAAGCTTACCTCTATGAATTTACCATGAATACCTGTGCCACATTAACCACAGTGATGCATAGTTATATACGTGATTTGCTGAAAGATGCTCAGAAGTTTGATTAGTCTAACAGATGTTTCTCTTGCCATTGGCTTTCAAAAGAGAACCAACTTTTCTTCTTTGCTAACAAAATGTAAAATATTTTCCCAAATAGATGTTTCTTCTTTTACACAGACTACCCTGTATAAAGAGCCATATCACTTTGAACTGCTTAAAGCAATCATGTGTTTCTTAATAATTTTTATTAGGTTGTGCCAAAACATGTTTGTTGAATGAACAAATAAAAGAATAAATTGATCTCTTTAACTGAGAAACATGTTTGTAAACATTTAATGATGCTATATGCATACCATACTGTTACAGACTTTTTAATGTCCCCTCCCAAATTTATAAGTTAGAGCACTAACCCCCAGTGTGGCTGTCTTGGAGATGGAGCCTCTAAAGAAATAATTAAGGTTAAATGAAGTCATAAGCGTGGGGCCCTGATCTGATAGGAACCATCTCATTATAAGAAGAGACACAAGAATGTTTGCTCAAAGCTTACGCATGCAAAGAATAGATCATTTGAATGCACAGTGAGATGGTGGTGGCCTGCAAGCTAGATGAAGATAGTTCAGAATGAAATTTACCTTGCCACCACCTTGGTCTTGGATTTCCCAGACTTTAGAACTATGAGGAAATAGATTTCTGTTGTTTAATCCACCCAGAATGTGACATTTTGTTATAGCCATCGGACCAGACTAATACACACATAAACACACAGACACACAGAAAATACAACAGATTGCTTTCTGTTTCATACATATTTTGTTTGCCAAAAGGGACCTCAGAAGTAAGGGACTTTGAAAATGTCTAATAGATATTCTCTCCCCATTAGCTTTCAAGAAAACCACTTTTTTCTTCTGTTGTCTTTGCTAACAAAATGTCATAGACATTTGTCATAGACAAAGTAGCCTTTTTTGAAGTGTTTTTGTTTTCCTGAAGCTTTAATCAAAAATACAAATAAGATGTTTTTGTCTTGGTACAATTAACACTTAACCTACAACTTGGTAAGTGGCCAGAGTCTTTGTGATTCTCTTACCCTTCCCTCGGGCTTGTCACACTCAGGTTTGCAGATGGTTGCCATAGGAGCTCTGAACATCTGAACATCATCTGAGATGAAAATGAGAGGAAGGGGGAAAGGCTGTATCAGCAGGATGCTTGCCTTATAGGAAAAGACTTCCCAGAAGCTACCAACAGACTTCATTTATCTCATTGGTCGTAACTGTGGCAGGCTCAAAGCTAGCTACAAGTGCAGTTGTGAAAACAAGTAGTTTTTCTTATTCCTATGTAAGAGGTGGCAAAGCAGAAGAGGAATGTAAGTGTCTGTAGTGTTAGCCGGAGAACAGTCTGCTATCCAAAGGAACTATTACAGAAGTGTGGACTAGCAGATCAGCTAATTCTAGAGTCCTCCAGAATTACAGGCTTAATAACCCAAATGTGGGGCTTTACATTTCACATCTTAGCCACTATTTGACTACTGCTAATATGTCTTTAATTACAATTAGCTAGGCTGCAAACATTATTTAAAGTCTATGCTTACTCTCACCATATCTATTATAATAACACATTATTGAATATACATTGGTTGCAATGATCTTCTTTCAAGGCTTTTTTTTTTTTTTTTTTTTTTTTTTGAAACAGGATCTCACTCTGATGTCCAGGCTGGAGGGCAGTGGTGTGGTCATGGCTCACTGCAGCCTCACCACTGGTACTCAAGTGATTCTCCCACCTCAGGAGCTACAGGCAGGGGCCACCACACCTGGCTAGTTTTTGGAGGGATGGGGTTTCTCCAGGCATGGTCTCCTGAGCTGAAGCAATCCACCCATCTCAGCCTTCCAAAGTGTTGGGATTACAGGCATGAGACACCGCACCTGGCACTCCTCCCAAATACACACACACACACACACACACACACACACACATATTTTTTGCAACGGAGTTTTGCTCGTTGCCCAGCCTGAAGTGCAATGGTGTGATCTTGGCTCACCGCAACCTCCGATCCTCGGGTTCAAGTGATTCTCCTGCCTCAGCCTCCCGAGTAACTGGGATTACAGGCACCTGCCATTGCACCCGGCTAATTTTTGTATTTTTAGTAGCGATGGGGTTTCACCATCTTGGCCAGGCCAGTCTTGAACTCCTGACCTTGGAATCCACCCACCTTGGCCTCCCAAAGTGTTGGGATTACAGGCGTGAGCCGCCACTCCCAGCCTACGCCTGGCTAATTTTTTGTATTTTAGTAGAGACGGGGTTTCATTGTGTTGCCCAGGCTGGTCTTAAACTCCTGAGCTCAGGCAATCCACCTGCCTCAGCCTCCCAAAGTGCTAGGATTAGAGGTGTGAACCATGGTGCCCGTTTTTTTTTTTTTTTTTTTTTTTTTTTTTTTTTTTTTTTTTTGAGGTGGAGTCTCGCTCAGTCACTGAGGCTGGAGTGCAGTGGTGTGATCTTGCTCTGTCACCCAGGCTGGAGTGCAGTGGTGTGATCTCAGCTCACTGCAGCCTCTGCCTCCCAGGTTCAAGCGATTCTTCTGCCTCAGCCTCCCCAATAGCTGGGACTACAGAAGCGTGCCACCACACCTGGCTAATTTTTGTATTTTTAGTAGAGATGGAGTTTCACCATATTGGCCAGGCTAGTCTTGAACTCCTGACCTCGTAATCTGCCTGCCTCAGTCTCCCAAAGTGCTGAGATTACAGGCGTGAGCCATCATGCCCGGCCTGTATGTTCTATTAAAACAACTTAAATAGGAAAAAAATCGATGATAAAAAACCATGATTACGACAGAAAAGCATAACTATGCAAGTGAACTACAATTTGGCCTAGAGCTGCCAAAAGACAAAACAAAGAGGACCAACAAAGACAGCAATAGACTCTTTAAAAAGATACAAACAAATCAGGCTGCTGGGGCATGGTGGCTCACGCCTGTAATCCCAGCACTTGGGAGGCCAAAGCGGACGGATCACTTGAGGTCAGAAGTTCGAGGCCAGCCTGACCAACATGGTGAAACTCCATCTCCACTAAAAATACAAAAATTAGCCGGGCATGGTGGCACACGCCTGTAGTCCCAGCTACTCGAGAGGCTTGAGGCAGGAGAACTGCATGAGCCTGGGAGGCGGATATTGCAGTGAGCCGAGATCGTGCCACTACACTGCAGCCAGGGTGACAGAGTGAGACTCCATCTCAAAAAACAAAAAACAAATCAGGCTGGTGCGGTGGCCACTGCTGTAGTGAGCTGAGATCGTGTCACTGCCCTCCAGAGATGACTTTGTCTCAAAAAAACAAAAACAAACAAACAAAAACCCCCCAAATCAACTGTTGAGGAGAAGCAGATGTTTTGCTGAGACTGAGACCCAAGAGAAGTTTCTCCAATGGGTCCTCATAAAAGGTACATTCTGTGACATATTTAAAAGTAGACATCAGCCTTAAAAACATATATTGAAAATATGTTTTGATGACTGTGTTTGCTATTTGGAGCCAACAGCATAGAAACAAAGTGTAATGCCGTAACGGTAATTCTATGAAGAGCCAAAATGTGGATCAAATATGTAGCTCTTTGAAGACTTACTAGAGGATAAAATTTAGGTTCCTCTCTCTGCTAGTCGGGAATACAAACTTGTTTTATCATCATCCGCAAACTCATCTGTTCCTATAAGTAATAAAATCCATTTCAAAACCAAATTATTTTTATTATCTAAAGCCGTTGTTCCCTTTTAATACCACAGACTGAACTAGACTACACAGATAATTTATCTAAGCCTGGTTTTCTAAATAAATGTGCTGTATGTAAATGGCTAATCTCAGTGTAGACAGTACATTTTAAAATGCTGTTTTATGGTTGTACTAACTTTATGTAAGTTTAATTTTTAAAAAGTTAAAAGATTATCCACAGAAATGTTTCAATTACATTCAATTTTTAAAATTATTAATATAGGTTACGTTAAAGTACATTGCACCTAGTCACAAAGACTTTCAAAAATGATCAGCAATATAAAGGGTAAACCTAAAAAGAAAATCAGACTCATTCCACATCTGTGAAATTCAGCACTTAATGCAATTCAATTTACAATAATCATAAAGGATAGGGAGAAGAATATAGAAAGTGGAGGGGGAAAACGGTATTCAACATATGAACAACACAGTAACTGTTGCAATGAAAAAATAATTTATTAAATGAACATAATACCGGGAGTAAAATGCATTATAAAAGTAAAAAAAGGTAAATTATAAACATAAATAATAGTGGTTTACCTAATTAGCAGATTTTTTTTCTTCACTCTTGCAAAGCTTTAAATACAATCTTCTGAAAAGCCAGATTGAAAAAGTGGGTGGTTCACTTTAGAGCAGACAGGCAATACTACAATATCTAGAATTTGGCAAAGATCTGTTATATAAGATTCAAAATTATACTGACTAAATGATTGTTCTTTTTAAACCTTTTGCAAGTCTAGAATAATTTTGATAAGCAGATCAATTTGTTATATTCATATCTGTCTCTAAGTATAGTAAACATATTTCTAATACACTTTTTGGAAAATGTTCTCAGTCAGAGCATACCTGTGCACTCTGACAAAAACTTTAAAGTTTTTGGTTATTTGGTAAAAAGTACTTCCCTTTTTACTTCAAAGGTTAACAACAGCCATTGGATGTGATGATATATGTCAGTAGAGTTTTAAACAGCCACATCTTAACATATACATCAAGATACTGATAAACTTTTAGATAGTAAATAAAAAAAATGGAGATTGTTATTCTATTTCCCCAGTAAATTTCCCTAAGTTTTTAGAAAGCATACCGACTGGGATTGCAAAATGCCAGCATTATTACACAGCAATATGCAAAATAGTGAAAACAGAAAATAAATGAGTAACTTCACACTATAAAAATGAAACAAGGCACTTTCAATGACTGTACATAAAGCTGAAATAAACATTTTTTCATAAAGCTGACTCATAGACCCTAGGAGACTTTTGTAGGAGACTTTTGTAGAAAGTGAAATAGTAAAGGCACTACATAATTCTCCTAACTCTACTTACTAAAGAAATCCACCAATGAAACTTGGCACAAAAGAGTTTAATTATCATAAAGTGCATCACTTGGCTAAATATGTTAAAAAGAAAATCAGCCATAATACAGTATAATAACATCTTCACATATATAGAAATAAAAATGCAATGCCAGGAGTCAAGCCAGCTAGGAACTTTGCAGTATATATGGCTTTTTATTTTGTTTTCTTTTTTGTATAAGACCTTATTTATTTAGACTCTATATTTTCAAAAGAATATGCCTTGATTAACAAAAAGAGGTAGTATTCTGAAAGAGGCAAACTCACTAAATCTAGGTAGACATAAAGATTATGTGGAAACTAAACAAATATGACATATTAATAACCATTACACTTATTAAAGTATTTTGATATTAATGAATCAGCTTTTAAAATCAAGGCTAGTTTATCACTTTAGCTATATGACCACAGCCCTTTCAAGTAGTTTTCCTTTGGTGCTAGAAAGTAATTTTTTTTTCCCTTAGCATTAATATTTCACATAAGCAAATTTTATTTACAGATGGTAAACATGTAAACAGTAGAAACTAAACTAAATTCTATCTTTACTATGATAGTCACTGATTTAAACCATTAATGAAAATATGTCATGTCAGAGATATAAAGAAGTATATATCACCCAGATAGTAACAAGCAATTAATTTCCATTTGATTAATATAATTGGTGATTTAACACACACACACACACACACACACACACATATATACACACACACAGCAGTTTGGAGCAACATATAGGCAAAACACCATAATAATTTATGCACAGTATTTAAGAATGTGAGCCTTGATAACAGAATTCTAACAAGATTTTTTTTAGTGTATTAAATATAATTAGACAAAACACAATTAAAAGCAGCAGTGAATACATTTCCAATAACTTAAAAAAACTTCTTTATGTAAACTTCATACATGTGCATTCTTGCTCTTTCCATATATTTTACAGTTCTTTTTTCTTTTAAGATAGTATTTGCCACTCTTCTAAATTTGCTGAATCGTCTAAATGGAGGGGACTGCTTGTGGTATATTAGTCTTCTTCAGCATCATACGCCACTTCTGCTACTTCTATCTCTGATACAGCATATTCAGGTTCACTAAAACTTAAGCATGGTTTATTATCAGCTCTGCAAAAAAAAAAAAAAAAGCAACATGTCAATGAAGGGATAGGATGCATGCTATTATTTCACGTCACTATTACCTTTAAAAATCTTCTACCTTATAGAAAGAATATTCACGTACTTAGTGTAAAAGTATTTAATGTAAAAAAGTATTTAAACATTCAATCAGAAATTTAATATTTTTAAGTTGTCATTGACAGGTAAGACCTTTGGAGATAGGTTTTTAAACTTTTACAACTCTCCAAATTACCACTGACCAATAACAATCTATATGGTAATTAACTTTAACATAAAGTTGTTCTCATAATTATAGTCGACCATTACCACTAAACTATTAACAATTACTCTGGATCTGTATGCAATAAAAACTATATGTGGGCTGGGTGCAGTGGTTCATGCCTGTAATTTTAGCACTTTGGAAGGCTGAGGCAGGCAAATCATGAGGTCAGAACAAGACCAGTCTGACCAATATGGTTAAAACCCCATATCTGCTAAAAATACAAAAACTGGCCGGGTATGGTGGCAAGCACCTGTAGTCCCAGTTACTTGGGAGGCTGAGGCAGGAGAATTACTTGAACCCAGGAGGCGGAGGTTATAGTGAGCCAAGATTGTGCCACACTGCATTCCAGCCTGGGTGACAGAGCAAGACTCTGTCTCAAAAAACCAAACCAAAAAAAAAAGAAAACAAAAACCCAAACCTCTATGTGCTTTTGTGCTTTCAAATATATTACATTTTCATCATTCCTATTAGGTTGGAAGGGTGGTGGTTATTATATTACAGTAGCCTACTTTTTGAATGGTAAACAGGTGATATTGAGGTAAAGGAGATTAAGGTAGTTTATCAATATTTAAAAAATAATAATAAATTACCTGAGTCAGAGGCCAGTTAATGCAGACACAGCTGTGAAGTAAGTAAGAAGAAAACTTACAGCCTGATGTCAAAAACATATTTTTAGGGAGAGCCTAAAATATCTACAATCCTTTGTTTGCTCAGCAGATTCGTGACAGAGTTAACAGTGAACCCATAAAAAAAAAAAATGCTCTATAGAGTATTAGAATCACTTCCCTCCAATTATCCAAAAGATTAAGCTATCATAAATGAAATATTATATACCTAGATTCTTCTTCCAGGACATCCTGATCAACCTCAAGTGCAGAGGACTCCACCTTTAGGATCTGTTCACCTTCTGTTTCTGACAGGTCCAGTGATTCTTTAGGTTCTAAAGACATTGTTCTAAAAATATGTTATGGAAACAAGTTATTTTCTATGAACAAACCAGGCATATGTTTAATGTTGTGAATACATGTGGCTATAGCAGTCTTCAGCTGTTAAGCCTTAATGCAGTCACTTAGCTAATAAACAGCTCACTCTGGGAGTATACAGAGAAATTGGTAGCTATGATTAAACTGACTTTAGCATCAATTCAAGATATGCTGATGAGACGGCAAACCAGAGCTTTCATATGTGAGAAGTTGGCATAAATGCCTAGAAAGTAAGATATCCCCTAAATAAAATAATGGTATTCCATTTAATAATGATTTATTTGATAATATTTAATAATTATAATCAAAACAATGATTATAATGAATGTTTATCTTGTTGAATAGTTATTGGCTTATTTTCCTGATGTTTTCCCATCCTTCAATGTTCAGCTTTCTAAATAAAGGACAATTTTCCCAATGAAGAATGCCAAAAGCCTACAACTTTCAGAATCGGAAAATTCCTAAATCATATTAAAATGTAAACTGTATTTATCCCAGAGTATTAAGAGTTGAATTAGACTAGAAATGCAAGTATCACAACACACCTGAATCTTTTCTCTAAAGTGTCTATATGAAGTTGCTTCTCATTAAGCAGTTTCTTTAGTGATTCCATCTCCTTTTGTTTTTCAAGTAGTTCTTTTTGTAAGCGGTAGTTAGTCTCTTCTAAAGTTTCACAAAATGCCTTAAAAGAACCAACAAACATGCAGAAAAATAATACAATTAATTATATATGCAGTATCTTTCTCAAGAGCATTATTGAAGAATCAAAGAACATAGATAGATAATCAATAGTATGAAACTCCCAACGATTTGTTGTCTACCCTCATCTTTTTAGGTCACTGCTATCTTAGCTTTCTTAGTCCCCATCTACCAGGGGGACATAACTACAAGTTCTTTATCTTAAGACATATAGTAGTAAGCTAGTGTGCCTGAAGTGAATATGTAATAACCCTCTAGTGTAGAACTGGGATAAAAATGATTAGTAACTACTGCTTTAGTTTTTATTCTCCTTAATCTATGTTTGCCTAGCATATATGATTACACTTAAAAAATCAACTGTGGTTTTTGATTCCATTTGTATTAGCTCAGTAGACATACTACTGTAACAGCATTTTGGTAGTCTTGGTCACTTGGGTTGCAGTACCAGGATGGAACAAGAAATGAGGAGCCAGGAACATTTTGGGAAGTAAGGGACAAAAAATGATACATTCAGGAATAAAGCAAAGACCATAAAGAGCAAAAGCATTAATAAAAGTCACTCAACAACACAGGAATACATCAAGAAAGATTGTTTGTCTCAATCTGGTCTCTAGGTAGACGAGGTGAAGTCTCACCTGAAGAATCTAATCTAAAAAGCCTCATATGTATTTTGGGAAAAATAATGTATCCCAAGGAAGACAAATAAAATAAATACATACATAAATACAAGATACTGAAATTGCAAATACCAAAATCAAATAGAAGATCTCTAATACACCAGGAAGACAAATCAGTATAAAATTGTAAGACAGTAGGGGACTGATGGTAGATGTCATAAAACAGTCTACGTCAAAGGCAGTAGAAAACACTTTAAAGCGCTGAGAAAAGTAACTATCAAGGTAGAATTCTACACTCAGTTAAATCATACTTCAAAAATGAGAACAAAATTAAAAGACATTTGGACATCAAAGAACTAAGCATTACCAACACACATTCTCTGAAAGAACTACTAAATTACATACTTTAATAAGTAGTTAACTGAACCCCAAAGGAAAGAGTAAGATGAAAGTAGGAATGGTGAGGAATGAAAGTGGCAAACACTCAGGTAAATCAAAAGAAACATTGATTGTGTGAAATAATAATGATGGCCATTTTGAGGAGGGCTGTAAACAATTCGTTTCTAAAATATGAGAACATATGAGCATTAAATAAAAGACAATGACTATAGAGCTTAAAAAACCAAGGGCAGAGAAAAAAAAGTGAAAAAACTCATTAAATAACATGAAAGGAAAGAAAGAAGGAAAAATAGCATTTTATAAAGCAGAATAAAAAGCAGAAAATGATAGAAATAAATATAAATATATTAGTAATTACTATACATAGAATAAACTCAACACTTAACACATTTTTCAGATTGTATTAAAAGATAACTATGATGTTTAAAAGAGATGTATTTAAAATACAAAGGAAGAAACATACTTATCAGGCAACAGACAAATGTTTGCCTTTTCTCCCCTACCAAAAGTTGTAGTTTTATTAATAACTGACAGAATGCAGTTCAAGGTGATAAAAAACATTATTAGGCACAAAGAGTCTCTGTCTAATAATAAAAGTAATAATTCACCAGGAATATTTTAAATGCATAATTACAAGAAGAAATTGAACAAATCCATACCATAAGGGGTAAATTCGACATAACTCTAAGCAATTAAAGGACTAAACAAAAAAATGAGTTAAGATTTTAAATATTTTAACAATATAATTAGCAAGTTTGATCTGATGAACATATATTGAAGTCTGAGTCTAACAATTAGGAAATACATATTCTTTTCAAGCACCCACGGAAAATTTAGAAAATTTATCACATATATTCAGATTACAAAGACTGCAGAACACTGTCAACGATAACCAAGAATTGTCAGAGAGAACATAACTCTGAAAAAAAAATGCAAATAGACTAAAAAAGTCAGTGCTATAGGGAAAAAGTGCTTGAAAATTAAAGAGAATTCTAAATTTATGGAGCAAACGAGATATTATAAGGAACAATATAAGATATTAATGACAATGAAAACACTATTAAGCCAGGTGTGGTGGCTCACGTGGTAATCCCAGCACTTTGGGAGGATCATCTGAGGTCAGGAGTTCCAGACCAGCCTGACCAACATGGTGATATCCCATCTTTACTAAAAACACAAAAATTAGCTGGGTGTGGTGATGCATGCCTTTACTACTCAGGAGGCTGAGGCAGTAGAATTGCTTGAACACGGGAGGTGGAGGCTGCAGTGAGCTGAGATTGTGCCATTGCACTCCAGACTGGGTGACAGAGAGAGATTCTGTCTCAAAAAAAAAAAATACTATTAAGACTTGTGAGATGCAATTTGACTGTAATATAAAAGAACTGTATAATACTAGAAACAACTGAGAAAGCATACAACTCAAGAAGTCAAAGAACATACTAAAATCAAGTATAAAAAAGAAATTAAGAGACAGGAAAAGAATTTAATCAAAAGAATCAAAAAGGAAATAAGTGGTTCTTTGAGAAGTCTATTAAAATAAACCAAATCCAAGGAAAAAAGACCAGTGGAAACAACAGTGAGATTGAAAGTGGATACATAACTAAAGATATGTTAAGAGATTTTAAAAAGTCATATTATACTACTAAGAACAACAGTCTTGTAAGAATGTACAAAATGGTCGATTTCTAGAAAAATAAACATTCTCAAAACTGAAAACCCCCAAATAAATAATCTGAATAACTACAGATATTAAAGTAACAGAATCAGTTGTTAAAAATCTACCTGCAAGACAAACAAACTAAAGAAAATATCAGATCCAGATTGCTTCACAGGTGAATTCTAACAAACATTTAGGGAACAAATAATAGGCACTTATTCGAATGGTTCTGGATAACAGAAAAAGAGGGACTATTCCTCATTTTATAAAACTGGTATAATTTTGATGCTAGACCCAACAAAGGGCAGTAACAGAAACAAATACTATATATGCCAAAATTCTGAATAAAATCATTACAATTCAAATCCAGTAATTAAAAAAAAAGCTGAATTTATGAGTTAATCTCATAATAAATGTTTTATCATTTGAAAAATCTATGAATGTAATGTACCATACCAATAGATTAATAAAAAAAACCCATGTGATCATCTATACAGATGCAAGTGAAAGTGCGCGCGTGTGCGCGCGTGCGCGCACACACACACACACACACACACACACCCCTACGACCTCTTAGCAAACTAGAAATAGAACTTCTGTAATCTAAAAACAAGGACAATAAACATATTGACATAACTCACAACTACTACCAGCCTACAGGAAACACCATATCCAACAGCAATATACAGGATCATTTCCATTGAAGTTAGGATGAGAGGAAAAGGATGCCCACCATAATGGCGTCAGTTAACCTCCAAAGATCCTATCTAGCAAAATAATACAGAAAAATGAAATGAAAGATATTAAGTATTAGGAAAAAACACATATTGTTAATATTGCAGTGAATACGATTACCTACATGGAAATCCAAACAGATCTATAAACTAATGAGAGCATGTGACATATAAAATAGAGATATAAAAATCAAGGATAAAACTAGTAACTTAGAGTGTAATAAAAATACCAATTATTTTGTCAACAAAAATAATGAGAAATCCTATGGCTTTCCCTAGAAGTTTAAGAAAAAAAAAAGTAAACTTTTACTGAGTAACTTAAACAAACAAACAAAAAAAAAACCCAAAAACTTCTATATGCAAAGATCTATTAATAGGAAGATTCAATACTATAAGGACAAGATTCTTCAAAATTAATACAGAAATGTATTAAAATTCCAAACAAAATGGCAGCAGGATTTTTTCATGGAACTCATAAAGTTGTTCTAAAATTCATATGGAAAAGTGAATAGCCACCTTGGAAGAATAAGAGCACCCTTGTTCTGCCAGTTAATAAGATTATTTAATTAACAGAATATAGTAGCAGAGGGATAAGACTACTAAAAATGAACTGAGTGACCATAAACAGATGCATTCACACTGAACTATTTAGAATGGAAGAATTCCTAATTATTGAGATAGGGACGAACAGCTACTATGGAAGATGCAGAGCTGGCTAGTAATCAAGAAAATTAGGCTACAATAAGATACTATTTTATACCCATCAGATTGACAAAAATTAAAATATTGACAATACTTGTATTAGTGATGATACAGAGCAAGAGGAAAACATATTATTGGTAAAAGTATAAACTGACATAACAAATTTGGGGTGTAATTTAAGCACACGTAGTGAAGTTGAAGAGGAGAATATCTAACAATCAAACAATTGTATTCCTAGGAAAGTACCTTATATAAATCCTTGAGCTTCTTCCAAGATTAAAATCCATCCCAGTGAGGGAGGTACCTTAGGAAAGATGTATATAGGAATGGAGACTGTCCTTAGAATAGTCAATGGAAGGATATATTGATATAACTACTTAGCAGGGCTAAGTATATCAGTATATCTAAGGATATATATTTGATATAACTACTTAGCCCTGCTAATGAGACCATAAAAATGGTTTGTATTCCTAGAAATAAAAAAAAAAAGAAAACCTGTATTATGTAATTATAATGTTAAAGGAGAATCTGTGATATATATATGAACATCATTTTACACACACACACACACACACACACACACACACACACACACATTTTCATCTGTGACAGAGATCAAACAGTTCCATCAGGACTGGAAAATCTGCTAGCAAGTGATTCTAAGAAAACAGTTTCATTACATATTGCAATTCTGATTGTATTTTTTTATCTGCTTTTCTGGGTTTCTCAAACTTAGGAACAAGAAAATTAAGTTCTTAACCTGTAGAATAACTGAAGATTAAAATTGAGGTAGAGAATAGATGGCTTAAGAATTCTGCTTTATTTGTACTTATAATTCATATAAAATATTAAAAATTATAATTCATTTCTAATTATAAGCTATTCATTAATGCTAATATAGTAAGACCTCATTTCTTCCAATTATATTATCTCCATACAAGTAATATATTTGAATTTTCCCAAAAAAAGGTAGACTAATTTATATCCCTAACCTTAATTCCCTCTTTCAGTACAAGTACATGAAGGGATAGAAATGACTACCTTAAATAGGGAACAGAGAAACGTAGGTTAAAGATTTGCTGAACTGAGGATTCATTATCCTTTGAATAAGCTTAATTTTATACTCCAAGAAATGTGGGTTAAGAAGTCATTTTGGAATTTTTCTTAAAATGAGAGGCTGCTTAAGTAAGTCTGCAGACAAAAGTGATATATCTCACATTAGGTCACTGTAGATTTTACTTTGAAGAAGAGCAAGCACAAAATTTCTTCATTCATTGTTCAAATAAACATATATTTTCAAATACACCTGTAGGAAAATGCATTTATTTCAGAGAAAGATTCTGGGAGAAACCTTCCATATTACTCTGTGAGTGTATAAACTTAACATTGCCTTGGTGATTTATTTAAATCAGTGGTTCTATACCAGAAGTGATTTTAAATTCAGAAGACACCTGGTAATGTCTGGAGACATTTTTACTTGTCATGCGTGGGTATGCTATTGGTATCTAATATGTAGAGGCCTAGGATGCTGCTAAATATTTACAATGCACAGGTAAGATTGTGCCCTAGCCACAGCCACCAAAAAGTTATCCAGCCCTAAATGCCAATAGCGTGGATGAGAAATCATGACTCAAATCAACTTCTACTCTTCCCCTGCCCAGTTATGATACTTGACATATACTAACTAGCATATGTGTTGAACTAAGAACAGTAAAAATATATTAAAATTATTATTTTTGTAAAGGGGCTAATTTAAAAATGAACTAAAAGCCACCTTGAAAGAAAAAAAGAATATTATATTTTAAAGGAATAAAAATCATGGAATCCTTGAGCTGGAAAAGGAGTGACAAACACTTAGCTTCTTTAGCCCAATTTTCACTTAAAATAGAACTATAACTTTCTAAACAGATTCTAAATCAAAGTGACAAAATGGTAGCCCAAAGGCTGAATGAAACCCAGAAGAATAGAGCCCAAATATATACTTTGGCCAATTTTTAATATTTAATAGAATTTTAATGCCTTTAGAGAGGACATGCACTCTCTATTTTGCCACTGCACATATAGGTTAGTATCATGGCACCTAAATAAATTTCAGTTTATAGCCATATCACTCTGAATGCGCCCAATCTTGTCTGCTCTTGGAAGCTAAATGAATTTCAGTCTTTGAATTTGATCATTGTTCTAGATCATTCTAATGATAAAGCCTTTTTGAAACAGGAGTTTATTTTTCTAAAATATCTATGTCCAAGTTAGAGAAAATATTTCTTAATAAAGCTGAATTTTTAAAAGATCGCCACCAGTAGATATAATAGTAATACAGTTGTACATTTAATAGTATACATATATGGTTCGTTTAAGAGAACTATGTTTATCTGAAAAAAATCATGATAATCTCGAATAATTTGGTTTCATATGGAGATAGTTCACTTTAGTCTGTGTATAGAGGGATGCCAAGGCCCGTAAGTAGGACCTATTTCCTACCTGGTCATTGTTCAAAGAGGGTAGAGGAAGCCATGAAAACCTTAGTTTTTCTGCTACTGTTGAGGCTCACTGATTTGGAGTGTTGTCAGTTAAAGCAGCAATCTTGGTGACAGGCAATGATCTAGCCAGGATTTAATAGGCAGTTCTGGGAAGTGATAGATCTATGGGGCATTGATAAGCTCTCCACATATCCTGGGACCCAGGCCACACAGGACAACAGAGCCCATGTGCGTGTATTGAATAGGAGACAGGAGAGGATTGAGTAGAAACTAAAATCTATGGCATACTTGAAAATGACCTTAACTTTAAATACACTCCTTAGACTACATCCAGATCCATTACCATAGAGTAAATATCTTACTAGTTTGAGGTGTTAAAGCAAAATTTATGACCAACTGTTGGTTGAACATTAAACTATGCAGAAACACAAGAAAGTCAGGCTAATAAAGAAAAAAACACTGAGAAAACACACCAGTGACCAGACATTGCTAAGGAGACAAACTTTACAGATTTAGTCCAGGCAAGTTACTACACAGAGAGATAAAATAATAACAATCACTATAGGAGGCAGATATTAGAATCAAGAGTTACTACAGTATATCACCCAAAACATCTAGTATTCAACAAAATTTATAAAACACTCCAAAAAAAACAAAAAACAAAAAACAAAAAACAAGGTCAATCTAAGCATACTCAGGAAAAAAAGCTGTCAATTGAAGCTATCTCTAAATGGCCAGAAATGTTAGGCCTATCAGGCATTGATTTTTAATGCAACCATTACATACATGAAATAAACAGAAAACACTGAATTAATAAGGATAATACTCAACAAATAGAAAAATCTCAATAAAGAGAAAGAACAGTTAAAAATAAGCAAAAGGGAATTTTAGAGTTGAAAAGCATAATAACTGAAAAATTAACAAGAGGGGCTCAACAGCAGATTTACCATGGCTGAAAAATAAATCAGTGAATCTGAAGATCAATGGAAATTTTCCAATCTGAAGATCAGAGAAAAAAGCAATTGAAGAAAAATGAACAGCACTTCAGAGACACTTTGTACAACATGTGTCAACACATGTACAACACATGTACAAATATATAAGTAATCAGAGTCCTAGAAGCAGAAGGGAGAGAAAAGGGGAGTGAAAAAACATTTGAAGAAATAATGGCTAAAAAATTCCAAAGTTTGATATAAAACATTAATCTGCCACGTCCAAGAAGCTCAATGAAGCCAAAGCATAAGAAACAGAAAGAGAACCACATCCAAATATATCACAATAAAACTGCTATAAGTCAAACAAACAGAATTATCTTGAAAGCAGCAAGGGCAAAATGGCTCATCATGCACATGAAAACAGTATAATTAAAGGTTGATTTTTCATCAGAAATAGTAGGGGCCAGAAGGCAGTAGAATGACACATTCAAAGTGCTGAAACTGTCAGTAAAAATATCTTTCAAAAATGATCATTTCCAGATAAACAAAGATTGTGGGAATTTGTGGCTAGCAGACTTGCCTTACAAGAAAAACTAAAGGAAGATTATGAGACTGAAAGGAAGTGATACCAGATAATCACACCAACATACAGGAAGAAATGAAGAAGGTCAGAAATAGTAAGCATGTGGATAAATAAAAGAATCTATGAAATATGTTTTCCCATTTATTAAGTTCTTTAAAGCACAAAAGATTGTGTAAAGAAATAATTCTTGCACTGTATTGTTAGGTTAATAAGATATATGTAAAATAGATAACAATAGCAACACAAAGAAAGAGGGAGGAAATGGAGATATATTGGAGCCAAGTTTATGTTTCACTGAAATAAAATACTTTGAGCAGTCACTAAAAAGTAGCTAAGAAAAAGTAACAAATTCTACAGAAGAATCAAAATGGCATGGTAAAAAATATTTTACACAAGACAAAAGGAGGAACAGGGTGGAGACAGATGAGACAAACAGAAAACAAATTGCAAAATGGCAGATGTAAAAGATGTCAGAAAGAATAAAAGATCAAGACCTAATTACATGCTATGTAGAAAGGATGGATCTTGGGTTGAAAGACAAACATATTGAAAGTAAAATGATGAGAAAAGAGCTGCAGTAAACAAGACAGTATCATACTGGCACAAGGACAGAAAAATAAATTAATAGACTAGAATTAAGAGTCCAGAAACAAACCGTTCTTTTCATGGTCATTTGATTTCTGACAAAAGTGTCAGCACAATTAAATAAAAGGAACTAAAAAAAATTAAGATAGGTATAGGAACTTAAGACCTTACCTAACACCTCATAAAAAATTAATTCAAAATAGACCATAAACCTAACTGTAAGAGCTAAAGTATGAAATTAGAAAAAACAGTCTGAGATAATCTTTGTAATGTTGGGTTAGGCAAAGAGTTTTTATAATACAATAGTAAAAGCATAAGCCATTAAAAGTGATAAAAATGAACTTCACTAAAATTAAAAACTTTTGCACTTTAAAGAATACCGTTAAGAGGATGAAAAAATACCTACAGACTGAAGAAAATATCTACGGATTGTATCTCTGATAAAGAATTTGTATCTAAAATAAAGATTTTACAACTCAGTAAGATAAACAGTCCAAGTTACAAAAAAATGGGTAAGACATGAACAGACATTTCATAGAAGAAAACATGACTGGCTAAAAAGCATGTGACATGATGATCAATATAAAAAAAATCATTAGAAATATGAATATTAAAGCTAAAATGAAATATCACTACATATCCAAGGGAATGGCTACAATCTGAAAGAGAGATAATATGTGAGGACATAGAGAAACTAGAATTCTCATACAGTACAAGTGAGAATGTAATACAGCAACTTACAAAAACTTTATTGGTTTCTTTAAAAAGTTAAACTTGTTACATAATCAAATACTTCCACTCCTAGGGAAGTAGAATTTCTCAGTCCACAAGAAATAAAATCATATGTCCACATAAAACATTATATGAAACTGTCCATATCATTGCTCATAATATCACGAAACTAGAAATAATCCAAGTATCCCTCAACTGATGACTGGATAAACAAAATGTGGTATATGCATACAATGAAAAACCATTCAGTAATGAAATAATTGTAGACAATAATTGTAGACGGAATACCCTCAAAAGCATATTAAGTGAAATAAATCAGGTGTAAAAGATTATAATACTGTATGTATTAGGCAGGATGTATATATAAAAGCTTATGTATATTGTTCACATGCAAACACACATTGTACGATTTATATGAAATATCCAGAAAGGGCAAATGTGTAGAGAATGAAAGCAGATCAGTGACTGCCTTGGGATGGAAGTGCAGACTGACTGCAAAATGGCTTATAAGGAATTCTTTGAGGTGATAAAAATATTCTAAAATTGGGTTACGGTAATGATGGTGGCACTGCTCTATAAATTCACGAAAAATTATTAAATTGTACATTTTCAGTGGAATAGCAAACAACAAATTGGTGTATGTTATGGATGGAAATTTTACTCCAATAAACCTGTTTTAAACAGGCTGTGGTATTCAATCTAATACAAAGAGCTGTCTCAGCTTGAATGAAAAACATTACAAACCTACCAATTAAATCTGTTTCATTTAAGGACCATTAAACATTTGGGGGAAAAACTTGCATAAAATTCTAGCTAATCTACTATTACCAAATCTGTTTTGTGAATCTAGGCTATCGCTTTAAGAAATAGGATGCTTTAACACGTCAATTAATGTAATTTGAGAAGCATCAGGCACCAGCTAAACTGATAACAAGACTATCACTCCTACCTCTGAAGTTTTAAATTTGATTTTAGCTGTAAGTTCCTTATTTTGACACTCAAATGGAAGAAAACTCAGTATACACATAGTATTATTAAATATAAAAAAGTCCCCAAATCATTTTATTTTTTGAAACAGTAAAAATAATGTAGGATTTAATTTTAGAGCTTTATTGACTATATAACATTTATGAATTTTTACTTTTTCACTGAACTAAGTCTGTGTATTTCAATGAAAGGAACCTTTTACTCAAACATTAAAAGCTTTCTGTGCAAACTACCATAGCCTGAAATTATATTTTGCTATTTGCTATTCCATTCAAGAAACAATGTAGTTATTGTACTGTATTATTTGTTCCTCTTTTCATGTGCTATATAATACAGCACTTACCCTGCTTTCTTCTAGGCTATCAAATGGACCCGGTGGATCATCCAAACAAAGAAATTCTCTCACTGCAAGGCTTTTCAAAGGAAAAAAAAATTATCTGAAGTACAAATAAGTTTGGAAAAGATAGCAAAAAGCAAAAGTTACTTTGAAGCTATACAGTGTTTTAAGCAAGCTGGTTATGTGTTTTCATACAACTAAATATAAATATAAAACTACAGAAGATGCAAAGATTTTAAGGTGTCTTCTAAGATCTTAGAACATAAAGATCACAAATGTATTGTTACATACAAACTATAGGACACAAAACATACTTCAAAATAATGGTTCAAGAGACCAACACAGTGAATAGCCTCTTTATGCATAATTTTCAAAGAAATATTAGTCTGAATTAGTCTGTCATTATCCTTTTAAAAATAAACGCAATTTCTAATTTATACCTCACTTGTTTTTGTTTCAGTAGATGCTTCTGAAGTGACTGAAAAGCATTTACTCTCAAACAAGCTAAAGACTGACCTTGCAATCATATTTATTATATTAATTTACTTATTTTCCCCGATAAAGAGAAAAAATTCTAACCATCCTATCTCTAAATGATTACAAATTTTAAAATAATAATGAATATGATATTATTATGCTTATACTTTGCTATTATTAGAGAAATAGGTTAAAGGGGTACATAACCAAACTTCCTTGTAATAAAAATGCCTCCCTGCCTTTCTATAAAGCAATTTTGAACTGAGAGACAACTCTATGTACACATCAAAACATATATGTGCATACTTAAATTTATATTTGATTTGCAAAATAAAAATTTTAGAAATTTCCTTTTACAAAGGATTTCTTTTCTTTTCTTTTTTTTTTTTTTTAGACACAGTCTCACCCTGATGCCCCGGCTGGAGTCTGGAGTGCAGTGCTATGATCTCGGCTCACTTCAACCTCCTGAGTTCAAGTGATTCTCCTGCCTCAGCCTCCTGAGCAGCTGGGATTACAGGCGTGAGCCACCCCATCTGGCTGGGATTTCTTGATATACTACAAAAAGGGGATGTCAACTTATGCTGAAAAGGGAATGGGGCTTTTGGGTTCAGATTAGGCCAGACATGTTGATGATATCAGAAGGTGTCCATGAAAAGATAAATGGAATTTTACATATCCTATTATATTTAATATGCTCACATAAGATTAGGATAATATTGGATCTCCATTTCACAAACGATACTGAACTTCAGAGACGTGAAATTACTTGCCCAATGTCAGAAAGTGCAGGTGGTAAGCTGTACCTTCCATCTGTTTCCTGAGTGTGAATATGTGCCCTTTTCTACCTTTAAATTCTTTGTCTTATGTTTTGGTTCATTTGGATTCTCCTTGCTGGATACTTTCTCTCTGAACACATTCGATTTATCTGTATCCCTCTCTAGTCGTGGCCTCTAGTAGAACACTGCAGCACTGCAGTTGGTCTGGTAACACAGAGTAGAACAAGGTCTTCTGATTTAGAAAGTATACTTCTATTCACCTACTGTTACATACAAATGACTCATAGGAAATCAATTATCTGGGATTGAGAAGTCAAGTTTGCATGAAACCCTGAGAAAATAGCATTTAAGACTGAAAGCAAACTGCTAAGAAACGTAAGGAAGGGTCCTATATAATACTTCTGGTATACAATGTAAAACATTATTTTCTTACAGTTTTATATCCAAATTTCCTCATACTTTAATGCCATTTTTAAGTTTACAAATTAATTATTGGACTGTTGCTGCTAGGAAAGAAAAAGTGAGTAAAGGAGTACACATATATGCCTTTTTATATCTTTGATTTACAGTAGATATTTAGCCAAGATCAACAGTGAATGTTGACAGTGTATTCAGTTGGAGGAATCTTTTTTTGGAGTGTTTATTCTGTTATATTCACCTTCCCTAAAAATCTTTATGATCTATGGCTCACTAGAGTTCTACTTAAATGAAATCCAATGGTTTCTCTAAGTTTTTTTTTTTTTTTCCATATAAGTCCAAGTTTATACTCTGTGCCTTACTTTCTTTAATCTGTAGCAGAATAAAATTTGAAATTGGCTTTACAATTTTAATTTACATAACACCTTTGCAGTGGCTCATTACATTTCCTCTGCTTCAACAAGATTCAGATGGTAAAGAAAACAGTCAATATCCTCAAACTCTATTTCTAGCTAAGGAGAGGACACATAAGAATCTCTGGAAGATGGCAGTGAGAAAACAATTCCTTTCTTGTTAGAAATTCCGAAACATTTTTCCCCCTAGGAAAGGAAACCCTCACTTTTGCTTGAGAATCACTGACTACATAACTTTATTTAGGTACAATGAATACTTATTGATCGTCTATGTGTGCCATTATTCCTTTTATATTCTGGAATACATTTTTACTGTGTCTGGGAAAACTATTTTAAAATTGGGATCAGGTGTTGACTTAAATTGCCTAAAGGAAGAGAAGAAAACCACCAATGGTATCTCTCAGCATTGTTTTAATTACCAGAGCAAATCTGTACTACAAATTCAACTTTCTTGATTCTCTTGAAAAAGTTTTTTTTTAAAAAGTTTTACTGTATTTTCAAGCTATGCTCTTAACAAAATATTTGACTTTATTGAAAATTTTATAACTATCTGTAATTTAATTTCTACCAAACTAACATTTTATAGAAAAAATTATCTAACCAACCTTAGCAATGTGTTGATTTTCATGAGATAGCATCATATGAACTACTGCATATGTAACTGAATTCTTCTTTCATTTTATATAAATACTAAGATGAACTTTTCTAAATATCTTAAATTTTTTTTAATTAAAAAAAATAAAAACAACTTAGAGACATTAATGACTGAATTTCCTGTGAAAAGACAGTTCAGGTTGCAAAGGTATAAAACAGTTATCTTTAAGAATTCTTGTCCTAAGTAGAGAATTATTAAATTTTACATATAAAAAAGTTACCTTTAAGAATTCTTGTTCCAGTTAGAGAATTACTGAATTTTTACAGCTAAAAGAGACCTAAGTTGTTATCTAATCAAACGTAAACCATTTAATAATTCCCTCTTCGATACCACTGATAATTGTCTACTCTCTTCAAATAGTTAAAGAGAAATCTACTTTTTCAAAAGAGAGAACATTTTTATATTGGACAGCTTGAAATGACAGGAAACTTTTAAAAATCTGAGCTGATAGTGCGTTCCTCTATCTTTTCGCTGTTATTTTTACTTTATGTGTTAGTCTTGCTATTCAAAATGAGGTTATTAGACCAGCCAGTATCAGCATCACCTAGATACCTATTAGAAATGCAAAATCTTCAGCTCATCCTTGCTGAATCAGGGTCAGCATTAACAAATCCCAGGTGATTCACAGGCACACTACAGTTGGAGAAGCACTACTCTTAAATATATGTGATCCATCCTTCTTCCCAAAAACAATCTTTCAAATACGTAAAGATGGCTATCATATCTCCCGAGTAGTTATTAAAGGATACATATGCTCATTTCTTTCCATTGTTCTGTCATATTAATGCTTGGATGCTATTTTCTTTTCTTTAAAACCATGAACTGCTATTAATCCAGATCCAACTTGAACTTTTAAAAAAAATATGTATAATTAAAAATACTGAATTTTGGTACTGAATCCCTTACAGATAAATGATGATGTGAAGAAAAATATATAACTTTAACTTTTGAATTTTTAAAAATTAAAAAGGAAAAAAATTAGCAAATAAGATAGATGTGAAGTACTTCTGAAAATGGAGAATAGTAAAATATTTGTTGTGCTGATTAATGATGTAATAATTTAACAGTAGTTCAAGACAGTGTAAAACAAATAGCTATTTTTCAACTAAGATTGTATAATACAAGGCTGTATTCACTTTGATAAACTGACCTGTGTGTTGTTCCTGGTACAAGACCTCTACCTTCTTGCTTCTGCATTTGGATTACAATATTTCCTATCATTTCCAAAGTTCTTCTTCATCTTTCTTTGCTGGTACAATTATCACTAATTCTTTAAAGTGCCGTTTAACTATCACCCTTTGCGAAGCCTTGTCTAATTTTCCTAGTCAAAAGTTCTCTCTTTTCCTCCTTTAAAAGAGATCTAATTTTCTATCCATTATGATTTTTTGGGTCATGCCTTCTTTCTATTCAGTGTTTTTTTTTAATAGGATGAGTATCTAACTCATTTTTATATAGTCAAAATATCTTTTATATAGCAAGCTCTAAATAAATATTGAACAGATAAAATCTCTAAAAATCCGTTTATCATGTAAATATTAATGTTTTCATCTGAATCCTTACTTTGAATTTTCTAAATAAATCTGAAAACAATATTCTATTCTCTTAAAATATTCAAATCAATAGTCCTTAATAGCCGTTCAGTTTGTATTTTCTTCCATTTCTGCTTTAAGAGTTGGAGAATACGTAACACTAAAAGCTGCCCATTATGTAATGGCAATTGCTTAGACATCAGGAAGTTAAGAAATAACTGTGTTGTAAGTTGCTAAGGATATAAAAATAAAAGCGAAAGAACAATTAATAAACAATTAATACTAATGTATAAACAATATCAAATAATTATTTGGCCAGCTAAAGTTAGTAAGTTTTTTCTATGTTGCCATTCCAACTGTACCAGAATGCTAACAGGCAACCCAACAGGTAATTTACAACTAAGTGATGTTTTTATGTAGTGATTCTTACACGCAGTTTTATGTTTTCATAAAGAAGTGTCGAGAGTTTGTCATTTTTTCTTTTCTCCCGTAGGAGGGATTTCCCCCTTTCCTTCCCCGCTCTTACTTTAGAAACTAAGATCTATTATCAGTACTTTAAAAATGGAGGATTCATTTATAGAATACATTTGATTTTAACTGAAAAATGAGAGAATCTGTTTTCACCCTTCTCCTACATTGTTGGATACAATCAAGCTTTTGTCTCATATCTTATGCTCCACCTACCATTTCAATTTAGATTGCAGAGATAATTAAAATCTTGGCTATGCAGTACAACAGTAATACTGATGGAAGCATCACTGTAATAATATAGTCTGTGACACAGTGAGAATTAGGTATGTATTTTATAGAAGGAATAGTACTGAGGGATGAGAAGATAAAATCTCAAAAAATGTAGAAAAGTATTATGCTGTTTTTTAATGGATCAACCATCAATTCATAAATATTTGGCAACCTCAGACTTTCTATATTCTTTCTAATTATTTGTTTCTGGCTCATATCCATCTTCCTACCCATAATCTTAAGCATTCCAGACTCTCAAAATCCCACTCTCAGTATTGCTTGATCACTGCAAACAGCACTGGTCTTCCCTCTTCTTTGAGTTCTTCTTACTTTTATAAACTGTATCATATCAAGTAGCAATTCATAAATGTCATTATTTTGTTCAAATAGGAGCCTAATTTCTCTAAATGAATTTTAAAACCAGTAAGTATACCCTCTCTTTTACACCCTTTGTTACAGGGCAAATGCATAAGATTTGCCCTGCGTGAATAACCCTTCCTCCTCTTCCCCAATGCATGTCTCAAACAATATGTTATTAAGAAATCTCTTACATTGTGATAGTGGGTACCAAGGCACAAGTACCCTGTTTTTAACTGAATTGAAGTTATCTTCCTACATTTCCTAAATATCTGATGATATCATATAACAAAAGCAGGTAGGCAAACAAATACGTACTGGAGTCTTTCATGCAAGATTTCTTAGAAGCTTTAATCCTCTAACGATATCAAATGAAACCTTTCCCCAGCTTATTGGGCCAAGAAACCTTTCTTTCCCTAAAACGCCTATTTATGAATTGAGCAAGACCATTACCACTGTTCTGAGCTATGTAGCTTTAGAAATGACAGGATCTCAAATGGCTCTAGTAGTGTCTACTTTAGCAACTAAGACCTATTATCAGTACTTTAAAAATAGAGGATTCATTTATGGAATACATTTGATTTTTATTCACCACAATGTTTTAAATACAGAGACATAAAGGTTTACTGAACAAGGGACAAGAGAAAAGGGGAAAGGATATGTCAACTTCTTGATAGTGGTAAAAGTCATCTTTTATGGTATGCTATCAAACATATTTTCTTCCAAGGCTTTCTCTATAATTTTGGTTGTTTACTGGTTTTTATTCCTGCTTTGTGTGTCTGAATTAACACTAATCTTTTCTCTCTTTTGACATGTAAAATATATATACACAGAAAAGTGGAGAGCACTAATGTTCTCACCACCTAGACTATATAATCGATAACTCTGTCACAATGGCTTCAATTTTTTTTTTCTAATACACAATACATCAGTGGATATCAACAGTTCTGTCATTCATTCAAGAAGTACTTATTGAGAACCAACTATGTTAGCACTATGCTAAACATTAGAGACTGGATGGTGAATAAAATAAAACAGCCACATGACCTGTTGTTATACATCTTACAATCTGGTGGGAGAAAGACAAATAGTGACAGAAATAATTACAAACTGAAGTGCTATGAAAGTGAAGTACCAACTAGGCTTTCTCAACTGGGATTTTAAGAGAGAACTGAGCCCTACTGATAATGATTTAAGTAATTATTGTCTCAATTCTATTGAGACTGGCACATAGCTAGTATCATCTTACGACATAGGAAATAAATTAATTCATTACCTACAATGGGTGTCTTAAAGCATCAGAACCAGTTGAGAAGGGAATGGTACAGACTCTATGAGAAATAACTGACCTAGTGTTTGGTGGTGGTGAAGGGTCTGTTAGGGGGTCAGTTACCTAGGGAAGTGAAATATGTGTTGAAAACTGAAGGATGGGTAAGGTGAGGTCAGAGCTGGCTGGAGTAGTAGTGTAAAAGGTTGCCTTTTCAGGAAATAGCATATTTGAAGGCTCTAAGAAACAAGGAGCAAGCTAATTTTGGAGAATTAAAAGACCGCTATGGCAAATGTACAGAGAATCGGAGGTGGGTAGGAATAACAAAACCCAAGGTTGGAAAGAAGGCAGGTAGGCAGGGACCAGAAAGAATACTTTAAATCAAACTGCATCACAAAGATCACTGTAGCTTTACTGGGGTATAGAAATAAGAGTGGAGGCGGACGACCAGTGGGAAAGCATCTACAGTAATTAAGGTGAGAGATACCTGCTTGGACTAGGGTAGTGATGGCAGGGATTGAGAAAGTAGACAGATATGAGTGGTTCTTGCAAGGCAAATATTAAGGGTAGTGAGGGATGTGTTAAAGATGACTTACAGGTTCTGGGTAGATGATGCTGCTGAAAACTGGGGAAAAAAGTTTGCAGACTAAACTTTCAAATGTGTTTTAGGTTTGAGGCAATTTTGAGATCTCTGAAGGAGATGTTGAGAAGGCAACTGCATATATTAAGCTGGAGTAGAAAGAATGGGTTTGGCTTATAGTTCCTCCATTAAGAGAAAAGTGAGGGAGGATGGGCAGGGATCTTGAGAACCCATCAGGCTTATGTGGCACACATTCAAAAGTAAGATGCATATATATATATATCGCATGTGTGTTATGCAGGAAAAAACTTGATACACGCAAAGGCTGAGAAAAAGGGGTAGAAAAAGTTAGATAGGATGGTTTTCTTAATTTGTTTTCCATTCTCATGTGAAAAACTGCTCAAGACAGTTATGGGCCCAAGTTATCTATAAGCTATTGCTGCATCGTAAATGCTCTCTACCTTTTTTCAAAATAGTTTTATCTGAAATATAAGTTTCAAAATTAGATACTCAGCTGATATTAAACCACTAAGCAATTTTCTTGTAAATATATTCTGAAGCAAAAAACCCACATAGATCTGTTCTTTTCCATTTTAAATGCTTTTTGGTATTTTCACCCTACCTCCTATATAAATTAACCCAACTACACAATTTTAATATTTTTGCACTACTTTGGAGAAATATAAAGAAGATTACCTTTACGATTACATAGCATCATATTAACCAAAATTTTACTAATCTGTAAGTGGTTTTGTTTAAGTCACGGCTAAAATACAAAATGCTAAAAGTTTACCTTTGGGTGGTTTTAGTACATGGTACACTGGATTTTTCGCTTTACTGACTTTTTGAAATAAGCTTTGATAAAAATGAAAAGCCAAATAAAGTCCTTATTGAAAAAAAGCATGAGAATCTCTTGTAGTACTTTATTAAAATAATTATACTCCTACCCTGCATTTTTGTGCTTAAATAACTATGATCATAGATTTATTCTTTAATTTAAGCCAGTTGTTGGAATGGTTTTATAATCTTTTATTTCAATTCATTACATACCAGTTAGCAATGTCCTTGTGAGCTACTAAGTTTTGAAGAAAAGCTTGCAATCCTAATTGTCTATCTTCTAAAAAGTCGGCATTGTAATTATCTTTAAACCAGCGTTTTGGAGGAAGTGCTAGTCGAAAACCTGGAAACATCTCTTTTAGCTGAAAAAGAGGAAAAGAGCAAATAAAATGTTTAACTCAATCACTATCAATTCTATGAAATCTATCCTGTTGACTATATGAAATTATTCATGAAATAAGTTTAAAATAAAAAAATAATTAAGTTCAGTTCAGCTCGTTATGTCTTGTTTTATTTCTTGTTTTCTACCAGCTGTGCATACAGAGGAGTTCCAGTCTTTCCAGATCCTTGCCAGAACTTGGCATCGTCTATCTTTTGCATGTTAACCTTTCTGTTGGGGGTATAGAATCATTTCCATTTTGGTTGTAATTTGCATTTCTTTGCTGACAAATGATGTTGAATATCTTCTCATATGCTTATTTGCATTTGCATATCCTCTCCAGTGAATTATGTATTAAACTTTTTAGCACTGTCCCCTTTAAAAAATTAGGTTGCCTTTTTATTAAGAGTTCTTTATATGTTTCAGATACAAGTCCTTTGTCAGATATATGTATTACAAATATTTTCTACCAACTATGGACTGACTTTTTCAATTTAACAGTCTTAATGGAGCAGATTTTTTAAAATTTTAATGTTATTTAATTCATCAATTACTTCTTTTATGGTTTGTTTTTTTTTAAGATCATAAGAAATTTTTGCTTACTGAAAGACTGTAAAGATTTTCTTCCATGTTTCTTTCCTAAAAGTTTAGCTTTAACTTTTATATTTTTGTTGTGACTCATTTTGTACATTTGGCTTAAATTTTACTTTCTTAGGGAAGACTTTCCCAATACTGTAAACTAGGTAGTTAAGTCTTCCTTTCCACATTCTGTTCAAGTTACCACAATTGTGTAACAAATTACCTGAAATCTCAGTGATATAAAATAAGCATTTATTAATATTAAACTCACAAATTTTTTAGGTCAATAATTCATATGAAGTACAGTGAAGATGATATATCTCTGATACACAATGAATTTGGGCCTCAGCTGAAAACTTGAAGGTTGGGTGTTGGAACTGTCTGAAGTTTACTTGCTTGCATGTATAGAGGATGATGCTGGCTGCTGGCTGAGAACTTTGCCAAGGCTGCCAGCCACAAACCTAACACTGGCCTCTCCAGGTGTCTTCGACTTTTCTTGCAGCATGGAGGCTGGCTTCAAAAGGGAGGATCCCAAGAAAGCAAGCCAGAATAAAACTGTGTACTTCTTGTAATCTAGGCTTGAAAGTCACACAGCATTATTTCCACTGACCTCTCTTGGGTTGAGCAGTCACAAGCCCATCCAGGTTCAAGGGGAGGGGAAACGGATTCCACCTCTTGATGGGCAGTGCCAAGATTCAGGAAGAATATATGGGACTGATGATACTGCTGTGGCCACTTTTAGAAAAGACAATCTGACACACACTGTCAAATCATGAATTTATTTCTTTAATGACATCATTCACAATGTAAAGAGCACATTTAATTTAGGCTTTCTTACTAGACCAGTGATTCTAAACTTTGGCTGCACATTAGAATCGCCCAGGGAGTTTTAAAAGATATTATTGTTTTCCATCTCTGATAGATTAGGATTTAATTTGTTGAAATGAGGCCTGGGCACTGTAATTTTAAAAAGCTTTCCAGGGGAATCCAAAGTGTAATTAAAATTGAGAACCATTTTACTACACTACAATTATTATGCCTTAGTCATAGCTGCATCTTTAATGTCTAGCATAGTGCTTGCGACATAACAGGCAGTTAACAACATATATTCAATAAATGAATGAATGAAATGAATCCACATACATTTGCATTTCTATACATAAATATAAAATGAGTATCACAACTACAAAGGAAAAGTGCACTGGATAAAATGGTAGAAAAATGTAAATTATAACTTTCTGTCTATATTTCTATAAATAAGTGAAGATAAAATAAATAAGGTAAAAACTAGAGAGTAACTTAGATAACTAAAAACCTAATTTGATTTCAAATGTAACTAGGTATTTATGACATTGGAGCTTTGTTATTTAATGTATCTGGCAAGAAAATAAAATAACAAAAGTCATGAGAAATAAAAATCGTCCTTTTATTAATCTTAAGCTTTATAATTGAAATGTCATATTGTCCAAATACATGGTTAGATTTTTTTCCCTTAAAAAATTATCCACAGAAAAGAAGGAGTTGTCCCACAATTGGGTAATTCAAAAAAGAGGAAGATAAGGGGTAGAGAAAATAATATCCAAAAAAGGAGAGAAATGAAAACAACTGCCAGAAAGACAGTGAAAGGTAATCTCAGGATGTGACTTATGAACCTCATAAGGAGTGGGCAGATCAGTTTAGAAAAGAGCAGTATGACTCAAGAGACACACATGTAGACTATCACTAAACTTCTTTTTAATGTGAGGACTGAATGCCTGGCTGAGTCTGCTGCAGGTTTTCATATGAACCTGGAATGTCTCGACAATGAATTGGTAAGGGTCCTGCTCTCTCCCTCCCTAAGCTCTGCTGCCTGAAAGCAACTGAGAACAATAATTTTACCTCACAGAAATGTTCAGCTTTGTACTACTGCTGTGACCTGGAAGTAGAAATACTGAGCTTAAATTTTAAGTAGAATTTAAAGAAAAACTCACTCTCATGGCTATATTTCTACAATCAATGCGTCTCCCAGCCCACCCTAAAACCTTGCTTGGTTGCCCCAACTCTTGATATGCTCTGTGCATTCCAAAACTTGCTCATGACTTCGTCCTCTGACTTCCTCAGCAGAGGCTCTTATTAGTCGCAGAGAAGGTGAAGTCAGACCATAACCCAGGAGATTAAAAAAAAAAAAAAAAAAAAGAAAATATTAATGTTCTATATGAATGTTCTCTTTATACAGTTATTTTGGCTATGTTCAATAACTTTGGTATTGCCAATTAGCTAATTTTACTTCACAACTATGTAACTGGGTAATGCAAATTCCTTAAAGTTAGAATCACATCTATATAGTTTCTACATAAGGGTAACTCCACAAATTCCTAGCACAATGCTGAACTCAAACTACTCATTTCATAAATATTTCATGATTGATTTTATTAAATTAAAGATCCTAAGCTTTTATTTTTTACAGTTATATCAATAATGACTACAATTTAAACCATGTGCCTCTTGGTGTTTGACACACTTTTAAAACATATTGCCAGTGATGGGTTAAGCTTTTTCTGGTACCTAATAACACCAACATGAACATTTACTAATTTTAAATGCCCATCTTGGAGGATCAAGGAGATATTTACTAAATTTAAATTAAACTCCTATCAGCTTTTTACAAAAGGGTTTATCTAAATCTCAGCTTGCCTAAGGAAATACTGCAGCAATAAAAATGAAATCTAAAGCAGTAATAGGAAGTAAACACTAAATAACACTGGAGTCCGAACAGGAAAACGGTATCATAAAGCATTAAATAGCTCTACAATGAAACTGTTTGAAATCAGTCTGCATGATCAAAATTGTAACAATTTCCTTAAAAGCTAAGTATTCTACTTAATTTTCAGGTAACTTCATGAATTGCTTTTATCTTTGTTTAGTCATTTAAAAAAATCAATAGAAGTACAGAATTGTAGATTTTAAATTCAGTATAATATATGAAGCTCAGGAACAGTAGATAAAATTCATATATAATTGTAGGCATACATTAGAAATAACACTTTATTTTGGCATATTGCAAGAGAGCATCTTAACCAAATCTTAAAATGGATAAAATAATTTATCATTCTATATTTTACCTTTCCATTTAAACTGAGGTTTTTAAGAGTGGCGGAAAAAAATTTGGCAGGTAAATAACTACAAAGTTACAAGGGTTTCCCGTCACCAAACACTACAAAAATATACTAACTTTAAAGTTTCAAGGAGTCCAAAGAGGGAAGAAAGGAAAGGACCAGTAAAGCTTCCTTATTAAACACCTGTCAAAATTGGAGAGTAATCGCTGCATGTTCTTAGTTGGCTTCTCAAAAGCATCATAAACTGCTTGATGCTTTTAGATAAATGATTTTTCTCTTGGTTTCCAAAATATCACACCCTCTGCCTCCCTCTCTATCTAAATTCCCTCTAGGTCTGGGGACAAGGCAGCTCTTTCTTTGCTATTATATTCCAATAACGATTTATTTAATTCTTCATTTTTAGAAAATTTAGGTTGCTTCCAACTTTTAACTACTAAAAACCATCTGATTTTCCTCGAGCTCTGGGGACAGCTCAGCTCTTCTTTCTTTTTTTGCTATTATATTCTAATAATAATTTACTTAATTCTTCACTTTCAGAAATTTAAGTTGCTTCCAATTTTTAATTCCTAAAAACAAAGTAAAACACAGATAAACAAAACAATATACAAAACACTGTGGTAAGTGTCCTTAAAGCTAAATCTTTCCCATGTTTATTATTACTCATCTAGGATAAATCCTAGAAATGTGATTATTATATCAAACTATGCAAAACTTTTGGGTGTCCTGTAGGAAGATTCAATCTTCCAATACCAGATAATAGCATTTAAATATCTGTCAGCTTGATAGGTGAAAAACTGTGTCATTATTTTCTTTTTTTGGAGTATCTGTGATAGTAAGTGTTTTCCAGGTATACTGGTCATTTATATTTCTTCTGTGAATTACCCTGCTTGTTGTTCGTTGCATTTTTTACTTGGGGTTCAATTTCCTAATTTAGTTTTAAGAGTTCTTAATACATAGAAGTTTATTATTATTCTCTTGTATGCACCGTTGAGCGAATTCTAGATGGTCCACAACCTTTGCCTCTTGAGTTACTTCTGTGATTTTATTATGTTACATAGAAAAAGGGATTTTGCAGCTGTAATTAAGGTTACTAATCAACTGACCTTAAGATAGGAAGATTACGTGGGTGAGCCTTATCTTATAACATGACTCCTGTAGACTGTTTTCTCTAGCTGGTGGCAGAAGAGAAAGTTAGAGAGCTTCAAAGCACAGGAAGAACTTGGCTCACTATTGCTGGCTTTGAAGATGGAGGGGCTACGTATAAGGACTGCCAAACAGTCTCTATGAAGTATGAATGATTTCTGGCTGACAATCAGCCAGGAAACAGAAACTTTGGCCCTACCACTTCAAGAAACTAAATTCTGCCAGCAACCTGAATAAGCTTGGAAGATAATTCTTCCCCAGGGCCTCCAGATAAGTGCCCAACCCAGCTGACAGCTTGATGCTGACCTTGCTTGATGCTAAGCAACAAACCCAGCTGAACCCACCCAAACCACTAAATAATAAACAGGTTTAGCAACAAAGTTTGTGGTAAATTATTATGCAGTAAGAGGAAATTAATATGTTAAACATGTTTTTACTCATTATCTTATAGACATATATAATTTTATAATAAGTCAAGAGAGAACTGGGCACAGTGGCTCATGCCTGTAATCCCAGCACTTTGGGAAGCTGAGGTGGGCAGATCACCTGAGGTCAGGAGTTTGAGACCAGCCTGACCAATATGGTGAAACCTTGTCTTTAAAAAAAAAAAAAAAAGTCAAAAGATCTTATTATATACATCTTTTTGAAACTCACAAGATATTTATATTCCTCTTGGCAATTTTAAAGTTTCATATTTTTATACTAAAATTTTTTAATAAAAATTTTATTTTTTAAATTTTCTATTAAAAATTTAATTTTTTATGAATTAGAAAGGATTTGATTGACTCAATAAAGAAGAAAAAATATAACAGAAGTATAGGAAATTAAAAAATAATTCAAAACTGAAATGTTAGTTTGGATGTATTATAGTACTTACTTTGTCATTAAGCCTGGAGAAGTCAGTGTATCTTCTGAAAACTACCCAGCTTTCTTCTGGGGTTTTCTTTACTAGTATTTTATACACCTATGCACAGGAAGAAAAAGAGACAGAAATATAAAAGTAAAGATATTTAAAAATTCAAGCCAAATATTTTTAAAACTTTTACTTGATAACTCAGACTATAACAATTATTACGTAAAAAAATATCAAAAATCATTTAAATCATCAAAAGTACAAATAATCAATGCAGGCACCAAAAGACAGATTTTTTCCTTAGGAAATATAACAGATTTGAGACAAATGTTTTTTCTGTGCACACTAACAATAAACTCATCAGCTTCCAAAACATGATTTATGTCAACATATTCTAAAATTGATAACGGAATTATACTTGAAGAAGCTATGAAAAATAGCCACTTTTGTTCTATACAATTTTTTTTTTTTTTTGGGACGGAGTTTTGCTCTTGTTACGCAGGCTGGAGTGCAATGGTGCGATCTCAGCTCACCACAACCTCTGCCTCCCAGGTTCAAGCTATTCTCCTGCCTCAGCCTGCCAAGTGTCTGGGATTACAAGCATGCACCACCATGCCTGGCTAATTTGGTATTTTTAGTAGAGAAGGGGTTTCTCCATGTTTGCCAGACTGGTCTCAAACTCCCGACCTCAGATGATTCACCCGCCTCGGCCTCCCAAAGTGCTGCGATTACAGGTGTGAGCCACCGCACCCTGCCTGTTCTACACAATTTTAAAACTTAATAACTATTGAGCAAAGTTTTCAAATAAGTTCAATATTTTTATTGTCAAGAATAAAATATGGAAGTTCTAGCCAGAGCAATCATGCAAGAGATAAATTAAAAGGCAACCAAATAGGAAAAGAAGTCGTCAAACTATATGATTCTATGCCTAGAAAACCCTAAAGACTCTGCCAAAAGGCTCCTGGAATTGATAAAGGACTTCAGTAAAGTTTTAGGATATAAAATCAATGTTTAAAAATCAATAGCACTTTCATATACCAATAACATTCAAGCTGAGAGCTGAATCAAGAATGCAATCCTATATACAGTAGCCACACACGCACACAAATATCTAGGAATACCTCTAATTAAGGAGAGAAAGATCTCTACAAGGAGAACTACAAAATATTGCTGAAAGAAATCACAGACAACACAAAAAACCAGAAGAACATTCCATGCTCATGGATTGGAAAAATCAATATTGTTAAAACGGCCACATTGCCCAAAGCATTCTACAGATTCAACAGTATTCCTATCAAACTACTAATATCATTCTCCACAGAATTAGAAAAAACTACTCTAAAATCCACATGGCACCAAAAAAAAAAAAAAAAAAAGCCCAAATAGCCAAAGCAATCCTAAATGGAAAGAACAAGGCTGGAGGCATCACACTACCTGACTTCAAACTATACTGTAAGGCTACAATAACCAAAACAGATGGTACTGGTATAAACATATAAACCAATGGAAGAGAACAGAGAACTGAGAAATAAAACTGGGTATCTACAGCCATCTGATCTCTGACAAAGTTGACAAAAATAAGCAACAGGTAAAGCATCCCCTGTTTAATAAATGAGGCTGGGATAATTGGCTCTCTATATGCAGAAAAATGAAACTGGAGCTCTCTCTTTCACTATATATAAAAATTAACTTAAGATGGATTAAAGATTTAAAGGTAAGGCCAGAAACCATAAGAATCCCAGAAGAAAACCTAGAAAACACAATTCTGGATACTGGCCTTGGGAAAGAATTTATGACTAAGTTCTCAAAAGCAGTTGCAATAAAAACAAAAATTGATAAGTGAGACCTAATTAAAATAGTTTCTGCACAGCAAAAGAAACTATCAATGGAGTAAAGAGTCAACCTACAGGATGGGAGAAAATATTTGCAAATTATGCATCTGGCAAAGGTCTAATATCCAGAATCCATAAGGAACGCAAACAATTCAAGGCTGGGTGCAGTGGCTCATGCCTGTAATCTCAGTTCTTTGGGAGGCCGAGGTGGGTGGATCACTTGAGGTCAGGGGTTCAAGACCAGCCTGGCCAAAACAGTATGGTGAAACCTTGCCTCTACTAAAAACACAAAAATGAGACAAGTGTGGTGGTGGATTCCTGTAATCCCAGCTAACTGGGAGGCTGAGATGAGAGAGTTGCTTGAACCTGGGAGGCAGAGGTTGCAGTGAGCCGAGATCATGCCACTACACTCCAGCAGGGGACAGAGTGAGACTCTGTCTCAACAACAACAAAAAGGAACTTAAACAATTCAACAAATAGCCCCACTAAAAGTAGGCAAAAGACATGAACAGGCACTTCTTAAAAGAAGATATACAAGCAGCCAAGAAACATAAAAAATGCTCAACAACACTATTCATCAGAAAAATGTAAGTCAAAACCACAATAAGATACCATCTCACAGAAGTCAGAATGGCTATTGGTCATTATCACAACAGATGCTGGTGAGGGTATGGAGAAAAAAGAACACTTATACACTACTGGCGGAATTGTAACTTAGTTCAGCCACTGTGGAAGGCAGTTTGGAGATTTCTCAAATAACAAAACAGAACTCCCATTGGACACAGCAATTCCATTCCTGGGTAGATATCCAAAAGAAAATAAATTGTTCTACCAAAAGACACATGCACTTGCATGTTCAGTGCAGCAACTACTCACAATAGCAAAGACGTGGAATCATCCTAGGTGTCTACCAAGGATGGATTTGTGTGGAATATTATGTGGCCATAAAAAAGAATGAAATCATGTTCTTTGCAGTAACACGTATGGAGCTATAGGCCATTGTCCTAAGCAAATTAATGCAGGGACAGAAAACCAAATACCTAATGTCCTCATTTATAAGTGGGTGGTAAACATTGGGTACTCATGGACATAAGGATAGCAAAAATAGACACTGAGGACTCTTAGTGGGGGAGGCTGAGAAAGGGGAAGAGTTGCAAAACTGTTGGGTGCTATGTTCACTACTTGGGTGATGAGTTCATGAGTATCCCGAATCTCAGTATCATGCAATATACCAATGTAACAAACCTGCACATGTATCCCTTGAATCTAAAATTAAAGTTGAAATCATTTTTTTAAATGACAAAATATAAGCTTTAAATACCAAAAAATCCCAATTGAATTACATTTTGTAATTATGTACAATTATGTAGGCTACTGAATAGAAAAACTTGGTTGAAGCAAGTCAATATATTTTAAAAGCACATAAGAAAAAAGTGGATTCTATTTTTTTCTAAGTATAATTTTAGAATGTATTATGAAAAAGTGTTATTTATGACAGAATTTCAGAGAAACATCTAGCAGTTTTTGACATAGTATTTTGCACTAAGCTAGATATAAGGCACAAATGCGATAATATCTGCTGCATAAGAAACTCTCTTTACAAAGTAACTTCTTTTCTGGATGTTCGCTGTGCAATAATTTTCAACTGGAGCTCTAGAGCTGCACTTTCGGTCACATGTGGCAAATGAGCATTCAATGTGTGACTAGTCAAAACTGAGATATGCTGTGAGTGCAACATACACACTGAATTTCAAAGATTTAATGTGAAAAAAGATGTAAATGGCTTTTATTAAAATAGTCTAATACTAACTACATGTTAAAATGATAATATTTTGGACATTTTAGGTTGAATAAGATATACTAATAAAACAATCTTACTTATTTCTTTTTTATTAATGTGGCTTCTAGGAAATTTAAAATTATAGATGTGATTCATAATTATGGCTCACATTATATTTCTATTGGACAGTACTCCTCTAAAGACAACTCATTAGTTAGGGACTATAGATTATCCTTACCCTTTGACTTTTCTCCCATACAAACTTCTCTTTCAACTTTTAAGAGGGAAGAAAAAGGAAGAGTTAAGGATAAATCCTTTAGCTTTGAAGTAAAAAGTAAGCAATTTCTCTCTATAACATATAAAGGTGGGAAACAAGGTCAGCAGAAGGTCCTGAGCTAAGAAAGTTGAAATGGAGATACAAAAGAAATTCTTTTTAGGAGTCACTCACTAAAAGAAGAGATAAATTGACTTTAAAACTTGTGAGTATGAATGACTGATACAGGATAAAAATGCACTTCATATAATAATTGTTTATCTACAAATAATACATACTGAATTTAGTTTCTTGTTTTAGAAAATGAACTCCCCGTTCTAACTAAGCTACTTTCCATGGTGGCCTGAATACCTCTGAATACCTTTGTTTCTGTAGACAAGATAAAGTACAGACTTTTGTGTTTTATCTCTTCTAGAAAATGCTCCTTCTACTTAAGTAGCGCTTTCAGTGAAAACTTTATGAACAGTACTGATCATTCCCTTCTCTACGTTCCAACAACCATTGTTCTTTCTACACTTTACTTGAAACTTCATATATATTTCTTTGTACTGTTTTTATTTATGTAGTCTTTGTTTTTGAATTATAAAAGATATACAAAAAAGTGTGCAATTCATAAGTATACAACTTGACAAATTTTCACAAAATGAACACACCTATGTAACTAGTACCATGAGTGTATTAGCCCATTTTCATATGGCTGATAAAGACATACCTGAGACTGAGCAATTTATAAATAAAGGGGTTTACTGGAATTATAGTTCCATGTGGCTGGGGAGGCCTCATAATCATGGTGGAAAGTGAAAGGCACATCTCACATAGCAGCAGAGGCAGCAGAAAAAAGAAGAGAGCTTGTGTAGGGAGACTTCCATTTTTAAAACCATCAGATCTCCTGAGACTTATTCACTATCACAAATACAGCACGGGAAAGATCTGCCCCCATTGTTCAATTACCTCCCACTGGTTCCCTCCCACAACACGTGGGAATTCAAGATGAGGTTTGGGTGGGGACACAGCCAAAACATATCATTCTGCCCCGCTCCCTCCCAAATCTCATGTCCTCAGATTTCAAAACCAATCATGCCTTCCCAATAGTCCCCCAAAGTCTTATTTCAGCATTAACTCAAAAATCCACAGTCTTATACGAGACAAGGAAAATCCCTTCTACCTTTGACCCTATAAAATCACAAGCAAGCTAGTCTGTTCCTAGATACAATGAGGGTATAAGCATTGAGTAAATACAGGCATTCCAAATGGCAGAAATTAGCCAAACAAAGGGGCTACAGGCCCAATGTAAATCTGAAATTCAGTGGGGCAGTCAAATCTTAAAGCTCCAAAATACTCTCATTTTACTCCATGTCTTGTGTCTAGGTCATGCTGATGCAAGAGATGGGCTCCTATGGCCTTGGGCAGCTCTGCCCCTGTGGCTTTGCAGGGTATAGCCCTCCTCCTGGCTGCTTTTATGGGCTGTGGCTTTTCCAGGTGCACAGTGCAAGCTGTTGGTGGATCTGCCATTCTAGGATCTGTAGGACGATTGCCCTCTTCTCACAACTCCACTAGGCAGTGCCCCAGTAGGGACCCTTGTGTGGGGGCTCTGATATCACACTTCCCTTCCACACAGCCCTAGCAGAGGTTCTCTATTAGGGCCTCACCCCTACAGCAAACTTCTGCCTGGGCATCCAGGTATTTCCATACATCATCTGAAACCTAGGGGGAGGTTCCCAAACCTCAATTCTTGACTTCTGTGTACTTGCAGGCTCAACACTATGTGGCAACTGCCAAGGCTTGGGGATTGCATGCTTTGAAGCCACAGCCCGAGCTCTATGTTGGCCCCTTTCAGCCACGGTTAGAGCCGCTGGGACACAGGACACAAGTCTCTAGGCTAGACACAGCATTGGGACCCTGGGCCTGACCCACAAAACCACTTTTTCCTCCTAAGGCTTTGGGCTTGTGAAGAGAGGGGCTGCCATGAAGACCTCTCATATTCCCTGGAGATATTTTCCCCATTGTCTTGGGGATTAACATGGAGCTCCTTATTATTTATGCCAATTTCTAAGGCTGGCTTGAATTTCTCCTCAGAAAATGGGATTAGTCCGTTTTCATGCTGCTGACAAAGACATGAATGAGACTGGGTAATTTACAAAAGTAAGAGGTTTATTGGACTTACAGTTCCACACGGCTGAGGAGGCCTCATAATTATGGAGGAAGGTGAAAGGCAAGTCTCACATGGTGGCAGATAAGAGAAGACAGCTTGTGTAGGGAGATTTCTGTTTTTAAAACCATCAGATCAGGCCAGGAATGGTGGCTCATGCCTGTAATCCCAGCACTTTGGGAGGCCGTGACAGTGGATCACCTGAGGTCAGAAGTTTGAGACAAGCCTAGCCAACATGGTAAAACTCCGTCTCTACTAAAAATACAAAAACTAGCCGGGCATGGTGGCACATGTCTGTAATCCCAGCTACTAGGGGGGCTGAGGCAGGAGGGTCGCTTGAACCTGGGAGATGGAGGTTGCAGTGATCTGAGACCGTGTCACTGCACTCCAACCTGGGCAACAGAATGAGATTCCATCTAAATAAATAAATAAATAAAATCATCGGATCTTGTGATACTTATTCACTAACACAGGAACAGTATGGGAAAGATCTGCCCCCATGATTGCCCCTTGCCCCCCATCTGAGACAAGGAAAGTCCCTTCTGCCTATAAGCCTGTAAAAATCAAAAGCACGTTAGCTACTTCCTAATTATCTCCCACTGGGTGCCTCCCACAACACGTGTGAATTAAAGATGAGATCTCGGTGGGACACAGCCAAGCCATATCAATGAATAAGAAACAAAACACTACCAATCAAAGGTCCATGGCATGTTTCCTTCCCAATCCTACTCAACGCCCATCCTAGTCAATTTTTAAACATACTTTTTAAAGACTAGACACTTTATATATTATCAGATCAACAGTGAGTCTTAATATTTTTTTCAGTTATGAGATCAATTCAAAAGAATATATACAGAAAAAATTATTTTACAAACCTAAGACTCTCAAGCTTGTATCTCCAGCTCATACCGCTCCCTTAAACTCAGCTTATATGTATACACACACAATACATACATATGTGTACACATTCACACATGTAACATCTCCATTTTAATGTCAAAATTAAACAGACATCTCAAAACTTGATCTTCCCCTCAAAACCTGTCATTTAATTAAATGGCAGCCATATTCTTCCCATTGTTTAGGCCAAAACTTTTGAAGTCATCTTTACCTTCTCTTACTCCCACACTCCACTTCCAAATCATTAGGAAATACTACTGGTTCTACCTTTTAAAATAGATCCAGAATCTTATAACTTCTCAGGACCTCCTCCACCTCCTCAGTCCATATTACCATCATGTCTCCCTTGGATTACTACAAGAACCTACTAACTGCTTCCTGGTTTGACTCTCCCTCATCTTGACCAAACCAGTCAATTCAGCAGCCTGAATGAACTTTTTAAAACACTAAGTCAGATCCGATCACATGACTCTTTTTTTTTTTTTTTTTTTTTTGAGACAGAGTCTCACTCCATTGCCTGGCTGGAGTGCAGTGGCACGATCTCAGCTCACTGAAACCTCCACTCATGGGTTCAAGCAATTCTCCTGCTTTAGCCTCTTGAGTAGCTGGGATTACAGGTGCACAACACCATGCCCAGCTAATTTTGGCATTTTTAGTAGAGACGGGGTTTCACCATCATGGCCAGGATAGTCTCTAGAGATCTCCTGATCTTGTGATCCACCCACCTCGGCCTCCCAAAGTGCTGGGATTACAGGCGTGAGCCACCACGCCCGGCCCTGACTCTTCTTTTGAAAACCTTTTCAAAGATTCCCATCTCATGCAGAGTAAAATCCAAAGTCCTTACAGTGGCCTCCTGCCCTATGTGTGCCACACTTCCCTGCCTGTCATGTTATTCCCTACACCTCCCCCAGCATACTCTGCTGTCAGCCATGAGGATCTTTGTAGTTGTCCCATTTGTGTTGAAAACTCTTTCTCCAGATATTCTCATGGCTCTCTCATCAAAGATGTTAGCATTAACTAATATCTTTTTTGTGAGGCCATGAATGACAGTGCTATTTAAATCCCAACCCCAGATTTGGTGAAATGCCCTTTCTTCCTTCTCTATTTTATTTCTCTCTATAGTGCTTATCACCATATGACATATCAGATATCTTACTATTTACTTACTTATCAGGCTTTCATTCAAATTGCTGTACCACTATTAGCCAGAACAGTGTCTGATGCATAACAGGTCTTAAAAAAATATTGAATTAATGAATAAATGAATATGACTAATTTCATATCTGTCATTTACTTCTTCCTCTACAGTCTCTTGAAATGCTTTCTATAACACCACCCTGTATTTGGCTATATACTTGCATCTTCACACATATCATCTGTCTTAGTCTATTAGGTCTGCTATAACAAAATACTGTAAATTCAGTAGCTTGTAAACAACAGGAATTTATTTCTCAAAGTTCTGGAGTCTGAGAAGTCCAAGATCAAGACAATAACAGATTTGGTATCTAGAGAGGACCTGCTTTCTGGTTTATAGATGGTGCCTTATAGCTATGTCTTGACATGTGGAAAAGACAAGAAAGCTATCTGGGGCCTCTTTTTAAGAGTATTAATCCTATTTATGAGGGTTTTGTTCCCATGACCTACTAGGTTCCAAAAGCTCCATCTCTTAATACTATCATCTTGAAGGTTAGGTTTCAACATGCGAATTTGAAGGAACACATTCAGACCATAGTATCAACTCAATGAATGCCTATTCCTTCATTCAGGAAATTGGCCATCTGTTTATTATAATTCCTAAAATTGTTCTAAAAAAAGAGAGGCCGAGTACTGTGGCTCATGCCTGTAATCGCTGCACTTTGGGAGGCCCAGGCGGGTGGATCACGAGGTCAGGAGTTTGAGACCAGCCTGGCCTAACATAGTGAAACTAAAAATACAAAAAATTAGCTGAGCATGGTGGTGGGCACCTGTAATCCCAGTTACTTGGGAGGCTGAAGCAGGAGAATCTCTTGAACTAGGGAGGCAGAGGTTGCAGTGAGCTAAGATCGTACCATTGCACTCCAGCCTGGTGACTGTGTGAGACTCCATCTCAAAAAAAAAAAAAAAAAAAAAAAAAAGATAGAGTTCCCTGTAGATTTCCTTTATCACAGTCTTATGATAATTTTAAAAACTGTCTCTTCATAAATTATTGCAATAATTTTTCCTTGGAGGTCCTCCCATCCTGGCATAAATGTACAGCATGAAATATTGAAGTAAACATTAAACTTTACTAAAGAACAAACTCTTACCAAAAAAGTAAACCTTTTGAGTTAATAACTGAGTTGAGCAAGGTTACTGGATACATAAACATAAAAGGTCAAAATATATAAAATGGCAATAAATAGAAAACAAAAACAGATGTCTCTCACAAGAACATTAAACAACATCCATATCCAGAATTAAATCTAACCAAAAGATGTAAGAATCCTGCACTGAAAACAACAAAACATTACTACAAAAAATTAAAGCCTTAAGTCAATGGATTAGGTTCATAGATTTGAAGACTAGATATTGTAAAGATGTCAGTTCTCCACATATTCATCTATAGATCTAAAAAATCTCAATGCAAAGGGTCAATAGCCAAGGCCATCCTCAAGAGAAAAGCTAGCGTACTTACACTGCTAGATATCAAGACCTATTATAGGACTTTACTAATCAAGACAACATGAAATTAGTAAAGGATGGAAAAATAGAGCACAGAAGAAGACCTATGCATTTATAGTCACATGATTTATGACACAGAGAATACCGAAAATGAAGAGGAGGAGGAGTGGTCTTTTTAGTAAAAGCCTGATTAACTGAGCCCATCTGGTAAAAATAAAAAAGAAGACTTGACCCTCACCTCACACCATGGACAAAAATCAATTCCCATGGTTTACAAATATAAATGTGAAAGGTTCAACAATAAAGATTTAAGAAGAAAACATAGGACAATATCTTTGTAACCTTGAAGAAGGCAAGGATTTCAAACAGTGCTAGCCACGAAAAAAATTAATAAATTGGACCAAACTAAATTTTGTTTACCAAATGTATTATTAAGGAGTTGAAAAGGCAAACCACAAAGTAAGAGGATAGTCATAATACATGTATCTGAAAAAGAACTTATATCCAAAATGCACAGAAAACTACAAATCAAAAGGGAGACTTCCCAAAAGAAAAATGAACAAAAATCATGCACAGGTATTTCACAAGAGAATATCCAAACAGCCAAAAATCTTTTTTAAAAGTTCAATTTAATTAGCCACTAAGAAGTAGTTTTGCTCTCTCTACCTTACAAATAGGAGTCCTTAGAGACAAATGAAATTAAAAGAAGGGTTAATTTAACACTGGCTTAAATGCACAGGTTAGCCAGTCTTTCACTTTGTACTGGTATACAGCAGAATTTCATATTCAAGAAATTGTAAGTACAGGTTCACATTAATTTAACACTGGTTTAAACACATAGGTTAACCAATCTTTCACTTTGTACTGGTATACAGCAGGAGTCAATACTTACAGTAAATTTAGCTCTTTCTTCCATCACTTCATAACCCAGTATAGTAGGTGTAGATGGTCTATCTTCCCAATTCACGGTTTCAGGATTTTGTTCTTCAGTTTCTCTTCCTCTAGTAGAATACTCAATGGAAGAAGCTGCACCTGTAAATTTAGTCCTAATGAGAGGACTGCTACAGACAGATGAAGTATTTTCCATTTGATCAGGAACACTTGTCTGTTTAAAATTACCCATATTTGAGTCTTCTAACTGGCCTTTAGAAGAATTTGAGTTTGTTGAGACACTGCCAAAAGAAGAACTTCTTTGATTTCTGTTGTTTGTAAAACTGGAAGCAGTGTTTCCTATGGGCATAGGAACTGGGACATAAGGAGTTGCCATCTTCTTTCGGCTTTTGAACAAGCTTGCACACTGTTGAGTCCAAACACTCACTCAGAGAACAACTAATATACAATCCATTATTTTCTTCTTAGGAATTCACTAAAAACGAAAAAGACATAGTAAAAGATTAGTCTTTAATCTGCAGCAGGATGCAAAAGAAAAAATGTTCTTTTCAATTTTATGACACTCTATTATTTTATTTGGAATAAAAACATACCTCAAACCCCTTCTTTTAATTTCAGTTGTCTCTAAGGACTCCTATTTGCAAGGTAGGGAGAGCAAAACTACTTCACACTTTTTTTTCCTTGAACCCATGTTATATGCTAACCCTTTTCCCCCTACTTTATTTCCTCGTGAACTATTTCTGTAATGTTCATTTTAACCTAATTTCGTCTATATAAAAGTTGGTAGGAGAAAGAGTGGTAAAGAGCCTTCTGAAGTCTTATTCCATGCTTATCATCCTGACAGTACTACATTCAGTACAAGAGAGAAAAAGAGAAGAGAGGCAAGGGAGGAAACCTATCTACATTACCTCTGGATTTAATTAGAAAGGGAATAAATCTATTCACATTACCTTTCAATTTAATTAGTGAAACTATAAAGACTTAACACAGATTAGTAACAGTGAGCTGGATGCTTAGATGCTACATAGTAAAACTTTATAGAACCCAAGATTTAAAAAATACACTTGGTCAAGTTACTCAAATAAAACTCAGTGAACATTAACCTTATATGCAACAAAATTAGTGAAAAGTTTAACCGTTCTTCACAGCTTCCAGGTCATCACTAATTCTGCTCTGAGATAAACTGACGGTATTTACATCTTTATAACTCGTAAGAATCTGTTATCAAAATAGCTAGTATATCTTGTGTCAGAATAGTATCATAACACAAAGAAGAAATGGTTTACTATCACGTTGTTAAATAATAAACTCATTAGAAACTGCAATAACTACAGACCAACAAAATGACAAGGCTGTACACAACAATAACGGATCTGCTGCCCAACTCTCCATAGGAAACTCTACTGGTGGGAAAGGTAAGAAAAGAGTCACCCGGACTTGGAAAGATGCTGAAATAAGATTTTTAACTCAGCACGTGGCTCTCGGTAACCTTTCCCATTATCAAAGATCCGTGAAACTTGAGCTGCTGATTCACCGCTCCTCGGTTCCGTCTGATGGCCTCCCCACAAACAAGTAAACAGCCTGAAATCTCAACCTTCTCAAGGCCCGAGGGATCTACCTGGCCTTTGTCACGCTACTACCTGAGGCCGCCGAGGTCGCATATCAATACAATTACTGACATCCAAAGAAGTGAGCGCTACTTAAGCGTTAATAAAAAACGTGCTGTGCTCATTAGGAGCTTCTTCGCTTTTGCCCTGGTGCGGAGATGCTCCCAGGGCAGTCAGCTCAGTCTCACTCTGGAAAACCTCAGGTGAGGTGGCCCGACGCTGAGCAGCCCGGTGGGCGGGAGGAAAGCCGCAAATACCAGGCACAGGTCGACCCTCGGAAGGTAAGGCCCGGGTCTGCGCCGGTCACGCGTCTTCGGCACTGCGGGCGGCGAGACCCGCCGCTCCCTAGGCTCCCAGACTCTCCCGCCTCCGCTGCCCGATGCGCCCAGAGCCTCCCAGACGCACAGCGGAGTCGGCGGTGGCCTGAAGGTGGCCGGGCTTCGTACTGCGTCTCTCCACTCTCCCGCGGAGCCCCTCGCCGCCCGCCAGACACCGAGGTTGCAGGTGTCACCCGTACGGGAACCCGGGACAGCGACCGTCTGTCCTGAAGTAACGACCCTGTCCCTACCTCAGCCCACTCCGCGACCCAGAACAAGCGCGCTTCCCGTTGACGGTTAAACCCGACTCTCCTCAACTGCAGCTTTTCGCCTCTTCCCTCAGCTGCGAGAAGCCTCACGTGACACCCCTACCCCCGCCCCGAAAGCAGCTGCTCCCTGCCTCAGACAGCCTCTGTCCTGCTGCCGGGCCCAAGATCCCAGCAGTGTGGAAGGAGGGGCCGAGCTTGGAACATCTCTGCCGGAAGTGATGTCACGCCAAGGGGACCCTCCCGCCGGAGGCGCGACTGGAGTTGTCCCGCCAGGCGCTTAGGTAGCGAGGATAAATGTAATCCTGTGGCAGGAAATCGACATTCTCTTCACTATCTTTACTTTCCCAAGTGAACTTCTAAGAAATGGTTGCTACAATACCTAGCTTGCCAAACAGGTGATTAGAAGACTACAATTCCCAGAAGGTACTATGGCCAACATTGGTCCACGCTCATATTTTGCATCATGGGACTTGTAGTCATCACCAGCTCGTGCTGTTTCTAACAGGTTATAGATTGTTCTCCAAAATTAGCAGCGCTTTAAGGGATGACAATCGTTGAGAAGAGTAGGAAGATAGAACACTGCTTAGTAGCTCATCCGTTCTACATAATTCGGAAGTCCTCATTACCAAAGAACTCCTGAAATTTTTTAGTATCTTTTAACTATCTAGTGAGCAATTTGATCCCAATGGTAGAATATTAGCCTTGTTAGACTTGTGCTTCTGAAGATCTATGAAGTAGGGAAAGCTGATCTTTGATAGGCAAATTCCGAGATTCAGACTGGTCTACAGGCCTGTTCATCATTAGAATTGGGCAATGTGGTTGAAGAATCATTCCATGATTTGTAAGGCTTTGGGGTAGTCCCAATGTTATCCATGGAGGGTTTTGACTACAAGTCGTCCAGGTTCTTGGTGTTTTGAACAAAGTATTGGACAAAACGCACAAAGAAAGCAAGGAAAGAGTGAAGCAAGGAAAGCAGAGATTTACTGAAATGACAGTACACTCCACAGAGTGGGAGTGGCCTCCAGTAAGTGGCTCAAGAGCCCTGGTTATAGGATTTTCTGGAGTTTAAATACCTTCTAGAGATTTCCCATTGGTTACCTGGTTTACACCCTATCTAAATGAAGGATTTTCCTGCAACCAATCAGAGGCTAAAGTTACAAAGTTATACTCCTATGCAAATAAATACTAGGCCCTGTCACCAAGGGTCTAGAAGGTTGGGCAGGGGGTTGCAAAGCAGGTAGCCTCTGGTTACTTGGGCGTGCAAAGTTGGAGTTTTCCTTTTGATTTAGTTCTAGAAAGTCAGCATGAATGGGTCTTAGGATCCCTGCTTCCAGAACCTATTCTACTGCCTGACCAAGAGTGGGAAAAAGTGATAGTGGTCATTTTGAAATGAAGGTTGGAAAATAGTCTGGTTTTTGACACGATAGTTTTGTTTTGAGAAATTCTGCCCTTTCAGTGTGAATGAAATAAAAATAAAATTCTGTAGAAACAATGTTAAGTAAGAGAACAGAGTCTGAAGGCAGGAGACCTAAGACTGATTCATGCTAACTGTATGTCAGAGGAAACTCTTATTTTTGCCAGGTCTGTCCCTCAGACCCTGGCCGACAGATGAAATGAGTACTCAGACACAGGGATGCAGTGTAATTAAGAACAGCTAGGTGACTGCCTGGCTCTGGTGGCCAGAGAGCAGCCCCGAGAAGCTGGAGCTGCTTGCTTTTATTCAGTGTAGGCACAAGTACAAGAGTACAAGAGATAAAAAGAACAAACACAACCTGTAGGTAATTAACATTTATTGTTCCCCTTTCAGGGAACGTCAGGCAGATGATCAAAAGTCAGTTCCTAGTCAATATAAGTAAAGAAGCCAGTTTAGGATAAATTCCCCTACACTCCCTTGTACCTACTGCTTGCCATCTGCCTCAGGGTTACAAAACAGCTGCCTTCAGCCATTCTGCCCTGGTGCTCTGCAAAACCTTCCAATCTTTCAAAAGGTTTGCATTCGTTCCTTACAGTTTTTCCCACCACTCTGACTGATCCCCCACACATTTTCAAGCCCTCCTTTTTCTGCGTGGCAGTTGCTGCATGGCAGTTGCAACCCCTCCTTTTTTTGGGTGGCAGTTGAAAAATGAAAGAATCTCTTGGTCCCCTCCCACAACCAACCAGACTTGAGGGCCTACTTTTCACTCTGGTCCCCTCCCACAACCAATCAGACTAGGTATGGGCCAATGGGAAACCTCTAGAGGGCATTTAAGCCCCAGAAAATTCTGTAGCTGATGCTCTTGAGCCATTAGCTTGATCCTGCTACTGCTCTGTGGAGTGTACTTTCATTTAAAATAAATCTCTGCTTTCCTTGCCTTGTGTGTTTTGTCTAATTCTTTGTTCAAAACACCAAGAACCTAAACAACTACCCTCAACTGGTAACACATTTTGGCGAGCCAGCAAGGAGTTAAGCCCACAGTTTGGGATTTGGTTTTACTTTTTCCTCTTTCTCTTTTTCCTTTCCAAGCTGGGATTCTTGATGGACACTGTGCCTAAGCATGGAGGCAACTGCAGGTTTCTGGCCAGGGTCACTCTCTGGTGAAAATGAAAGGTCCATGTGGAAGCACCTGACTGCTACCACCTGCTTCAGGTGAGGGAACTGAGTCCTTTTCTTTTTTGGTCTTTCACTGGCCATTTCCTAGTAGCCCCTTGGTAATTGAGGGCAACTGGGGCCACTTTCTGGTGTTAATTGAAGGCGCAGGAGCGAATGGTGATAGCTGCCTTGCCCAGAAGAGGGAAGGACTCCTTTCTGTTTTTTCCAGTTATAGTCCCTGATCCCTATGTGTGATATAATTGGCAGTGGCAGCTCATCCAAGGTGAATGCACACATGTTTCAGGCGACTTAAACCTTTTTTCCTTATGTTAAATTCTTCCCTTCCCCTACTCGACTGGCTAAGGATAAGTCACAGGGTTTGGGCATGTTGTAGATGGTCTGTGTGATTCATGGAGGGGATTCATGAAAGGGAATCTATGTAGAACTTAATCTTGTCCAAATTTAGAGAATTAAAGAATTGTTATAAGTGGGATAGGAAAAAAATCCAAAGGTTTGTTCTAGAAGTAGAGGCCTTCATCGAGGGACAAGAGGGAAAGCTCATAGTGAGTCATCAGTGGTGGAGAGTCATTCCAAAGTGGTGCTGGCACCCATCTAAGGTCGCAGACATCTGATGGACTAAGAGGAGTCCCTGGTCAGGGTCCAGAATTTTTCCAGAGGGATGCTCCAGGTAAAATTTGGGTGACCTAATGAGCCCTCCACTTTTCAAAGTCATTTTCTCTTTTGCACACCACTATGGGCAACTCACCATTTACTCCACCTGATTCCTGTATAGGCAACTCTCCATCTATTCCACCTGATTCCCTGCTTGGCTACATCTTCCACCATTGGAATCAATATACCCCTGAAAATATAGAGAAAACCTATAATTTTTTTTTTTGCAATACTGTTTGGTGTCATTATGAGCTGCCCATCCTGGAACAATGGGTGGTCAATAGTAGTCTTAATTATGACACCATCCTGCAATTAGTCATATCCTTGTAAGAGACAGTACAAACAGTCAGAGATCACATGTATGGGCCTTGATGGCCCTATACCAAAATCTAATAGCACACCCCAAAGGAAAGTTCAAAGGCAGAACTAGATACTATAGATGATCCCCTTTTATAAGGGCCACCTGTCTCAGGGTGAATAGCAACTGCCCCCATCTAGCCCCTTGCCAGGTGCTCCTAAGGCTAACACCCAAACACTGTTAAGAGAGCCTACTAAGCCCCCCTCACACTCGTAGGGGAACACCATGTTTAACTGTCCCTCCAGCCGTGCTACCCCAGGGATAATGCCAGCAAGGGCTCTTGCTTCAAGTGCAAGGAGGCTGGGCATTGGGCAAAGGACTGTGCTAAGCCTCTGCCAGGCCCTGCTGATAATGTGAGGGTACCAGTTATGATCCCTATACAGATTCTAAATATGTATTCCTTGTGTTTCATGCTTATGCTACAATTTTGAAAGAAAAGGGACTACTACCTAGCAAATACTCCCCAGTAAAGCATAAGCCTGAAATTCTTCAGCTATTGGAAGCAATACACCTGCCAAAGGCTGCAGCCATAATCCATTGTAGGGGACATCAAAGGGACTTAACACCTATAGCACAAGGAAACAGAAGGGTTGATAGAGAAGCCAAAGCTGCTTCCCTTAGGGAATCCCAGCACTGCTTCTTTTCTGTGATTCTCCAATGGATCCTGAATACACACTACAGGAAGAACAGTTAATAAAGGAGCAAGGGGGACAAAAACAAGAATCCTCGTGATATATGGGACCAAACTAAATCTCCCTCAAACAGCCCAATGGAGATGCCACTCTGGCCATGGTAATCAGGTTCTTCATTGGCTGTAACGTAGATTCATTGGTTAAACAGGTCTGTCAATCCTGCTCACTGTGTGGGTTTAACAATCCAGGAAACAAAATGCTTCCTCTAATAGAACCAGTCCAGAGGAGAGGAACATACCCAGGGAAAGACTGGCAATTAGACTTAATCCAAATGCCAGCTTGCAGAGGATACAAGTTTTTGTTAGTGCTAATAGATACCTTTACTGGTGGGGTCAAAACTTACCCTACCAGAACAGAGAAGGCTACTAAGGTTATAAAGTTTCTCTTACAATAAATAGTTCCCCAGTTTGGGTAACCTCAGAGTCTGCAAAGTGATAATGGCCCATTATTTATCTCTCAAATAACTCAAGGGGTCGCTAAGTCCCTTGGAATTAAACTATTTATATTCAGCATGGAGGCCTCAATCCTCTGGGAAAGTAGAAAGGGCTAACCAAACTCTAAAACAAGCATTCAGTAAGCTATGTTAGGAGACATCAGAAATTTGGGTCAGCTTACTGACTATAGCCGTCTTAAGGATCTGCAATACCCCTACAGCAAAAATTAATCTAAACCCATATGAAATTTTATACAGAAGGCTATTCTCTTTTTTTTTTTTTTTTTTTGAGTCAGAGTTTCGCTCTTATTACCCAGGCTGGAGTGCAATGGCGCAATCTCGGCTCACTGCAACCTCCGCCTCCTGGGTTCAGGCAATTCTCCTGCCTCAGCCTCCTGAGTAGCTGGGATTACAGGCACGCGCCACCATGCCCAGCTAATTTTTTGTATTTTTAGTAGAGACGGGGTTTCACCATTTTGACCAGGATGGTCTTGATCTCTTGACCTCGTGATCCACCCGCCTCGGCCTCCCAAAGTGCTGGGATTACAAGCGTGAGCCACCGAGCCCGGCCAGGGCTATTCCTAACTAACGATGTAATTATGGATCCAGAGACAGCTGGTTTAGTAAAATACCTAGTTAAAGGACAATTTCAGCAGGCTTTAACAAAAGTTTGGAACTCAAAGTCTCCCCATACCAGGAGCTAACCAGCAGCCCAAAATGAGGCCTGGAGATAAGGTACCTGTTAAAACTTGGAAGGAAGGATCACCTGCTCAACAACTACAGCTCAAGTGGAAGGGATCATTTTCAGTGGTGCTGGCCATGTCTTCCATGGTCAAAGTACTAGGATTAAATAATTGGATACATCTTTCAAAGATCAAGTCTGTGACACCTGAGGCCTTGAACCTGGAATGTGAAGTTTCCATCAGCCACTACACCTGTGAACCTGTGGAAGACCTGAAGTACCTGTTTAGAAGACAGCCAAAAGATAAGTAAATGTCTACCAACTTTCCTTGGGGCAATTGTTGCATAATTACTGTAGGCAGGATAATAATGGCCGCATTTTTATATATTTTTGCAGTTTGTCTTTTTTCAAAGGTTTGAAATCTCTTCCTTTGTATCAATTAAGCAGAATGTTTTAATTCCTCCCTGTAACAAACATTCCTCATAGCATAGGTATCCACCTCCTGAAGTTTCATTATATCTTTTAACCAAATTCATTTCCTCTCACTTAGAGATCATTGAGCTTCATATGATCATGCTACAAGGTTGCCAGCCAGTTCCAAATGAAGACAGCACCCCCAGGCATCAATAAACTACCCTGCCTACACTAGTTAGAGCAGCGAAGAAGTTCCATGATCTCCAATAGGTAGGGGTTGTGCACCAAGTCAGCATGAAGCAGTTACAGAAGAAAGACCATCAGTCCCTCTGCTTGCCATAAAGATTTATGGGAATCACATTTCTCAGGGGGGAAATGAGGCAGGAAAATAGGATCTGGAGGCAGGAAACCTAAGGCCGATTCATGCTGGCTAGGTATCAGAGGCTACTCCCTTTACAACCTCTCCTTTTTCTGTGTGGCAGTTGCAACTCTACCTTTTTCTGCAAGGCAGTTGAAAACGTACCTTTGATTGGTTCCCTTCCACAAGCAATCAGACTGGTCATGGGCCTGCTTTTTGTTCTGATTGGTCCCCTCCTGCAACAAATCAGACTGGTTGCGGGCCAATGGGAATCTCTAGAAGGTATTTAACCCCAGAAAATTCTGTAACAGATGCACTTGAGCCACTTGCTTGTACTTGCTTCCACCCTGGGGAGTGTACTTTTATTTAAAATCTGCTTTCACTGCCTTGCTTTGTGTATTTTGTCCCATTCTTTGTTCAAAACATCAAGAATCTGTACAACTACCCTCAACCAGTAATAAGTAGACTAAAACATAGGTAGTTTTCATGATAGACTTGGCAGTCTTGGCTTTGAGGTGGCAATTATATCCTTGAGTTCTGTAAATAAACGAGTAAAAGAAAAGCCAAGATAAAAACGAGCCTTGGAATATGTCCTTCTTTTGTGAATGGAGGTGAATGTAGTAGCAAAAGTGACCTGTGATGAGGAAAACCTGATAGTTCAATATCTCGGAAGCCAAGGGGAATTACACTTTTAAGAAGAAAGGGTGTACAGATAACAGGAGGAGGTTAAAGACCTAGGTTATTGAAACTGTCCAAGAAGAACTTCCTTCATAAATTATTGAAGGGAGTACAACATACATACTGCATGTTTTCTTTCTCTTTAAGAATATCTAGTACTGATAAACGTTTAGATTTTACTTTCAAGAAATAAACACCTTTAGTAATCAAGAAAGAGTATTCTGTAATTGGCCAAAGTAAAAGTTATTACATTTTCATAGACTATATCTGATTAGTCCCTATGTTAGTAATATTTTAGAGCAGCTTCTGAATGCCTCTGTATGGTACAATCAAACTGAATAGTTTATGTTGTCACCTATAGAATAACAGAAGATTGTTTATTCTGCCCCTTTCATTATTTTAATTTTATATAAAATATATACTCCTAGAAGGACAAAGTATACTTTTATACAGTGATAGATAGAATTAAATAACTGGAGAAGGAGGAAGAAAGAGGCAAAAATCACAGCAGAAGGAAGCCTGTGCAATGCGCAGGCATGTCTTGAGGTGGCTTGCTGGATCCTAACATTTCTCCCTTTCTCAAACATTGGTCTCTTCTACAAGGTAGGGTCTCTGGTGGCTTTGTTTGTAATATATCACTCTTTTGACATACGTTTTTTGTCATAGTTGGATGTGCTTGAGCAGGACATTTGACCCAAATTGTGTTCAATAGATGCTCTTTCCTAGAAATTAAAATTTGGGGAAAGGAAGAGAGATACAGGTTAGAAGATACAGGAACTAAAGTCGAACTAAAGGAAAATCTGTGGTGAGAGGGTCCATGAAGTTCTACTGTTAAGATCCCTGAAGTTGATCTGGTTGTTTCCTCTTCTGGACTTTTCCTTGGACTCCATGAAATAATCTAATGTTCTTTCAATAGATTACCTTCTGCTTAAATCCAGCTGGAGTTGGTTCTTTTGCTTAAAACCAAAAGTACAACTAATGCAGCAAGTTGGAATTAGGTAACTGATAATAAATAGTGGATACTAAGAAAATACATGGCCGGGCATTGTGGCTCACGCCTGTAATCCAGCACTTTGGGAGGCTGAGGCAGGCAGATCATGAGGTCAAGAGATCAAAACCATCCTACCCAACATGGTGAAATCCCGTCTCTACTAAAAATAAAAAAAAAATTAGCTGGGGGCAGTGGCATGTGCCTGTAGCCCCAGCTACTTGGGAGACTGAGGCCGGAGAATTGCTTGAACCCAAGAGGTGGAGGTTGCAGTGAGCTGAGATCATGCCACTGCACTCCAGCCCAGAGATAGAAAACAGAAAATACCTTCCTAGTTTTTGCAAATAGCTGTCAACAATTTATTATCTAAATTGTTAAATTTAAATAATACCATACTTAAAAATTGTTAAATTTAAAAAATACCATACTCTAAGTATGGTATTTCATAACCTGTTGACTGTTTATAACATAAATCTTCCATAATTTATTACTAAAATAACAAAGTAACTTCATTAATTATTTTGCTTTAATTCCATAAATTCTCTAATTCATGTATGTTGTTTTTCATAGGCAGTGTTTCTTTAATCTTAATATTCAGGATCTGTACTCCACCTGCCCTCTATCATCTTACTGCCATGACATTGTGGGTCCAGAGAAAGAACCACAAACAATCTATCTTTAATGTGAGATAACCAAAATAGCAACAGGGTAACATGACAGCTGATTTTTTTCTCAATGAACTTGTGACCTATGCAACTTTTTAAACCCAAGGTAGGAGTTACATTTATAATGGCACAGAAATGATACTCTTCAATAGTGCCACCTTGATGAGTGATTTTCTACTCAACATACTACACAGAAAATTTCTGAAAACATGTGGAAATCCTACTAGAAATATATTAGAGAGCACCTTGTTTTTTCAAAATCAGAGTCACAATCTTAGAATTGAAAGGAAGCATAATGACCATGAGGATAATTGTCCATTTTCTAGCTAAGAAAACGGAGGTAAACAGAGGCTAGATGATCCTGCTGAAGTCACAGAGCCAATTACTTCTTGATTCTCAAACCCAAAAATTTCTCATCACACACAAGAAAACACTCTTTCCTGAGCACTTCTACACTCTGCTGTGTCATTGTGTCTTTAAATTTTCTGATATGTCCAGCCTCTGGTATGTTCTCAATTAGCTTTTGGTACCTGGGAAGTCAAGGATTTTATGCTTGAGGAAGTTCTGCACTGGATCTTTAAGGGTTGTTAAAAATTGAGTAAGTAAAGAAAGCAGAGCACACCAGGAAAAGTGAGACTTGAGAGAGGACATAGGAGTGTGGGTGTTGCAGAACAGTTAGGAGACCATCCTGATTGGAATGAAGGAGTATGTTGGAGTATAGCTAGAAATAGAAAGATGAGCTTCTGCTTATTCCTCAAGTTTACCTCAAATAAAACATCAGTAATAGCTTCCTGCTTTCCTCAGATGAATTAAGTAAGCCCTCCTCTATGATCTTATTGCTTTTGGTACATGAATGGAGACAAATCATCATGTTATATCATTTGTACTTATATATGTGTGCAGCCTAAGGACCAGGAGTATGTATTAGGCATCTATGCGTTGACAGTAATAAGGTGTAGTCTTCACAATTACTATTTTTTTTTATACTTGGCCAACTTATTCACATTTTTTACAAGATCCCTATAGACATTTGCATTTTCAGGCCCTAAATTAGAGAATAAATCCAAATTATTTGGGTACACCTGCAAGCCCCTCCAGGAACTGACTTTCACAGGCTTATTTCCTCTAGAATAATAATTTAGTTGGTAAATAAACTAACCAGCTATTTATTGAGGACGTACCATATGCAATTAACCTCAAATTAATTATTTCCCATTCTGAGCTCTCTAATTTTTTCTGTTTCTAGCTTTTGTTGTTGCTTTTGTGTGTAATTCTTGCTGTTCTCCCATCCCATTAATGAGGCTCAGCCCTAGGTTATATCCTCTCTGAAAGCTTGTCCCAGTCTCCCTCTATCATGTCCTCACAGTGTTAGTACTGGAAGGCCTTGACTATAAGTCATCCAGATTCTTGACATTTTGAACAAAGAATTGGACAGGATGCACAAAGCAATGAAAGAATGAAGTAACAAAAGCACAGATTTGTTGAAATGAAAGCACACACCACAGAGTGGAAGCAGGCTTGAGCAAGTCACTCAAGAGCCCTAGTTAGAGAATTTTCTGAGGTTTAAATACCCTCTGGATGTTTCCTATTGGTTATTTGGTTATGCCCTATGTAAATGAAGATTTGGTCCATGACCAGTCTTATTGGTCATGGAAGAGGACCAATCAGAAGTACATTCCATTTTCCATCTGCGCACAGTGGAAGTGAGGGCATGTTGCAAAGGGAGCAGCCTCTGATCCTTTTGTTACTTGGGCATGGAGAGGTCAGGTTTTCCTTTTGATTCAGTTCTAGGAAGTCAGCATGAATTGGCCTTAGGTTGCTGCCTCCAGACCCTATTCTCCTGCCTAAATAGTTTCTTCTGCAAGCCTCTGCCATGGCCTTACTCCCATCAGTATGGTTATCTCTGTATGTCTGCCTCCGTGACCACAACAAGAAGGCCTAAGGCTAAGAGAGTGTCTTTTTCTTCCTCCACTGGCAGAAAGAAACATGGGCACTTAGTGGTACTAAATTGAATGATTAAATGAATAAAAATGAGTAAATAAAGTGTTCTCATTGGATCAGTATGGTGGTTTAATATAAATAAAACTATACACACATATTCTCAGTGAAATTATGTTTTGTAGAAACAATAGATAGAAGCTCACTTCATAAAACAAAAGCAAAACGCTCTGGTTAAAGAGAAAGAATATCTTTAATAATTTGAGGCATTTGTAATCCAGTGTACTATATAGATAATTTCAAAGGTCTACTTCAGATCTAACTCTTGAGTTTATGTCTATCAATGGAAATCTGAAGTCAATAACAAAACAAATATTATAGCCTAGTTATCATTACTAAGGTCCATAAAAGGAACTAGGAAGAGCCAAAATAACATTTTTTAAAAGTTAAACTTCTGAAATTAAATAGACCAATGAATCAGACATTATTGTATATTTAAGTTTTTGCTTTAAGTAAGTTTGAGATAACTCATAGCATATGTGTAGAGAATGATATATATTCTGAGTTTCCAGTGCTAAGGGCTTTAACACCCCAGATTATAAGTGACTTTTCCAAAAAATAAGAAGTTTACAGGAAGAAAACAGCCTTGAAAAGGCAGCAAATCTCTAACCCATTAACACCAGGATTCCTGCTTATCTTCTAGAGGAGCTTGATACCTCTTCAGGGAGGACTTAAACATCTGGCTTACCCACAAGTCTTTTGTTTGTGTTACTTTTGATGTTTTTCATGTGAAATATAAAGCAATAATAGTTCTTACTCATGAGGTTATTTTGAAAAATGAAAACAATCATGCTTGTTAAGTACTTAGCAAAGTGAGTGGCCAAAAAAAAAAAGCACACACACACGCACACATAATAGCTATTTTCGTTACCTCCTGAGTCACCTAGGCAGCTCAGCTACTTTAAATGATGTAAACAATATTTGTATTAGTAATACTCTATATAGATACTTGTTAAATGAACAAATAGCAGTTAAGAGCAGAGAATTGTGCTGTTGGCCTTGTTCATTAATTAATTTGGACCCATATTTCTGTTTTTTCTACTGACTTTTACTTACTTGTTTTTTCCAGTTTTATTTAGATTCAACGGATAAATAAAATTGTATGAATTTAAGCTGTACAACATGATTATTCAATATTTGTATAAGTTGTGAAATGAGTGCCATAACAAATTAGTTAACACATTGCATTGATTTATTTAATCCTCACAACCCAATGAGATAGTACTATTAATATAATTGTATTTCAAAGATTTGAGTTGCTAAGAGGTTGATTAGCTTGTCCTTTTTATGTGGGAAAGTTATTCTGAGAAGTTATCTTGCTTGGCATAGTTGGGTCTGAAAACCAGTTCTGTTTGTCTCCAAAACCCATGCTCAGATTCCCACTCCACCATATATTCTCTATCACTCTTGGAAGTGGAGGCTGGACCTTTAAAAAGCCATACTTGGCAAGATACTGGTTGAAAACTAAGTCCCTGAACTTAGTTCCAGGAACTCCTGGGTTCCCTATACCATTTAATGCACATAATATCTAGCCCAAATGATTTCATTTCTTTTTTCTTTCACTTAGACCATTATCTAGTTCTAGCATAATTTATGCACCCTAGCTTTGGCCCCTAAAAGTATTTCATCTTGGTAAACTGATGTTATCCTGTGCCTTTTCTGTCCCCTAGCTTTCTGTTGTTTTTTTGACTTCCTTTCTGGTATTAGTTCTGACGTCTTACTCCTTTCATTTTTCCATGTTGAGCAACTGGATCAACTGGACAGATTGGAAAGGTGTTGACCAGGTAAATCATGTTTTTGGAGAGACCAGGAATGTAGTTGGGTAGAAGAGTGTCCCAGGCAGAAATGTGCAAAGGATATTACATAGAAGTTGCTTAATGAGAGACAATACTGTTTGAATTGAAATAAAGACTTGCAGGCATGAAATTGGAAATTTTACATGGTTATAATAATGGCCTTAGTTTTGTGAGGAGCCAGATCTTAATACTCATTCAACAAATATTTCTCGAGTGTCTACCATATGTGCCAGTTATTGTTCTAAGATTGCAGGAATTTACTAGTAACAGACATGCAGGTTCACTGTTCTCATGAGGTCCATATTCTGGTGGACTCTGGTAAAGGCTTATTCAGGGACAGTCATAAACATAATAACTAAGTTTTAAGAATTTAGCTAGATTCATATTCTTTGCAGAAAATAAAATAGAGAAATACGATAAGAGTTGCGGTGGTGGAGGGGTGGAAGTGAAGCAATTATAGATTGGGGTATCAAATCATGTTTTTCTGAGAATGTGTCATGACAGCTGAAATCTTAGTGTCTACGAGAAAACAACCTTGCGAACATTTGGTGGCTAAGCTTCCAGGAAAACTTCCTCACAAGAAAAAGAGAAACTTATTAACAAAAGTGCTCTCTTTTTCTTCTTGTAAGAGCTCTAATTCCAGGAAGTAAATGCTAGATGTTTCTCTAATCACACATGTGATCCGTATGTCCCTGAGACATTAGATTTCTAAGTGTAATACCCGATTCCTCTTCATTTCAAGTCATTACTTCCTTGTTAAGGAATTCAGTCCCTTGTAGATTTTTCTTTTCCTGAGTATTCTTGGCATCCCCGAAAGGTGTATTCAATGCTTTAGGGAATCTGTCCTGGTTATTCTTCCCTGTCGCTGTTGTTGGATGAGCTGCTGTCACTGCCTTTGCTGCTGGCTGAGTCACTGCTTGTCTTGACAGCTCTGCACTAGCCTTTGCCCTAACAGATTAGTCATGTAGTATCTATTGAGTTAAACTCTGACACTGTGGATGTAAGCTGGAGCTCTGTCGGTATTGCTGTCTACCTCCAGTAAGCTGTCAATACGAAGTCAACTGAAATGGAGAAGTTTCTTTAATTTTTACATGAATCCTAAAGTGTTACAGAGTTTGGTGAGCCAGCTCTATCAGTTCTGTTTGCAATCCTCTTTTCCTCAGGGGACACCATATCAGGTGGGTGGCTGAGTTGGCAGAAGCTTCTCCAACAACTGTCTAGCGGACCTGATTGTTAGCCAACTCTCTGAATCCTTTTTTGTGTCTAGGGAATTCTTGCCCTATGTATTTTGGTAAGCGGTCAGAGCCCACTTCCCACTTTAAAATTGTAAATTGAAACATACTTGCTTTCTTAGTCTCCTTTGAAGTTAATGTTTAGATACATGCCCTAAGCATTGCTAATCAAATGAACCTGCTTGGTGTCTGAAGTGTAGGGTCTAATGTTCAGTGGTAACAGCATCCTCACAAGACTAGTTTTGTGGTTTGGTTTGAAGCTTTGTTCCTGGCTACATTGCCCTCAAGCTTTCTAGAATTTCTATGAGCTAGTCAAAAGCTAGAATTTCTATGAGCTAGTCTTTCTTAAATTGGACAGAGCTACTTTTGGCTGCTTGTCACATAAGCATGTGAAGAAGAGGGCCAAGAATAAGGCTAAGAGAGGGAAAGTACTTATTTCTTGTGCTTGGGGAAAAGTATTTTCTTATTCTCTTCAATTGCCTATGAACAAAAAAGCACAGAGTTCTGATTGCCTTTGGCAGTCATCTTGTAATTGCAAGGGAATCACTTCCCAATGAAGCCAATATGAGGACAGCAGGGTGAAGAATGATAAAGCATTTAGATCATATCACTGAGCCTTTTATTTTACTGTACCTAGAGTTTACTCTGCTTTCGAATTTGAAATTACATGAGATAATATGCTTTCTATTAATAAGCATGCTGAAGTTGGGATTTTCTGCTGTAACTATCTATTACACGATAGATACAATAGATACAAATAATAGCTAGCCTCTACTGAGAATTTAAAATTTTGCAGGAACATTGTATTTTTCAACAAATATTAACTAGGCATCTACATACATTTACTCATTTAACTGTTATAATAATTCTAATGTTACAAGAATACAGTATAGTCATGGGTCTCATAACAATGTTTTGATCATGATGAGCTGCATATCTGATGGTGGTCCTATAACTTCATATTGCAGGTGAAAAATTCCTATCACTTAGAGATGTTGTAGCCATTGTAATGGGTCATGGCACAACACATTACCGTTTCTATATTTAGAGATGTTCATACATACAAACACCATTATGCTCCAGTTACCTATAGTATTTAGTACAGTGACATGCTGTGAAGGTTCGTGTTCTAGGAGCAATAGTCTATACCATCTAACCCAGATGCATAGTAAGCCTAGGTGTGTCAGAAGCTCATGTAACAACTCCCTAATGGACCTTATTGGTAGCCAACTCTCTGAATCTTTGCTGTGCCTAGGGAATTTCTGCCCTATGTATCTCAGTGAGAGGTCAGAGCCCACTTCCAAATATAAAATTGTCAATTGTAATATACTTGCTTTCTCAGCTTCCCTATTATTTAGGTTTGTGTAAGTACACTCTATGTTTGCACAATGACAAAAATCACCTAATGATGCATTTATCAGAATGTATGCCTGCTAAGACATAATTATATCATGTATGCAGCTGGATGTACATATTTATACATAGATATGTGCATATATATGGATATTTATATGCATAGATATAGACATAAACATGTATATGGATATATATAGGTATAGGTATGGCTATGGCTGTAAGTATAGATAAAGATATAAACATAGAAATAAAGATTATGCAACTAGGCAACAAATGAGATTTCTGTGTTGTCCTGAAATAGCTAAAATCCAAAGCTGAGGATACAACTTGTTAAGTGTCCCCATGTCCTAAGAGTATAGTGCACAAGTAGCTCTAGCTACCAATATTTTCCAAAATTCTTGTTGAGGAGTGCCAGTCCAGAGAACTGGCCCAATCACCAGTATCACCCAGGTACTGTTAGAGGAGGTCTTAAAATAGGATGGTGTGCCCTTTCGGAGAATGCAGTATTTATGAAGTGTGGCTATTTTTTTTTCTTTCCCCCCCTTTTTTTTTGAGACAGAACCTTGCTCTGTCACCAGGCTGGAGTGCAGTGGTGAGATCTCAGCTCACTGCAACCTCCACATCCTGGGTTCAAGTGATGCTCCTGCTTCAATCTCCTGAGTAGCTAGGACTACAGGTACGCGCCACCATGCCTAGTTAATTTTTGTGTTTTTAGAAGAGACGGGGTTTCACCATCTTGGCCAGGCTTGTTTCGAACTCCTGACCTTGTGTTCCACCTACCTTGGCCTCCCAAAGTGCTGGAATTACAGGCATGAGCCACCGCTCCCTGCAAAGTATGACTCTTTCTTTCCCATCACAACAGCTAACAGTTTAAACAACATTTAGTTTTTCAGTCTCATAATCAGGATAGCCTTCTACTCAATAGAGCATATTGCCTTGTACCCTGCCTCTCTCACTCAGCCCATTTCATCTTTTAATACCACATCCTGAATTAGATAGTATGCTTTGGGGGTATAAATAGTAGAAACTATGACTTAAATTTGCAGAAACATTAGTAAGAAAATTTTTGGCTTAATTCTCTGAAAAATCCAGAAATAGGACAGATTTCAGGTTTGGACAACTACAAGACTTCCTGTCCTCCTTTCTGTGGTGTTAGGTTAATTAGCCTCATGGTTATAGAATGGCTGCTAGTAACAATCAAGTATAAGTTTCCCTGGTTAGTCCAGTGAGAGAAAGAATTTTTGTCTAAACATTCTAACCAAGAATCCTGAGATTCATATTTACTAAACTGTTTAAGTCACATGCCCCAAAATATACCAGTGACTTTGGCCAGGGGAATAAATCATGTTTGCTGTCTTAGGTCAACCAAGGTCTACCCTTGAGGTTGGAGAATCTGAATCAGCCTTACATAAAAATAATGTAAGTTACATGGGCAGGAAGATGGATATCTAAATTAAAACCTGAAAGCTCTTAGGAAAGGAGAATAGAATATGAATGCTGAAAAACAGTCAATAATGTTCCCTTTAAAGAGAGTTAATGACCTAATGAGAGGCAATCAATAGTGAGGACCTATGCAAACCCTAGATAAGAGGCAGAAAAATTTGGATGGTATCCCAAATAATAGGTAATAGATGTACAGCTTTTAAAGAAAGGTTGGGATCGCTTTGAAGAATTCTTTCTCCATAAGGATCCTCTTACCTTTTCACTGGCATCCGTATTCATTTGTGGAAAGTCAGTTTAGGTGGTATCTAGAACAGGTGGAGGAAGGATATCTCCTTATAGTGATCCATTGGTAGAGGCACCAACTTTATTGTAGTTGCTTAGTAACGAGGAGCATCTGCCCACTGACAACAGTTCAGCTGGAGAAATGGTAATGTTGGCCCCTGCCTCCAGTTTTATCTTCCCTAAAAGAGACGAAACACGCTCTGTGGAACAGAAAAGGAAGGAGCACGCCACCAAGGCTTATTTCCAAAAGCTGGTTGAATGTTTCTGTCTGAATGTTCCCTCAGTACTTTAATCATTTCTTTAGTGCCCCCTCTTCTCTACCTAGCTATTTCTTTTCTTCTCTACTTTGGTGATGATATTGCTAACTATCAGGCCACCCAAAGCCAAAAACTTGGGAATTGGCCTAGATTCCCCTACCTGTATTACTTCCCTTTGTCAGAAGCAATCCCTGTCAATTGATTTCTAAATATCATGTAAAACTATTTTCTCTTCCATCATCACCACAAATGTGTACCTTAGTTATTTACATATATTGCCTTGGACTCATACAGTTAGCTACAGATTAGTTTCCTTGACACTGGAAAACCTTTCTTGACTTTGCTACTAAAGTGAGCATTCTGGAACACAAAACATACCTGCATTATAATTCATGTCTCAAAATTCTTTATTATTTCAGTCACTTAAAATGAGTCTCTACCAGTGGACATAAAAGCCCTTTATTCTGGCAGCTGGCACCCAAGGACCTTTATAATGTGGCTCCTGCCTACTAACTCGGGCCACATCACTCTTTGTTTTCTTTTGCTCTCCTCTTAATCCAGGTCCTGGGTCAATCACTTTTCATAAATGTAAAATGCCTCCTTTCCTTGGTCTGTGCTGTTTCTTCCCTCTTCTCTGAAGACCTCCACTTATAAAGCTCACATTTTAAATCCTGTGTGTGTGTGTGTGTGTGCGTGTGTGTGTTTTCCAAGCTTACTTGGCATTTCTTTTTTTTTTTTCCCATTTATTTATTTTATTGCATTTTAGGTTTTGGGGTACATGTGAAGAACATGCAAAATTGTTGCATAGGAACACACATGGCAGTGTGATTTGCTGCCTTCCTCCCCATCACCTACATCTGGCATTTCTCCCCTTGCTATCTCTCCCCAGCTTCCCACCCCCCACCGTCCCTCCCCTATTTCCCCCCAACTGACCCTAGTGTGTAGTGCTCCCCTCCCTGTGTCCATGTGTTCTCATTGTTCAACACCCGCCTATGAGTGAGAACATGCGGTGTTTGATCTTCTGCTCTTCTGTCAGTTTGCTGAGAATGATGGTTTCCAGGTTCATCCATATCCCTACAAAGGACCCAAACTCATCGTTTTTGATGGCTGCATAATATTCCATGGTGTATATGTGCCACATTTTCCCTATCCAGTCTATCGTCGATGGGCATTTGGGTTGGTTCCAGGTCTTTGCTATTGTAAACAGTGCTGCAATGAACATTCGTGTGCACATGTCCTTATAGTAGAACAATTTGTAATCCTTTGGATATATACCCAGTAATGGGATTGCTGGATCAAATGGAATTTCTATTTCTAGGTCCTTGAGGAATCGCCACACTGTCTTCCACAATGGTTGAACTAATTGACACTCCCACCAACAGTGCAAAAGTGTTCCTATTTCTCCACATCCTCTCCAGCATCTGTTGTCTCCAGATTTTTTAATGATCGCCATTCTAACTGGCGTGAGATGGTATCTCAATGTAGTTTTGATTTGCATTTCTCTGATGACCAGTGATGATGAGCATTTTTTCATGTTTGTTGGCCTCACGTATGTCTTCTTTTGTAAAGTGTCTGTTCATATCCTTTGCCCACTTTTGAATGGGCTTGTTAGTTTTTTTCTTGTAAATCTGTTTTAGTTCTTTGTCAATTTTTGATATCAGCCCTTTGTCAGATGGATAAACTGCAAAAATTTTTTCCCAATCTGTTGGTTGCCGATTCACTCTAATGATTGTTTCTTTTGCTGTGCAGAAGCTGTGGAGTTTGATTAGGTCCCATTTGTCTATTTTGGCTTCTGTTGTCAATGCTTTTGGTGTTTTGGCCATGAAGTCCTTGCCTACACCTATGTCCTTTATGGTTTTGCCTAGATTTTCTTCTAGGGTTTTTATGGTGTTAGGTCTTATGTTTAAGTCTTTAATCCATCTGGAGTTAATTTTAGTGTAAGGTGTCAGGAAGGGGTCCAGTTTCTGCTTTCTGCACATGGCTAGCCAGCTTTCCCAACACCATTTATTGAACAGGGAATCCTTTCCCCATTGCTTGTTTTTGTCTGGTTTGTCAAAGATCAGATGGTTGTAGATATGTTGTGTTGCCTCCAAGACATCTGTTCTGTTCCATTGGTCTATATCTCTGTTTTGGTACCAGTACCATGCTGTTTTGATTACTGTAGCCCTGTAGTATAGTTTGAAGTCTGGTAGTGTGATGCCTCCCGCTTTGTTCTTTTTGTTTAGAATTGACTTGGCTATGCAGGCTCTCTTTTGGTTCCATATGAAGTTTAAGGTGGTTTTTTCCAGTTCTGCAAAGAAGGTCATTGGTAGCTTGATCGGGATAGCATTGAATCTGTAAATTACTTTGGGCAGTATGGCCATTTTCACGATATTGATTCTTCCTAACCATGAACATGGAATCTTTCTCCATCTGTTTGTGTCCTCTATTATTTCGTTGAGCTGTGGCTTGTAGTTCTCCTTCAAGAGGTCCTTTACGTTCCTTGTTAGTTGTATTCCTAGGTATTTTATTCTCTTTGTGGCAATTGTGAATGGAAGTTTGTTCTTGATTTGGCTCTCTTTAAGTCTGTTATTGGTGTATAGGAATGCATGTGATTTTTGCACATTGATTTTGTGTCCTGAGACTTTGCTGAACTTGCTTATCAGTTTCAGGAGATTTGGGGCTGAGACGATGGGGTCTTCTAGATATACAATCATGCCGTCTGCAAATAGAGACAATTTGACTTCCTCCTTTCCTATTTGAATGCCCTTTATTTCTTTTTCTTGCCTGATCGCTCTGGCTAGAACTTCTAATGCTATATTGAATAGCAGTGGTAAGAGAGGGCATCCTTGTCTGGTGCCACATTTCAAGGGGAATGCTTCCAGTTTTTGCCCATTCAGTATGATATTGGCTGTTGGTGAGTCATAAATAGCTTTTATTATTTTGAGCTATGTTCCATCAATACCTAGCTAATTGAGGTTTTTTAGCATAAAGGGCTGTTGAATTTTGTCAAAGGCCTTCTCTGCATCAATTGAGATAATCATGTGGTTTTTGTCTTTGGTTCTGTTTATGTGGTGAATTACGTTTATAGACTTGCGTATGTTGAACCAGCCTTGCATCCCTGGGATGAAGCCTACTTGATCTTGGTGGATAAGCTTTTTGATGTGCTGTTGCAATCGGCTTGTCAGTATTTTATTGAAGATTTTTGCATCTATGTTCATCATGGATATTGGTCTGAAGTTTTCTTTTCCTGTTGAGTCTCTGCCGGGTTTTGGAATCAGGATGATGTTCGTCTCATAAAATGATTTGGGAAGAATTCCCACTTTTGTATTGTTTGGAATAGTTTCAGAAGGAATGGTACCAACTCCTCTTTGTATGTCTGGTAGACTTCGGCTGTGAACCCGTCGGGACCTGGGCTTTTTTTGGGTGGTAAGCTCTTAATTGCTGCCTCAACTTCAGACCTTGTTATGGGTCTGTTCAGGGTTTCAGCTTCATCCTGGTTTAGGCTTGGGAGGAGGCAAGTGTCCAGGAATTTATCCATTTCTTCCAGGTTTATTAGTTTATGTGCATAGAGTTGTTTGTAATAATCTCTGATGATGGTTTGAATTTCTGTGGAATCTGTGGTGATATCCCCTTTATCATTTTTTATTGCATCAATTTGGTTATTCTCTCTTTTCTTTTTTATTAATCTGGCTAGTGGTCTGTCTATTTTGTTGATCTTTTCAAAAAACCAGCTCCTGGATATATTGATTTTTTTGAAGGGTTTTTTGTGTCTCTATCTCCTTCAGTTCTGCTCTGATCTTAGCTATTTCTTGTCTTCTGCTAGACTTTGAGGTTTTTCTATCTTGCTCCTCTAGCTCTTTCAGTTTTGACGATAGGGTGTCAATTTTGATCCCTCCTTGCTTCTCATGTGGGCACTTATTGCTATATATTTTCCTCTAGATACTGCTTTAAATGTGTCCCAGAGATTCTGGTATGTTGTGTCTTCATTCTCGTTGGTTTCAAAGAACATCTTTATTTCTGTCTTCATTTCATTGTTTATCCAGTCAACATTCAAGAGCAAGTTGTTCAGTTTCCATGAAGCTGTGCAGTTCTGGGTTAGTTTTTGAATTCTGAGTCTAACTCGATTGCACTGTGGTCTGAGAGAGTGTTTGTTATGATTTCCGTTCTTTTGCATTTGCTGAGGAGTGATTTACTCCCAATTATGTAGTCAATTTTAGAGTAGGTGTGATGTGGTGCTGAGAAGAATGTATATTCTGTGGATTTGGGGTGGAGAGTTCTGTAAATGTCTATTAGGTTTGCTTGTTCCAGGTCTGAGTTCAAGTCCTGGATATCCTTGTTAATTTTCTGTGTGGTTGATCTGTCTAATATTGACAATGGGTTGTTAGAGTCTCCCACTATTATTGTGTGGGAGCCTAAGTCTCTTTGTAAGTCATTAAGAACTTGCCTTATGTATGTAAGTGCTCCCGTATTGGGTGCGTATATATGTAGGATCGTTAGCTCTTCTTGTTGCATTGATCCTTTTACCATGATGTAATGTCCCTGTTTGTCTCTTATGATCTTTGTTGCTTAAAGTCTAATTTATCAGAGATGAGAGTTGCAACTCCTGCTTTTTTTTGCTCTCCATTTGCTTGGTAAATCTTCCTCCATCCCTTTATTTTGAGCCTTTGTGTATCCTTGTATGTGAGATGGGTTTCCTGGATACAGTACATCGATGGGTTTTGGCTTTTTGTCCAATTTGCCAGTCTGTGTCTTTTGATTACGGCATTTAGTCCATTTACATCTAGGGTTAATATTGTTATGTGCGAATTTCATACTGCCCTTTTGGTGCTAGCTGGGTGTTTTGCCCTTTAGTTGAGCTGGTACTAGTTGTTCCTTTATATGTGTAGAGCCTCTTTCAGGAGCTCTTGTAGAGCTGGCCTGGTGGTGATGAAATCTCTGAGTACTTGCATGTTCACAAAGGATTTGATTTTTCCTTCACTTATGAAGCTTAGTTTGGCTGGATAGGAGATTCTGGGTTGAAAGTTCTTTTCTTTAAGGATGTTGAATATTGGCCACCACTCTCTTCTGGCTTGTAGGGTTTCTGCTGAGAGATCTGCTGTGAGTCTGATGGGCTTCCCTTTGTGGGTAACCCGACCTTTCTCTCTGGCTGCCCTTAGTATTTTCTCCTTCATTTCAACCCTGGTGAATCTGACGATTATGTGCCTTGGGGTTGCTCTTCTTGACGAATATCTTTGTGGTGTTCTCTGTATTTCCTGGACTTGAATGTTTGCCTGCCTTGCTAGGTTGGGGAAGTTTTCCTGGATAATATCCTGAAGAGTATTTTACAGCTTGGATTCATTCTCTTCGTTGCATTTGGGTACGCCTATCAAACGTAGATTAGGTCTTTTCACATAGTCCCACATTTCTTGGAGATTTTGTTTATTCCTTTTTACCCTTTTTTCTCCAGTCTTGCCTTCCCATTTTATTTCATTGAGTTGATCTTCGACCTCTGATATCCCTTCTTCTGCTTGGTCAATTCGGCTGTTGATACTTTTGCATGCTTCGCGAAGTTCTCGTGTTGCGTTTTTCAGCTCCATCAATTCACTTATATTCCTTTCTATTTTGTCCATTCTCGTTAGCATTTCGTCAAATCTTTTTTCAAGGTTCTTAGTTTCTTTGCATTGGGTTAGAACATGTTCTTTAAGTTCACAGAAGTTTCTTACTACCCACCTTCTGAAGTCTGATTCTGTCATTTCATCACACACGTTCTCCCTCCAACCTTGTTCCCTTGCTGGTGAGGAGTTGTGATCCCTTGTAGGAGGAGAGGTGTTCTGGTTTCGGGTGTTTTCATCCTTTTTGCTCTGGTTTCTTCCCATCTTTAAGGATTTATCCACCTGTCGACTTTGTAGTTGCTGGCTTTCAGATTGGGTCTCAAATCTTTCAGATTGATGTTCTGTTTGTTGATGATGAGGTTATTTCTGTTTCTTGGTTTTCCTTCTGATAGTCTGGCCCCTCTGCTGTAGGTCTACTGAGGTTCACTCCAGGCCCTGCTTGCCTGGGGTTCACCTGCAGCAGCTGCTGAACAGTAAGGGTTGTTACCAGTTTTCTTCTTCTGCTATCTTTGTCCCAGAAGGATACCCGCCTAGTGTCAATCTGATCTCTCCTTTATGAGGTGTCTCTTTGGATATATAGGGGTCAGGGAGCTTCTTGAGGAGACGGTGTCTTCTTTATAGGAGCTCATATGGTGAACTGTGAGCTCTGTTGTTCATTCAGAGCTGCTGGGCAGGTACGTTTAGGTCTGCTGCAGCAGAACTCATAAACTGCTTTTTGTTCCCAGGTGCTCTGTCCCAGGGATTTAGGGCTTTATTTATGAGTTTCCGTTATGCTGCTGCCTTCTTTTTTTTTTCCTTCAGACCTGCCCTGCCCAGCAGCCTAGTCACTGTCTGCCTTTAGAGGCTTTGCTGAGCTGCTGTGGGCTCCGCCCAGCTGCCAAGTGAACTTCCTTGCAGTCCTTTTTATATGGGTGTAGTTAGAACTGCTTTGGTGATGGTGGCCCGCCTCTGTTGAGGCAGAGTCTCTCTGCTGTAGTGGGTTGCCTTGGCAACGGCGGGCTGCCTCAGCAATGGTGGGTTGCCTTGGCAATGGCGGGCTGCCTCAGCATTGGCCGACTCCCTCCGTTGTGGCTGGCTGTCTCGGTAATGGCGGACGCCCCTCCCCCACAGAGCTGGACTGTCCCGGGTTCAGCTGCGCTTGCTGTGAAACTCTCAATCCAGAGTTTCTGATTGCTGTTCTTTTGTGGGGGTGGGACCAGACTTGGCATTTCTTCTATGTTCCAGTTAGTCTTTTGTAGAGAGTTTGGTCTTTGTCACACTACATTGAAATTGTTTCCATGTTTGTTTTCCCATTCAGTCAGCCAACATTTCTTGAACACCTTTTATGTGTGAAGAATAATTCTAGGTGCTGGCCACATAAAAGTAAATACTTCATGCCTATTTACTTCAGTAAGGAGTTAGATAGAGATAGGCATTTAAAACAATAAAGACAATAAAAGTGTTCTAGATGCTCAGATGGGCCTCAACAGTGTACCTGGTCATGAAGAATAGAGGGGCAATTTTGTTTGGAGTTGGAAATTATGTATCAGATCAGAGCTAGTCAACTTTATATGTGTTATGTCAGTTATTCTTTTCACCAACAAAATATATTTAGTGGGGACTAGGGACAAGATGGCCAATGAGATGTAGTCAGCAGGTGTCACTCCCACCAAGAGGACCAAATTATTGAGTAAACCAACATAATTTGGACAGATCTTTAGAGAGAAAATGCCAAGAGTGGGTGAAATGATGGTGCTGAAGCTGAGGCTGAAGAAAGAGGAAGCTGGGAACACAGCCTGGGGCACCTGAATGCACGGGATAACTCCCAGCCCTGAATGGCTCCTGGGAAAGTGGTGAGTGAGGGAACTGAGGCCTGGCTCACTCTCACTGCAGATTTCTGGGATCCTAGCTACAGGGGAACCTGGATCCCCCATAGGCATGTGAGTTGGCAGGTGATTGCCCCTGGGAGAAGGCAGAGACAGGATTTTGGACAGCAGAGATCCCAAAGCAATCTACAGATTTAATGTTTTTTTTTGTATTAAACTACCAATGTCATTTTTCACAGTATTAGAAAAAAAATTCCAAACTTCATGTGGAACCAAAAAAGAGCCCAAATAGCCAAAGCAATCCTAAATAAAAAGAACAAAGCTGGAGGCATCACACTACTCTACTTCAAACTATACTATAAGGCTACAGTAACCAAAATACCATGGTACTGTACAAACAGACATGCAGACCAATGGAACACAATAGAGAACCCAGAAATAAAGCTGCACACCTGCAGCCATCTGATCTTTGACAAAGCTGACAAAAGCAAGCAATGGGAAAAGGACTCCTTATTTAATCAGTGGTGCTGGGATAACTGGCGAGCCACATGCAGAAGAATGTAACTGGACCCCTATCTTTATCCATATACAAAAATTAAATCAAGATGGGGTAAAGATTTGAATGCATGACCTCAAACTGTAAAAATCCTAGAAGAAAATCTAGGAAATACCCTTGTTGACATTGGCCTTGGCAAACAATTTTTGACTAGGTCCCCAAAAGCAATTGCAACAAAAACCAAAAATTGACAAGTGGGACCTAAGTAAACTGAAGGACTTCTGCAGAGCAAAATAAATTATCAACAGAGTAATTAGACAGTCTACAGAATAAGAAAATATTTGTAAACTGTGCATCCAACAAAGATCTAATATCCAGAATCTATAAAAAACTTAAACAAATCAACAAGCAAAAAACAACCCCATTAAAAATGGGCAAATATATGAACAGATACTTCTGAAAAGATGACATATAAGTGACCAAGAAGCATATGAGGAAATGTACATCAATCATTAGAAAAATGCAAATCAAAACCACAATGAGATACCATTTCACACCCATCAAAATGGTTATTAAAAAGTCAAAAAACAGGTCATGTGCTGTGGCTCACACCTGTAATCCCAGCACTTTGGGAGGCTGAGGCAGGTGGATCGCCTGAGGTCAGGAGTTTGAGACCAGCCTGACCAAAATGGAGAAATCATCTCTACTAAAAATACAAAATCAGCCAGGTGTGTTGGTGCATGCCTGTAATCCCAGCTACTTGGGAGGCTGAGGCAGGAGAATCGCTTGAACCCGGGAGGTGGAGGTTGCAGTGAGCCAAGATTGTGCCATTACACTCCAGCTTGGGCAACAAGAGTGAAACTCAGTCTTAAAACAAAAGGTCAAAGAACCACTGCTGGCAAGGTAGCAGAAAAAAGAGTACATTTATACACTGTTGGTGTGAATGTAAATTAGTTCATCCAATGTGGAAAGCAGTTTGGAGATTTCTGAGAATTTAAAACAGAGCTCCCATTTGACCCATTAATTCGATTCTTGGATATATACCTAAAGGAAAATAGGTATATATAAATTATTATACCAAAAGACACATTCACTGGTATATTAATTGCTAGACTATTCATAGTAGCAAAGAGATAGAATCAATCTATGTGCCAATCAATAGTGGATTGGATAAAGAAAATGTGGTACATATAAACCTTGGAATATTACATAGCAATTAAAAAGAACAAAATTGTGTCCTTTGCAGCAACATGGATGGAGCTGGACACTATAATCCTAAGTGAATTAATGCAGGAACAGAAACTGCCTACCACATAAGGAAACAAAGGACTAGCTCATAGCAGTGTCTGAGTTCCAAGGGTGAGCATCCTAAGAGAGACGGAAGAGCATATTGAAGTGGTATCACTTTTTCTTACTGGCCTTGGAAGTCCCTTCATTCTATTCATTAGGAATGCTTCACTAAGGCCAGCTCAAATCTGAGTAAAAGGGAATTAGCCTTTTGATGGATAGAGTGTCAAGGAATTTGCCTGTGTGATTTAAATTCACTACAGCACCTGGTAATAATAGCTACCACTTATACACTTAAATAGTGAGCATTATTCTGTAACCTTCTACTCAGTTTTTTAATCTTCATGACAATCTTATATTATACCTATTTAACATATAAGGAAATCTAGATGCAATAAGTTAGGTATTTTACTAATACCGCACTGATACGAAGTGTAATCACTATTGAAGGCCTGACAATTTGGCTCCAGGGTCTATGTTATTAACCACTATGCTGAGTTGTCTATTGTACTGTCTGAAATATAGGCTAGACCAATATACATCTGTTAAATGGATAAATGCTTTATATTTTGTGCTTTCCTCTAATGTTAGTGAAACCATTCCTTAAGTGAATGATTTCATATGTCATCCTGCATCTGACATTGAATGGGAGATATGCTCCTATACAAGTGAAGAAGGGGCAATCATAGATTTCCAAGTAAGTGATGAAAGTACCTGTTTGAGATGCCTCTCATTTAGGAGCTGCCTTCTATAGGCAGTACCACATTCTACTACAGTTACTCAAGAGCCTGGATATCTTCTAAATAAAGACATTGTAATGACAGTCTCTCTCTCTCTCTCTCACTCTGTCTCACACATACACCCCAGAAATCATTGAAAGAATCTATCTATTTATCTTAGATTTTCCCTCTATTCCCAAAACTTGTTTTATATAAATAAAATTCAATTTAAAAGAACGTTCAGGAGCACGTTAATGGAAATTTTTAAGAACAGCTGCTTAGATGATACAGTTAGAGTCAATGAAGAGCCACCTTGTGGCAAAAGTTAGCATTTCACGTCTGTATATTTTTAAAGAAAAAATTATAAGCAGCCCTAAAATCTATTGAATAGCAAAATGAAAGGGTTGAAATTGTATACAAGTCAGATAATATGGTTTCTGATATATATATAGTGATGATTTTAACAGCAAATATTATTCAAAGTCATTTGTTGAGAATTTAAGAAACCTAGAGTAACACATGCAGATGTTACATCCGCCAATAAATTTATGTTTTAAATAATAAACTCATCATTTAAAAACAAGTGAAATTACACTTTAAATATAAGCTAATTTATATTTAAAATGTAATTTCACTTGTATTTAAAACGACCCAGTTGCCTCATAATACTCTGTTTCAGCACTAACTTGGGCCTTAAAAATGAAAAAAGTATATTCAATTAGATTTTTTGATATTTAATTTTAATAAAGCTTATATTGCATATTTCTATGTATTTATGTAACTTCAGTTGTAATCCTGTATCAATAATCAATAATATTAAATCTCCTTTTTGGTTCTATTGTAACTGATACCTTTGCAATTTTTCTTCACTTTCTTTCTTATGCTTTGGCAACTAAACTTTTCTTTTTTAAATTCCCAATTTTTAAGTTTTTCATGAAATCTTCCCATTTAATTGAATGTGGTAGGAAATTTGCAATTTTTAATGAGTATTCATCATGTTCACTCAAGAATAAATAGTCACACCATTGTAGAACTCTCTCTCTTTTCCTTTCTCCACTGTCACTTTGAAAACTTGCTAGAAGTGCTGAGGTTAATTCAGCATCTTACTATCTCCTCTTCCCTTCTTTTACTCTTCTAATTTCCTTCATTCCTGGTCTCCAAATTTTATATGACATCAGTGCTTGTCTAGTAATGGGCAGTTGGCGGGGGGGGGGGTGTCAGATAGGTGGTAATGATGTAGGTATTGGCTTGGAAATATAGCGAGAATATCTGGAATCTGTATGTCATAGATAGCAAGAAGCATAGCACAAGAAGCAGGAATGATGAATTGGAATGAAAATGAGAGGAAGAGAAAACAATGGGTCCTGCTGTTACTCCTCACTAACAAAATCTTCTCTCTGTGGTTCCTGTTTCTCTTCCCATTCCTCAGAACTCTTCTTCCTCTCAAACCTACTCTCTCATCCCACCTCTAGTCTTGATTATTTTCCTTTCACCAGCTCTTAGTTTACAGGTCATTCTTAGAACAGTGGTTCTCAAACTTTGGATCTCAGGACCATTTCATGCTCTTCAAAATTACTGAGAGAATCCCAAAGAGTTTTTGTTTTTGTGAGTTGTACAGCGGTTCTTTGCCGCCATCATATTGAACTTGTTTGGTCTCAGTATGGAATTCACAAGTTATCATGTCAGGTCTCTTGAGTGATTCTTTTTGTTTTCTTTGTGTTTTTGTTGCTCTAACTGGAGTGGGACCATATGATTCAGTGTGGATAGCTGCATACAAGCATTAACACTCTTGAGAAAAAACAGTGTACCAGGAATACTACTATGAAAACTATCAGAGAATAATGGCAAGAGACTGAAGTCCACTCCTAATAGGGACTCTCATAAACTAAACAAAATCAGACAAATTTTGAAAAACATGCCAGAAGATGAATCTACTTGTTTTAACCAAGTAGCTTATTTGCTGATTTCTTGCAGTAGAGCTGCTGTCATATCAGACACACATATCTAAGTGTAGCAAGAGATCTTAGCCATCGCCCCCAACCTTCTGCCAGTCCCCACCCCTGCCCCAGTTCAGCCAACAGGCAGTCTGGAGCAATGCCATTATCTAAAACAATCTTAGCAAGAGTATTTTAAAAAGTTTGCTGGCAACTAAAGTCTTTGCAGTAGAGTCAGCCATAGTAGCTAACGTTAAGGACAAAGTTTTAATCACAACTTTACATTTATGCCAAGCCAGGAAAGGGGTATTCTACCAAAAATGCTCTCTAAATCTCAAAATTTATCTGCCTGAGAGATTTATGCCTGCTAACAAATTTCTTTTTATTTTATAGAGCAAATTAACAGGTATAGACCAATATTTAGTTTCCAATTTGTTATGGAATGACAATGATACTGTTAGAATTTCTAACCCACATTGACCTCTTATTTTCCACTTATTGAAATGTGAAGTTGTCCATGCATGGAGTTGATGATTAAGTGCTCCACACATAAAATATCTATGGAAGGTCACAATAGATCTCTGCAGGGTGCCTGTGTCTTAGGGGTCATCAGTGGAGAAGCAATAGTAGTTAATATTTATCCAAGGCTTCGTCATTGAATCATTACATGGTTGGAAGCTACTGACAATTAGGGAATTAGGGTTATAAATTTGTCTATGAACTTTCAAATTATTTTTCATTTGATTTTCTTAAGTTTCTGGCATACTTTAACAACAAAACCCTCACTATAGATTTTGCCTATTGTTAGATCTAAACAGTTAGATTAAAACATGGAACCTGAATATGTGAATCTAAAAGCCTCACCTTATAAAAGGACCAGATGTGAAATATGAATTAATAGTCACACTGGAAATAATGGTGAAATTTGTTACAGGGTAAACTTAAGGATCCCTAAAATAATGTAAGGTTTTAGGTTTAACATGACATATCCGACATTCAGTGCATTTCTCTGCAAAGCTGTTGATTATCACAGAAGCCTCAATTATCACGTTAGGTTGCCACATACAAGCATAAAAGAAACACAGGGCAAAGTAGAAAAATAACAAAGTTTTCATGATGACAGAGGAGAGAAATTTTGATCTGTGACCTTGGAAAAGCTGTCCTCACCTAGGATGTTGTCTGATTCTGAGGAGAAACCTCTCTGGTAAGTTTTACCTTGAGGTTTCCAATAGGAGTACAGTCCCAAGGGTTTGGAGAGATTTTGCTGCAGTGTGGCCGGTGGGAAGAACTTGGAATGGCCCCTTTGAGTGAGGTTCAAGAGCAGTCTTTCTCTGGTGTTGTTTCCAAAGCATCCAGTCTCCAGGTTCTAGGTCATAAAAGGTTTGTTTGTCCTCAACTGGTGGATCTTGAATGCTTTCTTTGACCTGGTGAAAATATACTTTGGCGTATCAACAGTCATTGTTTCTTGATATAGTTGGGTATTCCAAAATATATGTAATAGTGTTACATCGGGAAAAAAGCTATAGTTTTCCTGTATTTTATTTTTATAATCAATGTACTGCTTTACAGAAATACTTTAGAATGCTGGAGTTTCTACCGGTGAATATAAATTTTTCCAAGAAAAAGATAAAGGGCAACATTAAAAACTTCACAATTATACTGTAAACCTTGATTGTGTTTTCAGAAGATGCTTGGGATGAATAAAAGTGTTTAGGTTGTAATAAGTTTTAGAAAAGATGAGGAAAATGGAGGAATTGGAAAATAAAGTATGTCTCTTAATTGAAAAGAGACTATGATTGTTTCTTTCCAGTCTAAATCAAATTATTATGACAGTGGTTTCAGGCAATTGGAAAGAGAAATTATTCTCTGGAAATATTGACCTCATTATATAACACAAAAATACAAGTTAAAAAAAATTTAGTTGTCTTTCTGCTAAAGTCAACGATTTAAAAGTGAAAATAGTTGTATTGTTTATCTGCAGAAATCATTTATTTCCTCAAAGCAATATACATATAGGCATTAGAAGATACATGCCTGATTTTTTTGTTTGTTTGTTTGTTTGTTTTGAGGTGGGGTTTCACTCTATTGCCCAGACTGGAGTGCAGTGGCACAATCTTGGTTTACTACATCCTTGACTTCCTGGGCTAGAGCAATTCTTTCACCTCAGCCTTCTGATTAGCTAGGACTAAAGGCATGTGCCACCATACCTGGCTAACTGTGTGTGTGTGTGTGTGTAGAGACAGGGCTTTGCCATGTTGCCCAGGTTGGTTTTGAATTCCTGGGCTCAAGTGATCTGCCTGCTTGGGCCTCCCAAAGTATAAGGATTATAGTCATAAGCCACTGCAACTGGCCAGGTGTCTGATTCTTTACCAGAATTTTCATTTGGACCACCATGATATATAAACTGCCTAAGCAAAGGAAGTGAAGCTTTATAAATAAATAAAATATTACATAAATATTTATTTAGGGTTGAATGTTTATAATTTTATGGGTTTATTTTTATAAAAGCTTCAGGAAATTGATTATTAAATTTATAACTTAAATATAATTTTAATTTTTAGAAATATAACCTACATTTTCATATTATACATACTAATAAAAATATAATTCCAGAACATGAAAAAAATACTATGTTGGACATAGTGTCCCAAATATTGATGCTTTTATAAAGCTGTACATGCCATCATGTGCCATCTGGGAGAAGAAATATTTTCAACCATTTATTTTTTAACTTTTAGGGAAAATGATCTCCCTAAACTCCAGTAGTCACTAGACTTTTTAATAATGTGAAAAAATAACCTCAAGAACAAATACTAATTGTCCAAATCCAAATGTTAGAAATAATTCCTACAGCCTTCAATCATTTTGCTTTTCCCATTTACTAGTACATGGACCATGCAAATGTTATTCAGGCATAGCTTTTCAACTCATGGAGTTATCTTGATCATGACTTCCACATTTTGGAAACTTGGAAATTTTGTAAAATAATGTAATAATACATATTTGCCTTTCTATTGATCCATCTATCTAGTTAAAATATCTATTGATTGATCTGCCAATCTATTCATATGTCTCTTACCAGTCTACTTATGGCACTCCACAGTGCATGCTACTCTTCCTTCTACTGAACACATTCTGTCTTCTGCATATATATAGAGTTAGCTATCCTTCCTTTCTACTTTTGTATAACCAATAGATTATTTAGAGGAATTTGAGGATTAAATGCTCATAGAATCATATCAAGTCAATTCCTCCTTAAATGGTGGTTATTGTTTGAAAATTTTTCTTCTTTGTTTTGAACCAGAGCGTCAAATTCTACCCTTTGAGCCCCATTCTGCTAAAAAGCAGGCCTAATCTTTCCTGAAATACTGATCTCGTTTCTAGCTGTAGTGTTTGTTTCTCCTTTCATTTTCAACCCAACCCTCTGCTACAGGCTTTCACACAGAGCTTTGGGGCTTTGTTTTAGGTACATATCTCTAAAAAAGTATTGTGTATACAAACATACATATGTACCCTCTCTGGTTACTCTTCTTTCTGTATTCCATCTGTTAATCTTATTCTCCACAAGTCTTAGTTGCAAACAATTCCTAAAGTTGTCACATATGTTCATAGCAATGAATGTAGAAGGGGTAAAACAATAAATTTGAGATGATAAACCAGTGTGATTAACAAAACATTGTAATTCTAATTCAGATGCCTTCTGTATGCTGCTTTCAAATGTAAATCTTCCAAAAATAGCCTTGTTCAAATCAATTTCTCAAAACTTTTGATCAACTTCACACTCTTTAAATAATAAAGTACAAATAGTGTAAAATGCCCTTTCATCCATCTTGCCAACCTTACCACAAATTTTTTCATCAATAACTTTAACAAGATATATCTGCTCATTATTCCCTGATTTATTGCAGAATAACCAGGGTGCCTAAGTTTAAGTTTTGCTCTGTCATCTTCTCACTGCTTACTTTGCAAACACTTATTAAATTGACTCAACTAAAAATGTATGCCACCCTAAAAGAGAACTAGTAGTAATATTTACTCTATAGAATTATTTTACATAGTAAAAGTGGTAATACATGTGAAAACACAGAATTCTGCATGACACATGGTAAGAATTCCATGTGTAGCAGCAAAAATGGCAGGTATGCCCCATTGAGTTCACTTTTAAGTACCATTCATTTTTCCTATAAGATCATTACCTTATCTCTTTAAGCCCTCCCTTCAAGACATGTTTCATCCTTCAGTGAAGAATGTGATATTTTTTATCCTTCAGTGGCACCTCCCCTTCTGAACTTGCGTGTTTCCTCTCTGCGTCAATTGGTGCAGTGCTTAGGTAGGGTGACCATGTTACTTTTATTGTTCAGGCTGGCCCTGTGGATATGGAAAATGAATACTCTTGATTATTACACTGGAATAACTGGCATAGATTGGATCTGACCTGGGCAAAGGGACAGAAGGTTACCCTATGAATATTGAAGCCATAAGTGATCAAAACTGTTATTATCAAATCAAAGCAAATTTTATCTTTGTATGCAAATTATTATGGCAGATCTCCCATCAACTTAATTATCAGGAAATGAGAGTCATCAAAATGAACCTCAGCTGTTTCTAGCTATTCCCAGAGTGCTGGTTCTCATCTGGTTCAGCACAAACACTTCCATTTCTCTGTTCAAGCTTCTTTGATCCTCATGCTTTTGTCTTCCTGACTGCTGATCTTTAGTAGAGGGCCACGCCACCTGCTGTGGCTGCATTGCCCAACTCCACTGTCTCTGACTCTCCCCTCTCCACCTCACACTCACATCCTTTTCCAGGGTCTGGAGAGAAGAAACGGCTCTCATTTGTATCAGTCCTTCCCAAAATGCAAACAGCAGGCCTTTCTTAATTATCCACAACACGACTGAGACCATTATACTATTTGTTTAGGCTTTAATGAAGCATCATGAGTAAAAAGAGAAGCATTTATATCAGAGAATTCCTAACAACCACTGCCCCCAAATATGCCCACATCTGTGGTGACATGGGTTAGCTGTATCCTCACCCAAACCTCATCTTGAATTGCAATTCCCATAATCTCCACATGTCATGGTAGGGACCAGGTGGAGGTAATTGAATCACAGGTGTGGTTTCCCCCATTCTGTTTCCATGACAGTGAGTTCTCATGAGATCTGGTGGTTTTATAAAGGGGTTTCCCCGACTTTTGCTCTGCACTTCTCCTTGCTGCGATCATGTGAAAAAGGATGTGTGTCTGCTTTCCCTTCTGCCATGGTTGTAAGTTTCCTGAGACTTTCCCAGCCCTGTGGAACTGTGAGTCAATTAAACCTCTTTCCTTTATAAATTACCCAGTTTTGGGAATGTCTTTATTAGCAGCATGAGAATGGACTAATATAGTAGTTACTTATAAGCTTATTCTTTGCCTTGTTTTCAGCCTTTCTTCTCTGACCAGCAACAGCTCAAACCCTACCATTTGAACCACTCCATAATTCTCAGATTTTTTTTTTTTTCATTCAACAAATGCTCCTCCTTGGAAAGGGACAAATTTTCCTCTATAATCAAGCTCTCTGCTCACACTCTCTGGTTTAACCCCTTTTGGGATCATTGATAATAGGAAAAATGCTCCTTTTTGGAGATACTCTACCCTATGCTCCAAGGATGTGGTCTGATTCTATGTCCTTGATTAGATAATTATAACAGCCTAACCTCATTATATTTTTGCAAACCTGGGTATTTAGCTTTATTCAGCCTCACCTTGTTACAAGTGCCTGCTACTTCATTATGTTGCTTTCTCATAAATATGATCTGTGTCCGGGCGTGGTGGCTCACGCCTGAAATCCTAGAGCTTTGGGAGGCCGAGGCTGAGACAGATCACTTGAGGTCAGGAGTTTGAGACCAGCTGGCCAACATGGTGAAACCCTGTCTCTACTAAAAATACAAAAATTAGCCGGGCATGATTGCTGAGGCATGAGAATTGCTTGAACCAGGAGGCAGAGGTTGCAGTGAGCCAAGATCATGCCACTGCACCCCAGCCTGGGCGATAGAGCAAGACTCAGTCCCCCCCCGCAAAAAAATGATCTGTATCCTCTGCTACATTTTCCTTGTGGACAGTGGACAGTTATTTCTTTTGGGGAACTTGCTAGGGCAAGTTTTCTGTTACAGGGACTGTACTGAATAAAATTTTCTGTGGTTGACGAGTGTGAGTTAGTGCAATAATACAAAACACTCTCGGCTTATGAAATATCTATTCTTCCCTCAAGTATTGTTTCATTTTTACACAGTAGTTCACACATGGAACAACTTGCCATGAATCTTCAAGTTCTCTTGGCAGAGCCATGTAGCTTGCTGATCTACTCCGTTCATTGTTCTTCCGGCCTTTGCTACTCACGTTGTAACAACTTCCCTCCTGGGACAAGTTGGTCTTACACTCTTGGTCTCAAGCACAGGGCAGCACAGACCTTGGTGAAAGGAGGGTTTCACTGGAAAGCGAAATCCACAAGAGATATGTGTCACAAAATCACCAAGACTGATGCTGGGCTTACCATGGTGATTGGTGTTAGGAAATCCACCCCCCTTCCCACCTCCACCCGAACATTATAATTCTCTAAACATATCTGTCAGAAGAACTTCAGTGGCTCGTTCTGGCAACTCCTCAATTGCTTAATACAGAACTATTTCTCTCAAGTATAAATGTTCCTCTTTCAGCTCTGATAGTGTTCACAGAATAATATATCTTTGCCAGCCGATACTTTCTGTATGTGCCCCTTTGGATATCAAACATGACACAAAATGAGGAAGGTCTTACTCTTTTGAGTGCAATGTTTCTTTCTATCATTCATGCTGACCTGGTGTCAGCAGCTCTTTTACCAGACACTGTCATCAGCACTTACAGTTAACCACAGAGATGTATTCTCAGATTTTGACCTCTGTTTTATACACTGAGGATAAAAATGATGAAACAGAAAATGATGAAAAGCCAGGAAAGGTAACTCTAAAGGAAATTTTTTACCATTTGTTATAATTTAATAGTTTTTTAAAAGTACATATTCATTTTAGTTAAATATATTGAAATCTTCCAAACTATAGCAGATCTGTTTTTTTAAATTATTTCACTGACTGCTATAGAATTTTAATGCTTTGCATTTTTGCTGGACATTATAGTTTCTTTTTGGTTTTTAAAACAAGTAATTACATCACAACTTAGTTTTTGGTGATAGGTTGATGTTATTTATTTTATATTTTATTAAGAATATTCTATTGAAAAGTGTGGGATTTAACTTGAGAGAATTTTAAATTAGTATTTGTTAGGAATCATTCGGAGGAAAAATAAATATTACCTCTTTTCCTCAAGAAGCAAGGGAGATGGAAGTCTGAATATTATCTTTATCCCACATAAAGCTAGTATTTCAGAATGTGCCCTATATTTGCAGACAAATGTGTTTCTGAATAGTAAATTTTGCAATTATGGGAATTTTCTCACCAAGTTATAGCTGGACTAAGGAAGCTGTCCTCTCCCACATACGTACATGCTGTCAACCAAGAGGCAGGAATCTGGCTGGAGCTAAGCTGACTATTTACTCACTGTAGGCAGGGTCTTTCTAAGAAAATGGAAAGAGCAAGTCAGAGTGGCTCATGCATATAATCACAGCACTTTGGGAGACTGAGGTAAGCAGATGATCTGAGGTCAGGAGTTTGAGACCAGTCTGGTCAACATGGTGAAACCCTGTCTGTATTTAAAAAAAAAAAAATATATATATATATATAAATATATATATATATATATGTATAAATTAGCCAGGCGTGGTGGCACATGCCTGGAGTCTTAGCTACTTGGGAGGCTGAGGCATGAGAATCTCTTGAACCCTGGAGGCAGAGGTTTTAGTGAGCTGAGATCCCACCACTGCACTCTATCCTGGGTGACAGAGTAAGACTCTGCCTCAAAAAAAAAAAAAAAAAAAAAAAAAAAAAGAAAGAAAATGGAAAGAGCAGACAGGGCTTTGCATACCCAGTTTCCCCTTCCAGACTCACCTGTCATATGTCACTCAAGGAATGATGAATGCATGGGTGGAAAGAGCCAAGAATGTTTTACTAATGGGATTCCCTCTGCATCAAATAAAACATCAGGAATAGGCAGTAAACATCTGTCACCATCAAAATTTCTTTTGCTCTCTTAATCCATTGTGCTTCACCATTAAATCTTTGGTCAACCAAAGGTATGAACGTGACCTGGGAAAGGGGAGCAGCAGCCTCTCAGAATGACCCTTCCTCCACTTCTTTGAGGCTGCTCTGAAAATACTAATTATTGCTCCTTTGAGTGCCTACTGGGACTACTGGTCAGCCCTATGGATTTTACATACGGAGGCTTACAATAGGCCATAATGATAAGCAATTAAATTGACTCCTCCAAGGCCACCATGTACCCAAGGCTGAAGTTTACTTATAGACTACTTGACATCCCAAATATGTCCAGCTACATATCCAAAATGGCCTAGCAGAAGTTCTTCAAAGACAGCAAATGACAAATCCTAAAATACAATCCCTTTCTTATCAAATTCCCAGGAAGAAGTTTAAACTCAATTTCCCTTTCAACTTGTATCTACCAGGTCCTAGTAGGAAGCAGATGGTACACTCAAACTGGGCAGTTGAGTTTAACAAAGGGAGTGTTTACACGGATGTGGACACAGTGTAGGAAAGCCAACAAGGATGGACATCGGTCTGGGGTTATCAATAGGCAGTGCCCGTTACCACCTTAGGCCTGAAAAGGCATGGGCAGGAAAAGATTTTTGGACTCTAAACAATGTAGTTGTATGGAAAATGATGCCTTAAATAGAGGGATGCCACCAACTCCTGGTAAACCAACAGAGAAGGAACCAAGGGCAAAAGCCTCTGAGGCACAGAGGAAGGTACACAGTAGATCTGTAAGAGCAAGCAGAAAAAAATCTGGCTCATAAATTCAAATTTAAGAATAGTGAAGGAAATAAAGTCCAAAAATCAAATTCTCTTGCCCCTATGTTGTAAGATGCTAAAGAAATCCATTCTTTTTAGCTTAATATTCTGCTCAGTCTCAGCTGGAAGGGCTCTAAGTGCTTGGTAAGGTTGGAGTTCTTTTTAAAAGCTGCATCTTGGGCTCTCTGTTACTGAAATGGGTGTTGTTCCTTCAGACCCTCAAGTTACATTAGCTTAATGCCCAATGATTGGTGAGCTACACTTTAAAGAGTCCAAGTGATAAATACGGCACATCAGATGATCACAGCCCTAGGCCCATACCTAACACATTTTGAAATGAGTCAACTTTCAGCCCCAGAATGCAAGGTAAATAATGCACCCAGAATCTAGGACCTAGGATCTTGTCTAATTAAATATTGTTGCCAAGGACCATAACATAGGCTTAATAGTATTTGGGTGAAGGAGCTCAGGCTGAGAAAATATTCTTGGTTTACCTATAATGCTAGCCAGTTTATGTTGGTTGTCCAAAATTTGTAAACTCAATGAGGAAGAATCAGCAAGAGGTTAATTTTAGCATGTATCTCAGGAAACAGTTCACCCTGTTGAGCTGTCTCCTCTCCCAGATTGCAGCATTTGAGACACTGCTGCCGTTTTTCAAAGTTTAGAAATTTTTAATGGTGGAAACTCCAAAGAGCAGAACTTATTTGAGAACACCCTCTCCCATCCCATATTCAGAGCCTCTTATTTTTACATGCCTCTTTTGTACTGTTCACCTGTGTCTGACACTGATAATGTACACCTAGAATCTTACAAGTAACAATGTAGCACATGTAAAACTCAGATTCAGCATTGCTAAATCCCTTCTACATCATAGCCACAAATGTTCTGTCTCCTAATGTTTAATAGGCCTACATATAAAAAGGCGGTTTCTTATATTTGAATCTTTGCCTCAGGCACACGTGCTTAGCAAGCTGCACCTGCGTGGTAGAAGCTGAGTATCTTGTGTGCTAAATCAGCCCAAGTCTGCTATAGATCAATCATTTGATGAAGCTCGAAACCCCACATATCTTATGGTGATCACCCAGTTTAGTCTTAGTGTATGTGGTACCATCCCTGAAGAAAGAGCTTCCATTGGCAGTGGTTACTACCAAATGAAAAAATCCCATGGAACCTAGAACTTAAAGCCTTTCAAGAGAGGAACAAAACAAAACAAAATTGCACAATTGCAAATTTCTAGATAAGCCTGACATAAATTTCTATACGTCACCAAACTCAAAATTGAATCCATATATCACGACTGCCCTGGAAGATCCTCAGCCACTGTTGGTGTTAAGTCTGTTCCCCAAATTCAATTCTTATTTCAGTTACAAAGACCTTGGCCTCATGTACTAGGTATTTCCCTCCTCAAAAACATGCTGACTTCTTTCCCCACATTTATAAGAGTAAATCTTATATATGTGTACTTGGAGCAGTAAAAAGCATAATCTTTTGAAAGGAGTTCAGCTGCCAAAGGAGAGAAGCAGCAGCCAGGTAACACATGCCATTTCTCCTGAGGTAGCCAGGAAAATTCACTGCTTACATCTTCTGCAGCAGGGAGCATAATTGACTGACTGCCCCAATTTTTTCTGCCCCTCTGGATCCAACTCTACAATTGCTCAGAGGCTGTGCTACTTGTGGGCTACTCCCAGTCAGTGGCTGAGCACTGCTTAGGGACTGTGCTAGCCCATTCCTGCAGACTCCTCTAATGGGTACCCTTGTCTTGAGGTCCCACATTGGCCTTGTCAATCCTCTCTTGGAAATAAGAGGCTACAACCTGAGACTCTTCTTACTCAAGTCTACCAAATAAGCACCAGACTTATGTCTCTTTTTCCTTGGCTCTGTTCCCCTCATCCTTCACAGGCGTTTTCCCCAAAGAACTTCTTGAATGTTTAATCCCATCTTAGATTTTCTTCTCTGAGGGTTTGAACTAACACATCTTCCAAAGTCATCATATTGTTGGGTAACTCATCTCTCCTAGAACTGAGTGAGGAGAGAGAGAGGGACAAGAGTTTGAAGCTAATAAGTGTTCCACCACATGGAAGATGATGTTAGAATTGGGAAATAATCTGTTCTCCCTGCAGTTTCATTAAGAGAAGTTACAGTATATACATCTGATCTGATCTCTTGCCTACTTCAAATATATACATCAAAATATGTCTTAAAGGAGTTTCCAGGAGCAGAATATTGAGCAGATTCTTGATATGGCCCTCCATAACTTTACTAAGTCATGAGAAAGTAATTTTCTCATCTGTTCAGTAAATTTCTCATCTGATTAATTTAAGCTGTGAATAAAAATCAAATAAGTCAATTGCTGAGTTTTCAAATTTCAATTGTCAAATAATTGCTCTAGCATCTTACAAATTCTATGACTTCTGGATTCTTTTTTTTTTTTTAATGTACTTCCATCTATTTGATTAAAATTGTTAGCATCCATTCAGTTGTCCACTCTAGACATTTTTTTTTTTTTTTACAAATGTATGGAGTGTGTGTAAAATTTTGTTAAATGTATATAATGCATACTGATCAAGTCAGGGTGTTTAGAGTGTCCATTACCTGAGTATAATACTTTTTAATGTTTATTTACTCTACTCTGCTATCAAACAGAATTTACTTCTTCTGTCTCATTGTATGCTTGTATCCTTTAACCCACTTCTCTTCATCCTCTCCCCTTCTCCACATACACGCTTCCCATTCTCTGTTATCTCTCTTTCTACCCTACCACCATGGGATCAAATTTTTCAGCTCCCACATATGAGTGAGAACATGCGGTATCTTTGACATTTTGATTCATCTCTTTCCTTCGTGGTCCATAATTAATCAATTATCAAGTCCTTTAGCGTGTGTTATTCAAGGACATCCAGAATCTATTCTCTGCTTTCCATTCTTTCTGGTTCTGCTTGTGTCATCTCATTTGACCGGTTGAAATAGACTTGTTATGGTTTTTCTGCCTTCAGTCTCTTCATTATTCCACTGATTCTATTTTAATGTATAAATCAAATTATATATTTCTCCCCTGCTTAAAAATTATTTCCCATTACCTAGAAGATGAAGTTAAATCTCTTTATCATGATGCAGAAAGTCCCTGTAATGTGACCGTAGTCACTCTTTCGAGAATCATAACAATAAGCTCCCCATCTTCATATTCTCTGTTGTAGTCACATAAAAATCTCTGGATGTTTTTTATACTTGCTTGGTTGTTTCACTTTTCTGTATAATTGTGAATGTTTGTTGTTAGGCTCTGAGTTTTATTCTTTTCACCTTTCTTCATCTGACAACTTCCTCTATATTCTCTAAAGTCTGTCTCAAAATCATTCCTCTAAAAGGTCATCTAAGATTTTTTTTTAGGCAGAATTAATCATTTATAATATTTTCTCTAAAAACATTGCATATATAGAGCTATCATAGCACTTTAAAATTATATTTTAATTATGTTTTTTCCAAGTGCTTTTGTCCCTTTGCTTATGAACTCCAGTGAGGGTAGACACTTCTGACTGGGAGATAATATTATTTAGGTAAAAGTTTCAAGATTTAATAGGAAAAGGGTCTGGAAATAAACAACATTAAATGTATTTCTTCTTCAACGTATATGTTTTTGTTCAATAAATAGTAAACAAATAGTAAATAATATACAATAAGTAATACAAATTAAAGTAACAGAGTCTTACTACAACCTAACTTTCAATGTCATAAAATTTCTTAGCTTTTAGCCTTTATCCAAAGGCCTGTAATATGTGGAATTACTTAAGTTATATGATTAGATCCAAGTGTCTCTCATATTAAGTCCTAAAGAAAAGTTTTATTTAAGGTAAAGTCATAAATCCAAAGCTGCTTGAATATTTCACTTGGATTATGTCTTCTTGTTCCCTTTTTTTAAGTTTTATATGATAGAAAATTAGATTTTCTTCTCAGAGTGTTTGAGCCTTCCAAAGTCATCATATTGTTGGGTAACTCATCTCTCCTAGGACTGAGTGAGGAGAGAGAGAGAGACAAGAGTGTGAAGCTAATAATTCCACCACATGGAAGATGATGTTAGAATTGAGAAATAATCTGTTCTCCCTGCAGTTTCATTAAGAGACGTTGGAGTATATATATCTGATCTGATTATTTTATATATATATATATATATATATATATATATATGAGAGAGAGAGAGAATTGAATACATATTCTCTCTCTTTCTCTCTACATATATATATATATATATATATCCAAAACTGATTGAATACTTGGATTACATCTTGTTGTTCTCTCTATGTGTTTAGCCAACTCTTTTAATTAGAAGCAAAAATTACCAGTGTAAGCTGAAAGAACCTAGATATAGTTGGGTGTACTTGTCAGTTTTAAACTAAATTACTAGAGCAAATACTAAAAATGTACATGTCGCTGATAAAGCATTGACATGAATAAACCACATTAATGAAACATTCATACTGAGTAGAGATTTATTTTAGCAACCTTTTCATTGGTCTTACTGAAAGACGAGAGAATATATATATATATATATATATATGACCTATTTAGGTTTCCGTTTCCTCAGCTGCTAATAAAAGGGCTGGACTAGGTTTATTCATTTATTCAAAAAATGCTTTTTTGCCAAATGCTAGTGCTGGAAACACAAAGATAAGATAGATAGAGTGGCTGTCCTTGGGTGACTTAAAAGACAGATGAATTTTAAATTCTTTGATTTTAAATTTTAAATTCCACTCTGGGATATCATAAACATGGGTTCCTAGAGATGAAAATAATTTTTTAAAAATTAAATGAGACAGATAATGAAATGTTACTCATATTTGTTTTTGAACTCATTTAAAAACATATTTTACTGAAGTTTATATAATTAAAAAATTTTTTTTTGAAGACAAGTATTAATTGTTCAGTTGTGATAAACATATCATCACTGCTTTGCATCATAATTAGCTTTTAGCTTTAAACAACAGAAAATTGGTCACGTGTATTGACAACGTATAGACTATGGTTTAGATAGACATATGCACTTTAATTCCCAATGAGTTCCTTATAGGGATTTCACTTTATACACTGATTCTTACTCAATTTTAGATTGGCATTATTGTCTATGGCCTTGCATATGACTTGGTAATAGGAACAAGATTTTTTTGCTATTGCTTTAAATAGTGTACAGAGGGGATATTTCATTCAAAAATATGCATCATGTAGCCCACATTTTTGGTAGATAAAATGTTTTATTACACTAAATATTATATATGCATTATATAAATTCTGTTGTATATAGGAAATATTTCATAATAACAGTTTTGTTTTTTACAAAGTGTGCTAATTTATACAGTACTAGGTAGCTATATAAATGTGGCATTTTCACCATGTGCTCACAAAGATTGATAATTATTACACATTAACATTTTTACTTCTTTATTCAAGTTCAGTCATTATCTTCTGATGGGTTGTCAAACAGTCTTTTGAATAACTCTGAATGATTTTCTGTTTTTTGAGGTGTTCAAAAGTTAAACACTAGTCTCTAATGTCTTTGAAAATACATGTCTTCTTCAATTGTGAACACATATTTTTCAGATTAAACGTCACTTTTGTTTGCTTTTGAAGATGTTGTCTTTTCTTACTAGTCTCCAAGTGATTATGCCTTATGTCTTCCGCCCCCAGCCCTAGGTGAAGTTTGTGTATGCTATCCTGTCTATTTGCTAAATTAGACATTCTAATTTTCCCCTTGTCTGTTGAAAAAATTCTATCCTGCTATGGTAACAGAAACACACATAAACCTAAACATATTAATTAATTAATTATTTGAGACTGAGTCTCACTATGTCACCCAGGCTGGAGTGCAGTGGCATGATCTCGGCTCACTGCAACCTTTCCCCCCCAGGTTCAAGGGGTTTTCCTGCCTCAGCTTCTTGATTAGCTGTAATTACAGGCATGTGCCACTATACCTGGCTAATTTTTGTATTTTTAGTAGAGGTGGGGTATCACCATATTGGCCAGGCTGGTCTTGAACTCCTGACCTCAAGTAATCCATCCATCGTGTCCTCCCAAAATGCTGGGATTACAGGTGTGAGCCACTGTGCCCAGACAGCATTATTTATTTAAATTGGGAAGATATATGGCTGTTACAGAGTGACCAAAATGGGTATCATACAAAGAAAATTTTTCTCATAGGTGTTGGGATGAAATGGGAGAGTCAGGTATCCAGATGAGAATGCACCCATGATAGAGATGCACATTTTCTGAAAGTTAGAAATGACTCCTACATAACAAAGCTGGTTGCAGTGGCATATGCCTGTAGTTCCAGCTATTCAGGAGGCTGATTCAGGAGGATCTCTTGAGCCCAGGAACTTGAAGCTAGCCTGGGCAACATAGGGTTAACTTATCTCTAAAATAAAATATAAGAAAATAAAAGAAAAGGAATGACTCCTGTATCCAAAACCCTGGGAAAGTTAAGAGAGCCAGAAGTGCCACAGGAAAGAGCTAGTGCCTTGTTTAGCCAGTCACAAAGGGAAGCCAAGAAGGTGTATGCCTCTTTCTTCATTTTGTCCCAGCTGAAACACCTTCCACAAGGGAAATTTTGCATGGCATAAGCAACCTTGGTTCCTATATGCCATTTACTGTCTTAATGCTTGCTATTTTTTAATTTAAATGTTAATGATAACTTGTTTTTAGAATCTTGTAAAAACATGTAAATAGAATTATACTATATGTTTTATTTATTTAATTTCTTGGGGAGGGATTCAAGGAAGCCTATCTAGACATGCAGCTACAATTCCTTTTTATACATATATGCCTATATGTATATACTATTGTGGATGATGTCATTGCAAGGGCTTTAGATAGAAGACTTTGTTTTGGTCACAGTATTACTATTAGATGGGAAGTAATTTCTCTTTGTAGGGCCTTTAGTTTATGCTAAACGATAAACAAATATGTTAGTAAAATAATTTCAAACTTTCCATTCAGTAGTATGAATTTACTAGTTTATCTTAATTTAAGGAGCTAGTAAAGAATAATAAGGAATCTATAAGTTTGCACAGAATGATTCTCATGTATATATATATACTTTCTACTTGGTCATACACATTTATGAGGAAATTGTATTACGAGGTTTTGAATATTTCTTACCTATATAACTTGAAATAGATTGTGAAAAATCAGTAAAATTATTTAAATAGTTTTCATTATAAAGGTGGAAAATTTTCTGTATGATGACATTTAACACTTCAAATAAATTTAGGTATACTGCAAATGAATTAATGTAAAATTAAATTATCATTGAACTTTAGGCATATTATATAATTTTATTTCTATTCATGTGGAAAAATAGAAAACTAGTGGAGATAGTAGAATATTTTAGAGAGAAATAGTCAATTTAAGTGCAAGTAACTAAGAACGATTGTTGATACGTGTTAAAAAAAGAACCTCCCCCCAGTTTTGATAATTATTGTGAAAGGTCATATACTCATTTTAGAAAAAAATATCTAAATATTTAGCTTTTGTTTCAGATTGAGAGGGTATTATCTTAAATTGTGGCTCAAATATTTTATCATTCTTGATTACAGTTGAGATTTTACTTAATATTACATTATATAAACCATTAGCTAAGAATAATTGAAGCATATTGCAAATGACTAAATATAAGAATCTTTTATAAAGAGTGAAGACTGGAAATGAGTTTTTAATTTGTTTTTTTTTTACAACAAAATTCCATAGTGGTGGTTTATATATTTTTAGCCAGAAAGTATTTTTGCCAAATAATATCATATGTAAAGCTGCAATTTATGAATAAATTTAAAAATTGATTAGACTAATGCTGGTGACATCACAAGTTTTTTGGCCATTTAGTTCTCTCCTTTTTTTCACCCAACAAGGCTCAGTACCCTAGAACTCTGGGCATTGGAAAAGCAGTTTGAAAATCAATACCTTATTGCATAAAGTATGTAACTGCAGTATATGCTGTAAATTATTCTATAAATGGAGACATTAACTTATTATAATGTAATCAATATTTGAGAGACTTTATTAAAATTTTTTCACTTATGTATAGAAAATACAAACGATTGTTTCCTTACTAATAGAAATTAAATCTTTGCATCCCAAAGAGAGTTTAGACTAGACTATGGAAAAAAAGATAGTCTAGTTAAAAATGATACTCCTAATTACTTAGAAATAATGAAATGAACTAGGAAGCTTCTATGTAGGAAATCAATGTTCATTCTCAAGCAAATGAAATAAAGTATTGCTCTCAAGTTTGCTCAAATTGCTGCATTAAAACCCTGGCTAGATTCAGACGGTTGTGAAAAACACAGCACTGTTGATTTATCAAAATAGTAGAAAACATATTTTATGTTGAGATCTTTTTATTGAGTGTCTCACTTTGGAAAGATGTAAAATGACTGGAGTTTTAGATCTAGCTGTTTCTCGGGATTTTAATGAACTGCTCAGATGTACTCAGACGAGGCTAGCTGGAAATCTCTCCAACATGTTTGATGGTATTTATATAATGTGATTGTCTTCATGGAATGTTTGCCACGGAGCATCTTCGTGAGAAGCAGTCAATAAATACTTGACTGATAGGATACATAGCTACTAAGCTAACAGATGTCTCTGTTGACAGTCTCAATATAGCTAAAGGAGACTTATTCATCATTGTTTACAGGTTCTCCCATCTTCCCCGGTTTTCTGTAAGGCTTAGTTATGAACACTGTACCATCTTCCCTGAGCATGCAATCTCAGATTCACCTTACTTTTTCACTTCTCATATTCTCGTAGTCAACAAATCAAGAAAAGTTATCATTTTCCTAACTCCACAAAGCTATAACTGTATTTTTCAAAGAAAACTTACCTTTGAGTCAGAATTTGATTATTTCACTGGGAAACCAGGCAAAGAAAGGTCGGTAGGTCCTTAGATTAACTTGTATTTTTATAGAAAGGGAGAAGCAGCATCACAAGCTAACTGTAATAATATTCTTGTCCTTGATAATGACATCACACTGCGTGACACCAATCCTTGAAAATCTTCAAGGTAGCTTGATGTTATAGAAATCATCCATGCCCCTCAGTAGATTTCATTAGACACTTTTATTTGTGAGCCAGTGGTATTCACGTTGTGCTAGGAACCACTAGAGAGAAACCAAACACGCATAGTCTATCACATTAAGAACCTAAACATGGCTTGAGTGACAGTATTGTATTGTGGAAAAGAACACAGACTCTACAGCCACATCGCCTGAGTTCAAATCCCTCTTCTGTTACTTACTATATGTGCAACCTTGGGCAAGTTAGATTTTTTATCTCTCCATTTCTATGTCTTTAAATGAAGATTATGAAAACAACTATCTCATGCAATTGTGATAATTAAATGAGTTAATATAGGTGATTTATAGGTCCCAAGTGCCCGACACATAATAAGCCCTATATATATCTGCTACAGTACTTGGCAAGGCACTTCTTTGTCTATTTCTCATTTCCTCATGCTACATATATTTTAATTCATTGAGCTGAACTCCAAAAGCAGTAATGCAGAAAACACCTCTCCCCCAATATCTATTTGTACTAACTGATGTGTGTGTGTGTGTGTGTGTGTGTGTGTGTGTGTGTATTTGTAGGTATGTATGTGCATTTTGTATTTGAAAGAGAAGGAGCTGAGAATAAAGCCAGTGGTTTGGTATTTGTTTCTCTGCAGGTCCATGGACTGGGTTTGAATGGCCATGTTTAAAAGGTTGACAGAATGATAGCTGTAAGAGGGATCTGAGAAGACGCCAGGCAGGTTGTGATGGTCAGAAGCAGCAGAAACTCTCCAGTGAGACTTTGTGAATAGCAAAGTTACTCTAGAATGTTGTAGAATAGCTTCTGAAGGCTGACTTTGTTAACTATCATTTATTCCACTCCACTTTGGTCTACTTGCCTAGTTTAAATAAATCAATATCCCTTTAATATTGGGCACTTGAACAAACAAACCAAAACATCCTATTTAGTGGACAAAAGCCCATAATAGGAAAAGCTAAGAATGAGTAGTTTTCCAGGCTTCATTCTTCCACCTTATGGCTTCAGAGCAGAAAGCCCTCAGTGATAGAGTATTCTATCCCTGGGAACAGAGCTTGGGCAGCTCCAGTGTGGTTCCTCCTAGACCATGAGGAGCCTGGATCGATATCTTTCCAGGCATGGAACATTTGGAGAAAGGTCCATTCTGATGGATGGGTAATACCAACTGTAGCAGACCAGTTGGTGAACAGAACTTCGAGGCATTTTTCCTACTGCCTTTCCAAAGACTTCTATCTGTCAGAGCAGCATCAGGATCTTGCTGGTTCCTATCTCCTAAGGCTGTCACAATGAGCTAATACCCCATTGGCTCATTTACCCCTAGAATCAAGAAAGAGAAGAGAGGCCTCAACTACTGTGACAAACCAGAAGACAGTAGCTTATTGTTATTTGTGGTAGTTGTGTTCTTATGTTTGTATTTTAATCAATCCAATACATGCATATAAATAAAAATCAGTTTAAAAAATTATAGCAAACACAGCAGCTTTCCACCCCCTCCTCTCCACCTCAGGTCCTGCCCTTTTGCGGGGGAGCTGTATGTATTCCTTTTTATCTGTATAATTTCCACTATTTCTAAAGAATCTGCTTCTGCTGCTAGCTTTTGTTTTATTAATTTTAGGTATCTGTTGGCTTCTGTTATTATAGTTAAGGATTTATCTTACTTACATGACTTCCCTTTCCTACTGTCTCTCAATGTAGTTTTATCATTTTGGTTTTCACTATCAGCCTTTAGAATATTTTGAACACTACACTGCATGTGCATTGTACCATGATTGTGTTTCATATCTTTTCTTCTTCTTTTTTTTTTTTTGAGATGGAGTCTTGCTTTGCCACCCAGACTGGAGTGCAGTGGCATGATCTTGGCTCACTATAACCTCTGCCTCCGGGGTTCAAGCTATTCTCCTGCCTCAGCCTCCCAAGTAGCTGGGATTACAGGTTCCCCTCACCATTCCCAGATAATTTTTGTATTTTTAATAGAGATGGGGTTTCACTATGTTGGCCAGGCTGGTCTTGAGCTCCTGACTTTATGATCCGCCAGCCTTGGCTTCCCAAAGTGCTGGGATTACAGGCGTGAGCTACCGTGCCTGGTCATGTTTCATATCTTTTATGATAATTTTGACAGCTTTTATTTGTTCTCTACTCTCCTGTTTTCTTCATTCTTATAGAATTATATTTTTTCATTTCTTATTTTCAATCTTGAGCAACTTGTTTTTGTTCCACAAAAACTTGTAAAATTTTCTTTTTACTCTTCTGTATTAGTTTTCTGTGGTTGCTGTAATAAATTATCACAAATAGGGTGGCTTAAACAAACAAATGAAAAATGTATTCTCATACAGCACTAGAGAATAGAAGTCTGCAATCTGTATCACTGGGCCGAAATCAAAGTGTTGGCAGAGCTGCACTCCCTCTAGAGGCTCTAGGGGAGATTCCACCCTTTGCCTCTTCCAGCTCCTGAATGTGCTATAGACATTTGCTTTAAATGTTTAGGAGATCATTAAAATAGATGAGCTATGAAGAACATTCAGAATAAATCTTGTTTTCCAGGCTCTGATGGCTGCTGGCATTCTTTGAGACCGGACATCACTCCAATCTCTGTCTCTGTGGTCACATGGCCTTTTCTTCTGTCTGTGTGTAGTATCTATCTGATACTCTCATATATACACTTATGATGGCATTTAAGCCCCATTCAGATAATCCAGGATAATCTTACATCAAGCTCCTCAATTTAATCACACCTGCAGACTTTACTAGTCAAAGTAACATTCATGGGTGCCAGGGATTAGGAATTGCCATCTTTGTAGGTCATTATTCATCCTACTACACCTTGAAATTCCATTATTACCATGTATGCTCTGGTGTATGTCTTGTAAAATCTTCCTGAACCTCAGTAAGAACCTTAAATGTACAGATTCAAAACTTTTTTTAAAACCAGAATTTTTTTTGTTATAATTTCTTTAATTTTTTCTTTGTTACTTTTTCCCCAAATTTTCATAATTTATTAGGTAGTCTAGAACTATTTTTCCTTTTTCCTCATGATTACCTTCTCCATATATATATTTTTTCTTTTGAGATATGTCTTCTTCTGGATCTTTAAAGATACTAATTGGGTTCTCAATGGTGGCCATTCTTTATTTCAATTAAACTATTTAATTTTTAAATAAAGATATCTAGTTATTTTTGACTCACATAAATCTTCCTTAATGTATTTAAATCATAGCTTTGTTTTTGGATGCTATCTGTCTGATCTAGTAGCTTTGATGGACCATTTGTTATCTTCTTTTTATGCTTATTGTTCCTTTTTTTCTTTGTCTTGGGTGCATTGTTCTTTTATTATTTTTATTTACCATTGGGCTTAGTTTTAGCTGATGAGATATCTTAAAGAGACCCAACTCTATTAATAGAGCTGGGAGTAGCCTCTGCTGCTATGGTCTTATTTCTTTACATCTAGTAATTTTTGATTGTATGCTAGATATTGTAAAACATATTTATAAGAGTCTGACTTTTTTTCTTTAAAAGTTTTGGATTTTGAGCTAACAGGCAGATAATTTACTGGTGGCTTATCATAATTCTTTGAAACCTGTTTTAAAGTTATATCAACTTTATTAAGGGTCTAGGTAGATTTCTATAGCTAGAGTAGTTCTGCTTCTAAGCTATAACCTTTGTAAGAGGTCTCAACTGAGTACCTGGGTTGTTTAGCGAGGTCTTTTTATGGTGGCTGGTCAGAATTCTATTTCTTCTAGCAGTTTGAAACCACAAGAATATACATTTTATTTCACAAAAACCTAGCAGTTGTTCTCTACCATCTTCCTGAGTCTCATCATGTGCATGCACAGCTTTAGGATTTAGCCAAAGTAGTAAGAGGACCCCAGTATCGATTTGTGAGGTCTGCATAATGTCCTTGTGTACAGTAGCCAGTTCCACATACTTCGGCCTTCTTAGCAACTCCAAACATTAATATCTGCTTCCTCAGCTCAATGATACTGCTGTGCTCAGCTTAACTTGCCTCCCTGTATTATAATCTGGAAAGATATCCCATGTAGAAATTCAGGCTAATTATGGGGCTTACTTTGTGTGTTTCCTCTTTCTAAGGGATCAGAGTTCTGTGCTGCCTTTTGACTAATGTCTGAAAATATTGCTACATGTGTTGTCCAATTTTACAGTCATTTACCATGGGAGGAATAGTCTATATTAGTCACTTTATTATGTTTATAATCAGAAATTTTCCTGCTGCCAACTTGGTATATTCACTTGAATATTTTAAAGGCATTTCAAATGCAAAATGTCCAAGAAAATAATGGTCCTCTTTTCCCAAATGTAGTTCAGTTATACAAGTCAGAAACTTAAAAATCATCTTTGATGTCTCCTTCTTTCTCATTTTCCACATCTGGTGAATCACCTAGATACCTAAGTAGCTCTTGAATTTGTACTTTTCTCCATCTCTACCACTCACCTGTTAGATGAAGTATCATGTTGAAATAGCTTCCCAACTGATTTATTTAATGGTTAACTCTTGACTTCTTCTCTATCAATTTATCTCTTAATTGTAGCTTTGCTGATCTCATCTAAAAGTAAATGGGATCATGTTTTTCTCCTCACGTCTTGGTTTGAATCCTTCAATGGCTTTTCATTGGTTGTAGAATGTGGGCAAAACTCCTTAACATGGCCTTGTAATCTCTGCATGATCTATTCTCTACTTACTAGACAGCTTTGTTAAAGAGCTCACTCACCTTACTCCCTTCACTCTATTCCATGAGATTTTGCTCAGGCTATTCTCCTAGGGATGATTTTCTTTCATCTGTTTAGTTATTTTTCTCTTGCCTTTTAGGACTCAGTCTTATTATTAATCTTTTCTTTAGGGAAAATTCCTGACTAGGTCAAATTCCTAAATAAATACGTTCAAATTCATATGTATCAGTTGAAGTTTCACATTTGTGTGACTTCTTTAAAGTCTTATCCTCTGCTAGAGTAAATGCTATAAAAGCAATTTCACTAATTTTTTTTGCCCATACTTAGCAGCATATCTAAAATAGAAGTGATAAAGTAACATTGCTCAAATAAGCAAATTTGCTCAAAATCAAAAAGATGGTATCTGTAGATACATCACTGCCTATAACTGTTATCATATGAGAATTGCAGGCATAGTTTCCATTAGAAACATAAAGCTCATATTTATATTAGTGTCAGAACTGTCACAATATAAATCGTGCTTATATCAAGTTGTAAATAAATATTTAAAATTTTATTGCTGTTTCCAGAATTTAAATACTAACATCCCAAAGTTGTGTGTACAAAGTATTTCTAACATCATACAAGTGTTAAATTTACACATAAAATGAACAACCTCTAAAGTTCCATTTAGTAGCTATATACCATGATTCTGTCATACTTAGGTTAATTTATGCTGGTTTGCTCACATGCCAGACACTATTTGAAGTGTTTTGAAAGTATTAACTCATTTTAACTATTAAAGCAACATTATGAAGAAAGTACTATAATTATTATTTCCACTCTACAGATGAAGAAACAGAGGTACAGATATATTAAATAATTTTCTGGCTGGGCATAGTGGCTCGCTCATGCCTGCAATCCCAGCACTTTGGGAGGCCAAGGCAGGTGGACCACGAGGTCAGAAGATCGAGACCATCCTGGCTAACACAGCGAAACCCTCTCTCCACTAAAAATACAAAAACCGTCTCCACTAAAAATACAAAAAATTAGCCGGTGTGGTGGCACATGCCTGTAGTCCCAGCTATTCGGGAGGATGAGGCAGGAGAATTGCTTGAACCCAGAAGGCGGAGGTTGCAGGGAGCAGAGATAGCGCCATTGCACTCCAGCCTGGGTGACAGAACAAGACTCTGTCTCAATAACAATAATAATAATAATTTTCTAATGTTCAACAACAGAATCAATATAAAAACCCAGGCTTGTTGGCTTCAGAGAGTTTACTAATTTTGTAGATTCTTTTTATGTGGCCTCCAGATTCTAGCCAGTTTCTTGAAAGTCACAGTAAGTTTACAGTGAAAATTTGGCCCATTTATGTGACAGAGTTTTATTATACCTAGCCTACTCCAAGCTTTGAAAATTGGTATGTCCTTCTATATCTCAGCAAAGAAGCAGGTGAGACAAGTGAATATTTATGTGGTGATAGTGTTGGATACACTGTTAACATTCTATGTGGTGTATTTTTTCTTACTTCATGCTTCCCCTGAAGAAAAATAGTGTTAACTCTGAAATATTTATGGGGGTTTTAAAATGGGCAGAATTTAAGGATTTCAGTGTGACCCATTAGATTGAATGAGAGCAGCCAGAAAATTAGTTAAATATACTCAATTTGGTAAATGGTCTGTCATAGGACTCAATTTAAAAAATCCTTTTAAGCAGAATTTAGGTTTTGTGGATTTGGCAAGGTGTCAAATCTTATGAAATATTTGGAGGTCTTAATTCAGCAGTGGACTCAAAATAGATTCTCCTTAATTATCGTTAAAAGATAAAAGGCAAAAATCAAAATACAGCCTGCTATAACGTTTCATGAAATTGCCAGATTGCCAGATGATACTCAGTTGGAAGCTCAGATAATAATGATGAGCAACCTAATCAGAAAAATGTTTTTGGTCTAAATCCCTGGAGAAGGAGGTTGCACACAGTAGACCATAAACTGAAGACATCTAAAAATGAGTTTGACTGTGAAAAACAAAACACTAGCCTCTCTAAACAAAAACAGGCACACAAACAAAAATTAGAAACCAGCTGTTTACGTTTAACGTTTCACTACATTTTTTGAGAAAGAAATAATTTACTCAGACTGAAAAATGAAAAGTAGCTCTGAGTGCTTCTGTGCAATACGGTGTCTCTGTGCTTAGCAGGGGCTGCAAAAGTCTTTCATCAAAGTCTATAATACATTTGCTCTATTTAAGAATTATAGCTTGGCATGCAGTGTATCCAATTTTGTCATTACTTGAGGGAGAAGAAAAAGTGTGATCAGGATACCAGAATTCTTGTTCTGGATATTCAGAGTTACACTGCTTTTCTTGTAATTACCATCTTAACCTCTGGGTGTATTTTTTTGATGGGACAAGAAAAATTCCAGGGATCCTGTAGAGTTGTACCATCTAATACAAGTGGCAATTTAATTCAAATTTAAATAATTAAATTTAAATAAAATTAGAAATTTAATTCATCAGTTGCCTTGGCCACATTTTAATTGCTCAATAGCTTCTTGTGGCTATTTGCTACAGTATTGAACAGGACAAACATAAAGAATATTGGACAGCACAGATACTAAACATTTCCCATCATCTTAGAAAGTTGTATTCACAGTGCTACTTTTGAGTATTTATAATTGGTCATCTCAGCTCTGTTTTCTTGTTTTTATTTTTATTGATTTTTTTAGAGAGAGGGTCTTGCAATATTGCCCACGCTGGTTTTGAACACTTGGCCTCAAGTGATCCTCCCACTTCAGCCTCCCAAATCTCTGGGATTACATATGTGAGCCTGACCTCAGTTCTATTCTCAATTTCCATGGTTTTATTCTATTTGTCTGAAGCTCATAAGTCCTGTTAATTATCTATGTGTATGTATTATATTGAAAATCTTTCCATTTTCATTTCTTAAAACCCAATTTTCTAATCTGTGGAGATTAAGACTTAATTTACAGGATTTTTAATGAGCAATAAAGTGAAATAATATAGGAAAACTGACATGGTAAATTTGCAATGAATACTAGTTTGCACTCTTTATAACGTAATCTTTTTTTCAATGATAATAGATCATAATCCTTGGGAAATTAGAAGAAGGTTATGAGGACTAACTGCTGATGTTTTTTTGCCTTGCCCAAATTCCTATTTAAGGGGTCTGGGGAGTCATGCCCTACAATCATAAATTCTCATGAGATGGGTTTTATTTAACTCTATATATCATGACTTACTTCCCAACCTGACTCTGGAATAACATTATGAGACAAGAAAAGAAATCAAAATGCTTTACCCCAAAACATGTTTCTTTGCCAGATCTTGAAATGGCCCTGCAAAGCTGTCCTTTGTGTGGGGAAATTTAGACCTGTAAAGAATCTCTATTACAATAGCTAGATCTTTTTCTTCCAGGCCCTCCCAATTCTCATGCCTGTAATTCCAACACTTTGGGAGGCTGAGGCGGGCAGATCATCTGAGGTCAGGAGTTGGAGACCAGCCTGGCCAACATGGTGAAATCCTGTCTTTACTGGAAATACAAAAATTAGCTGGGCATGGTGGTGTGTGCCTATAATCCCAGCTACTCGTGATGCTGAGGCAGGATAATTGCTGGAACCCAGGAGGCAGAGGCTGCAGTGAGCTGAGATTGTGCCACTGCACTCTAGCCTGAGCTAGCAGGCTGGTAGATTCTGGGTAATGCCATATGTGAGAGGACCACGGAATCTCAAGCTCATGTCTAGTGCTGTGCCTCCACTGTTCTGATGTGACTTTGTGTGAGATTCCATGTTGGTAGAGCAAACAACTCTTTAAACTTTTGGATAATGGTACAGTCTAAGGCCCTATGGAAAGGAATGGCAGCCGGGTGCAGTGGCTTCTGCCTCTAATTCTAGTAATTTGGGAGGCCAACACAGGTGGATCACCTGAGGCCAAGAGTTCAAGACCAGCTTGACCAACATGGCGAAACCCCATCTTTACTAAAAATGCCAAAATTAGCTGGGCATGGTGGCACATGCCTGTAATCCCAGCTACTCAGGAGGAGGCTGAGGTAGGAAAATCGCTTCAACCTGAAGGTGGAGGTTGCAGTGAGCTGATGTTGTGCAACTGTACTCCAGGCTGGGTGACAGAGTAAGACTCTGTTTCAGAAAAAAACAAACAAACAAACAAAAACAAAACAATGGCGTGGCAACCTATATCTTAATATGCATATAGCAGGCAAAATAAATCCTTGCTCTTCCAGGGTAGAAGGTGTCACCTTGTCACCAAGTATCTCCTTGATGTACTTGAAATCCTCCTTCTTTTACCCTTAGTCTTTAATTGCTATTTAATCACCCTCAGCTATTTTTAAATCATTTTTTAAAGCACGGTCTCCAGCAGCAGCCATCCAATTCTATTGTCATTATAATTGTATTATTTTCTTAACATTTCTCAAACTTTAGATGAATTCCACATATTTGTGTAATTCCTTCCACTTGAATGTCATCCCAATTTACCACCAGTCAGAGGTTAGTATTTATGCTGCTATGCTGTTACTTTGTGTTGGGAACTGTTCATATTCCCAACATTCTTAGAGAAGGGTTCCTAATTGTTAACCAAACAGCAGCTGATTAAGTTCCAGAATTTAGTAATTGTTGTAGGTTGGATTCCCTGGGAGGCCAATTCTGAGATGGAGATTTACATGAGGGAAGTTTACTAGGGAGCTGATATGGTTTGGATCTATGTCCCTGCCCAAATCTCATGTTGAATTGTAATCCTCAATGTTGGAGGTGGGGACTGGTGGGAGGTGATTGAATCATAGGGGCGGATCCTTCAAGAATGGTTTAGCACCATCCTTTTGTTGCTGTTCTCCTGATAGATTTCTCAGAAGATCTGGTTTTTTAAAAGTGTGTAGCACCTTCCCTCCTCCACCCCTTCCTCCTACTCTGGCCATGTTAAGGCATGCGTGCTTCCTTTTTCTTTCCATCATGATTGTAAGTTTCCTGAGGCGTCTTCAGCCATGCTTGTTGTACAGCCTGTGGAACCATGAGGCAATTAAACCTCTTTTATTTCTAAATTACCCAGTCTCAGGTATTTCTTCATAGCAGTGCAAGAACAGACTAATACAAGGGTACGCTCAGAATTAAACCTGCAGATGGAGTTGTTACATTATCAAATAATAATGCAGAATAGTCAGTTAAATTTAAATTTCTGGTAAACAATGAGTAATTTTTAATATAAAATACACTATTTGGGACACAATTATCTGAAATTCAAATTTAACTGGGTGTCTTGTATTTTATGTGATTACTCTATCTGTGGAGGAAGGGAAGGAAGTTGATAATATCTTCCTTTAGCCTTAGCTGACCCTTTAGGGAACTCTGAAGTTAAGATGCATCTTCAATTTTGTCACTAGTTGAGGCAAGAAGGCTGAATTCTATAACCTAGAATTGACCAGTCAGTGGGGGCAGACTGTAGCCAGGAGAGAATCATGACCTTGGGGAAGGCAGCTCTCTTCAGCTGAGATTAATTTGCTGAGAGGGCTGGCAGTGAGGGCTGGCAGTCAACAATACACCCAGAATTCCAGGGGAATACAATCCTGAAGGGAGTACCTGGGGGGTACATTAGAGTGTCCATTTAAATCATCATCATCATCAACGTCCTTATTTTTTTTATCTCTTCTCATGTAAATGCTCTTAATGTTATGTGAAAAATCACATTGGTAACAGTTCCCAACCAGGGTCTTTGTCACTGTTCAAGATTGTGGATGAAGGTCATCTCCTAGAATAAGGCCTTGATGCTCAGTTTCTAACACCCTTGCTCTCCTTCCCTAAACTCTGGCATACCATCTTCAGATCAGCGTCCTGCCACTGCTCTGGAGACCACGCAGGAACTCTTGCTCAGAACTAGCCTTCTTTGTGGCCTTGGATGCTTTTCTCCTGATACTGATGGGGGTCAAGACTTTGAATTAAGGCTGAACAATCCCTCTGTGTTCTTGATTTTATCTTGGTCTCTTTCTCCTGGGACCTTAATCCATTTACTTTTCCCTCTTTCCGCCACTTTTAAGTTCCCTTCAGCTTACAAGAATTCAAGTCACATATACTAAAAGGCACATACTCTTGACCCATATCTTTTTTTAGCTTCAATTTAGTCAATCCTCTTGCATCTTTAGTCCTTTAAAAGTAATCTGTGCTTGCTATTTATTCTCTCTTTTTCTCTACCGGCTGCCATTTGGCTTACAACTATCCTCACCTACAAAGGGTATAAAAAGCTACTAGTTTCCTCTTAATTGCCTAAGTCAGTGACCATTCTTTCAGCCTTTATTTTCCTGGAATTACCTATTGTATTTGAAGTCATAGTTTAACCCTTCGTTTTGAGAGTCCTCACTACCTTGATTATACAACTCTACAATCTCCTGGCTCCCTTCATTTCTCAGGACTTACTCATCTCACTTCGTTTTATCCTATTGTGTCTTAAATGGTAGCGTTCTTTTACTTTACTTTTTTTTTTTTTTTTTTTTTTTTTTTTTTTTTTGAGATAGAGTCTCGCTCTGTTGCCCAGGCTGGAGTGCAATGACATGATCTTGACTCACTGCAACCTCTGCCTCCAGGTTCAAGCAATTCTCCTGCCACAGCTTCCTGAGTAGCTGGGATATCAGGTGCCTCCCACCAAACCTGGCTAATTGTTGTATTTTTAGTAGAGATGGGGTAAAATACAATACCTGAAAAAGCAGCCATTGGATGGGCTTAATAGCAGTTGGTAAAAAGGCCTTTGCAAAAATTTTAGCTGAGAAAATTATTACAATGAAAGAGATCTGACCTAACTGACTCCATCTCACTTTTCTACGGAAGGAGTATGTGTAATACATATTTATATCTCCAGCATTTAGTAGGATTGGCATAAGATTATTTAAAGAATAAATAAGTAGGGGCTGTGTGGCGTCTCACACCTGTAATCTTAGCACTTTGGGAGGCCGAGGCAGGTGGATCATGAGGTCAAGAGTTCGAGACCAGCCTGACCAACATGGTGAAACCCTGTCTCTACTAAAAATACAAAAATTAGCTGGGTGTAGTGGCACACGCCTGTAATCCCAGCTACTCAGGAGACTGAGCAGAGAATTACTTGAACCAGGGAGGTGGAGGTTGCAGTGATCTGAGATTGCGCCACTGCACTCCAGCCTGGGTGACAGAATGAGACTCCGTCTCAAAAAAAAAAAGAAGAAATAATGACTTCATTGTTCCAATTTTGGGTTTAAGGTTTATACACATACCATTAACAATAATAAACATCAAATTTCTCTTAAGCCTCATTCAGTATGGCTTATTTATTTAAAAATCAAAATATATTATGAATAATGAGTCTAAATTTAAAATGTGAATATAATATTTTGGTAACTTATTTGTCATATGTATGTATATAGTGTAAATACATTTATTTTTCACTTCATAAAGTTTCAGTAAAAACGTCCAGGATACCAGATGGAATCTATAATTCAAACACTTTTAATTTGTAATATGTCCAAAGAACCTTTGGAAGACTTATTAAAATGCAGTTTACCTTGCCTCACTTCCAGAAATTCTGATTCAGTAAATCTAGACAACAGTTTAGAAATTTGCATTGAAAATAACTACTCAGGCTGGGCATGGTGGCTCACTCCTGTAATCTCAGCACTTTGGGAGGCAGAGGCAGGCGGATCATGAGGTCAAGAGATCGAGACCATCTTGGCTAACATGGTGAAACCCTGTCTCTACTAAAAAATATAAAAATTAGCTCAATGTGGTGGCACGCGCCTGTAGTCCCAGCTGCTCAGGAGGCTGAGGCAGGAGAATTGCTTGAAGCTGGGAGGCGGAGGTTGCAGTGATCCGAGATCGTGCCATTGCACTCCAGCCTGGGTGACAAAGCGAGACTCTGTCTCAAAAAAAAAAAAAAAAAAAAACACAAACCTCAGGAAATTCTCTTGTAAATGATATATAATGTCTGGTAGATGCAAATATTTATGATCTATTGATAAAACACATTGATTCTTTAAGTTGTGGTTAGAGAAATGTCATTTAACAATGGATCCTACCTTTTCACTTTGACTAGATAAGGAAAAATTGAGGTTTAAAAGACTGACATTTACAAAACCCTCTTCTGAAATAAAGAAAATACATTAACTACATTAATTTTGAAGTTCTGAATAAGCTTCACACTTGAGCAGTTAATACAGACTGAGTGGTATGAACATTTTCATAGATGCAGGAAGAAAAGCAAGCAGAAGAATTCTCTTTATTTTAAAATGTGTTTTCTAAAGAGGAAAACATTGTCTTAAAAATTTTTGTTTGATTTGGAGCACTTGATTCCTGGAGGAATAAATTGCCACTGAAGGCTCATGAATAAAAAGCTGAAGGGAGATTGCTGTCATCTATGTGCTCAGCAGTCGCTACAGTTAAGAGCAAGATTTCCCACCTGATTGCTCAATTCTAAATATTGTGTTAACTCAGTTACTTAACGGTATTTTAGAGAACAAGTTAATGGGCAATCTTGTCATATTATATTACATGCAGCAATCATGCTGTGTCGAATGACCATATAAGAAATTTTAGAAAAATTGAGTCAACTTAGAGAATAAGAGAGTTAATTAAAGAGTTGTTTTTACATACAAAATTACAAGCCATGAAATGTCTTACAGACATAGAATATTACATTTGGCCTATGTAACTTGGGCAAATAATTTATTGACAGAATCTCAAAAGTATATGATTTTGGATAATATTTTGAGTTTAATTCATGCTTTTTGATTACACTAAGTTTCTCACATCATAGTTTACATTACATACTCACAAGTTCTCTGAGAAAGCTACTTATCTACTTTTCCACCTATCCATCTATTTATAAATTTAATACTTAAATGTATTCACAAAACTTGGAAATAAAATTCTTCAAGAAGATGGTATTTCAACTCTAAAGGGTTCTAAAACCCCCATCCCAATATAGACCAGATTTAGTAGAATCTTGAGTCATTTTCAGTCAGACCTATTCTACTCTTTATTCCTCAAAAGACCAGATAATTCCTTTCTTGCATCAGACTACTGAGGATCTCATTGGATATCTGATTCATGGGTCAGCAAATATAAAAAATGTAATTGCCACCATAACAATTATAGAAAAGAGAAAAATGTAAATTTGAACATAAAAATGAATATTAATGGCCCATTGAAACCAATATAGTGTTGAACCACATGATTCCATCACCTCCATTTTCCATGCAAATCTTTATGTCAATCTTTTTTGATTCATTTAGGTTTTTATATTTCTTTTCATAATATTTTATTCATTATAGGAATTAATTTAAATTTAGTTTTATTAAAATATGCTCAATGAATTTAAATCACTTATAAGTAAACTCTTAAACTTTTTAGTTTATTTTAAATTCAGGGGGTACATATTTATGTTTGTTTATATGGGTATATTGCCTGCTGGTGGGGATTGGCCTTCTAGTGTACCCATTACCCAAATAGTAAACATTGTACCTCAAAGGTAATTTTTCAATCTTCACCCTCACTCCTATCCTCTTCCCTTTTGGAGTCCCCCCATGTCTATTATTTCCACGTTTATGTCCATGACTTACAAGTAAACTCTTAAAATATGTTCACTCTGAAGGAGAGTATCTCACCCCAAAATATACTTTTTTTGGTATATTTTGAGATAGGTATTGAGAGGGAATGCAGACAAAGGAATAGTTCTGAAGAGTTGTCCTTTTGTGGGGGAGATTCACATCTGTAGAGGAAAGATCTACATTAGTGAAGTAAATAGTAGATGTGAACAGGATTTCTCTGAGACCCTCTTATCTACATTATCTTGATCTAGGAAAGATTAACTTAGGAAAAAGAGACTAAATGACACTGTTGAAGCTCTAACAGAGAAACTTTTTGCTATAGGCTATTTTTTAATCTTTCTGAGAGCTGCTACCTGGAAGATTTCATCTGCATAACAAGATGGCTTTTGCTTGTCATGAAATTCCTCCCCTCTATCTCCCACTGGTCTCCATGTTCCAAGCCTCTATTCCTTTCCATATGATATTAACACTTCAGGACTCTCAAAGAAGTATGAGATTTCTTTGAGTCTCATACTTTGTGTGTGGCCCTCATGCCTATGCATGCAATAAGGTTTGTTTTTCTCCGTTAATCTGTCTATTGTGCCAGCCTAAAATAATCAAAAGAGTCAGAGTCTAATTTAAAGACAGTTTATTCAACTGCAGAATTTCAGCATAGCCTTCCTGGAAATACCAGCTCCTAAGGGATGGAATCAGCATTCAGAAGTAGGAAAGTTAAGGCTTCATTTAGATAGGCAGAGACAGATGAGCTTTAGCAGGATTACATTTTACATACAAGGCTAGAGCATAATTACAGCAATGTGATTGGTTACAGATGGTGTTTCTTTTCGGGAAGGGTACATTTAACAATTTTTACAGAGGGCATAATAGTCTTGGGTTTTCTGTCATCTGGTCTAAGCAAAGCAGGACAAGAAAGGAGAAGTTAATCTATAACAAGGGTCGTTAAAAGGCAGAGGTTTGTGTCTGATATCTTTTAATTTTCTCTAGTCACTGTATAGAACAAGAGAAATAAGAAAGTGAGTTAATTTATAATCTGAGAAACAGAAGTTGTAACCATATGTGACTCAGATCACAGTCACATCTTTCTTAAGGCCTAACGTGTTTTGGGGGTTCCAACAGCTTTTAAATTCTGTTTATTTTCACAATTGTTAAATCATTTCAGCAGACTTAAACTGAAAGTTTCAGAGGCAAAGTTACAACTTCCCTACAGTCTTTACCTTTGCCTTTCCCATGCACTGGTTAATTGTGGTTTATGCCTACCTCCTGTATCAATCTTGAGTTTTGGAGAATGTTTCCAGAAGGAATTAAGGTACCTTTGAATTCCACTTAGCACTGATCCAACAGATTGTTAATTCATCTTTCCTTATTTTTCTTTGTAGGACCAATAATCATTCTTTTCTTTTGATGCCTTGTTTATATCTTTGAGCTTAGCTCCAGTAAAATCTGTCCGCCACTCTTACTCTTTTATGCAAAAATCTTTGTTTTGCTATGTGTAGCAGCTTGCTTAAGCTTGTTGGCTTTGGAATCAGATTGCCTTGGTTTAAATCCCTATGCTATCACTTGCTAGATATGGACAAGTTAGATATCCTTTCTAAGTATTGGTTTTAAAATCTGTAATATGAGGATTATTTGAGGTTTGAGATAGTAGAGGTAAAATACCTGGCACATAATAAATATTCAATACATGTAATTAATAGTTGATATCATTGCTATTATTGTCACAGTAGGTAGCTAGACAGAAATAAGCAGGGCAGGAGAGGCTTCCCCTCCCACCAGAAATGTCAGACAACCATCAGGTGATGGTCAGGTGCTTGTTAAATTGCCTCTCTAAAATAAAAATTGGTCGCAGTTGTGCCAGGGAAAGGCAGCCTCCCAATAAACAGAAACACCTGAAATCGGTGATCAGCAGTTTCTGGATAAGATCTCAGGAGTTGGGCAAGTGTGCTCACGCATGTACACTAAGAGGCAAAAGGGTGGAGTTTAACTGGCATATGACCATCTAGGAACATTTGGACTGGTAAGAGTGCCTCTAGTAAGCATGCGTACAACTCCATGAAACACCGTGCGCGCCACCTCTTCCAAATGTGGACAAGTCACTGCACATGCAGGCAACCCACCTCAAAAGAAGAATCAGGGAAGAAGGGACGCAAGACCCTGGAAGCAAATCAAAGATCAAACAGTGCACTCAGTCTCTCAAGTCGTCTGCTTGGCCCGCTTCCAAATATACTTTCCTTCCTCTCATTCTTGCTCTAAAGCTTTTTTTTTTTTTTTTTTTTTCCTCCCAGACGGAGTCTCGCTCTGTCACCCAGGCTGGAGTGCAGTGGTGCAATCTCGGCTCACTGTAACCTCTGCCTCCTGGGTTCAAGCTATTCTCCTGCATCAGCCTCCCAAGCAGCTGGGACTACAGGCACGTGCCACCACACCCGGCTAAGTTTTTGTATTTTTAATAGAGACGGGGGATTCACCAGGTTAGCCAGGATGGTCTCAATCCCCTAACTTCATGATCCACCCAAATCCCACTCCCAAAATGCTGGGATTACAGGCGTGAGGCACCACGCTCAGCTCTCTAAAGCTTTTTAATAAACTTTCACTCTTGCTCTAAAACTCGCCTTGGTCTCACCTTCTGCCTTATGCCCCTCAATTGAATTCTTTCTTCTGGGGAGGCAAGAATTGAGGTTGCTGCAGGCCCATACTCGTCGCCACTTTGGTGCTGTGTGACTTGGATATATTCCCTCCTGCTAACGTTATCTCCTGTGCTTTCTAAGCTTTTCAGGATTTCTACTTTTTACTTTTTGTTGGATCTCTGCAACTGTGCTATACTGAGAGTGATTTAGAAGAAGTAACAAAACTTATCTGTTTGGATCGCCATGTACTAACCACTCTTTTCTTTTAGTACCATATTTCAACTGACTATAAGTCTCCCACTGCCAAATTCTAAGAATTTTAAGAATGGCTGTCTCCTGAAGACTGGAAACATGCCTACAGAGACTGCCTGCTCCATTTTTCAGTTATGGCACACGTTGTATAGCATACTGGATACTATAATCCTGCAATCACTAACATAATAGAATCTACCTTTATATATGATAACTGTCAATAAGTGCATTTCAGAGCAGAAAGTTTGTTTAGACCACGCTACTCTAAGGTATTTATTAGCTGCTAGGTGGCTATGTGAGAAGAGTAGATTTTTCTTGAAGTCAAGTTGCATATTATGGAGTATAAGCCAAAAATATGCTGATTTCTTCAAGGCTTTGGTTAGAAATAGCGTATTCATAAGACACAGATGAAAGTAAATGTGTAATGACAAGGACCGAGTGAGTCAAAGGATTTGTTCACAGGTGAATCCAGTCTGTGTGGGGGAAGGTTGAAGCTGAGAAGACTGCAAGACAGTTGGAGTTTTCAGGATTTAAACTCATTGAATAATACAAAATTGTATACTTTTAAATTACATCTTCCTTATATAATTTGAGGTCTGAGATTTCTAAAGCTTTTTAAAAATAGCCCGGACTTTTGAACCACATATAGTAAAAATGACTGCCAATGGAGAGAAGGGCTTATGAACACTAAAATTTTATCTTTGAAAGAAAAATATTCTCTATTATTTTAATTGGTGACAGCCAAATTTTAATGGGAAGATTGTGGATGGCTCAGAAATTCTGTTGGAGATTATTCTGGCCAACAGTTTTCATTATTAATTTATATTTCTCATTATTGGAATATAGTTAAACATGCTTTTAAGACTTTTATTGTAGTTCTTGATTTATTGATAGCGTGTATCTTTTCAGCTGTGACTTAACATCATGACTGCTTAGTAGTATTTTGATTCCTTGCATTTATTTTAGCTTATAAAAGAGCATTGCCTGCAGAATACTTAGAAGTAAAACTATTCCTGTTGAATTAATCTTTATTTTATTGCTATTGAAATTATATATAGAATGAAATTTTATATGACATATAACCATGGTTTACCTCTTAAAAATTGCTCTATTCATGGTTTTATATGCTTTCTTTTGCTCACATCAATGGCAATATATTCAAAGCATTAATTTGTTAGTCAAGTTTACATGGCACTGTATATATAATACTCTTATAATTTATTTAAAATTTTTATTTTTATCAGAGCAGAATGGGCATGTTAAAAATTCAAATAGTGCAGAAAATGTTATAATAGAAAGTTCTATGCATACCCACTTGTCAGAAGCAATCATTTTCAACTGTTATTATCATTTGCTGTTTGATCCCACAACTTCGTTTAATAAGCTATTTTTTGAAATATCAACTCTGTTGCCTCTATTATGAAAGATAAATATTTAACTTACACTATTTGATTCCTTTCTATCCTCCCAATTATTGAGATTAGTATTATTAATTATTCTTCTGTTATCTCCCCTTGTAATTTTAAACATTGTTTACACTTATATGTATTATTTCATCATATTCAGACAGTAACTCTTGATTTCGAATTAATTAAAACATGGTGTTTTGGACCCTTTCATTTTCAAATTTTGCTATCTAGAATTTTCATGTTATTAATGTTGATAATATTTACATTTGACTCTGCAGATTAGTATTATTACTTATTATTCTATTAGCTCTCCTTGTAATTTTAAACATTTTTTACACTTACATGTATTATTTCATCATATTCAGACAGTAACTCTTGATTTTGAACTAATGTTAAAATATGGTTTTTTTGCACCCTTAATTATTCATTTTCAAATTGTGGCATCTATAATTTTACTTTCACATTATTAATGTTGATAATATTTACATTTGACTCTGCAGGTATAATTAATTGGATCTTTTGTTGTTAATTCATAACTTGAATCAACATAAATATTCCATGCCTTATTTATATCCATATCTACAGAAATATTCCATAAATTATCTACATTTAAATAAATATCTCAGTATTTATTTATATGTTGATTCTAAATAAGTATTGACCGGGCGTGGTGGCTCATGCCTGTAATCCCAGTACTTTGGGAGGCTGGAGGCTCAGGTGGGCTGATCAGGAGGTCAGGAGTTTGAGACCAGCCTGGCCAACATGGTGAAACCCTGTCTCTACTAAAAATACAAAAATTAGCTGGGCACAGTGGTGCACACCTGTAATCCTAGCTACTAGGGAGGCTGAAGCAGAATTGCTTGAACCAGGGAGGTGGACGTTGCAGAGAGCTGAGATCACACCACTGCACTCCAACCAGGGCAACAGAGTGAGACTCTGTCTCAGAAAACAAACAAACAAAAGATAAAAGAAAAAAAGAAAAAAAATTATTATTTTAATGCTTTTAGCTTTAGACCCAAGCAGTATGCTAGAATTCTCTTCCTAAAGGACCACTGTCAAGACTTTACTGTTAGAAGAAGAATCTCACCAGAATTAAGGTCAAATGGGTTTTAACTTAGTTGCTGAAAATCACACCACATTAAAATTTGCTTCATAACTGAACCATGAATTTTTCATCAAGTGTTCTTTCCTGTTGTTCGTCTTGGCATTCTTTATGAGTAATTTCTTTTTGGAGCTCACTGACTTCCTGTTCTAATTTGGTCCAGTTATTTTCTAGAATTGCTACACAACTGTCTTCCTCGGATTCCTTCTGTTGGAATCTGGGAGAGCTTATAGCGTTTCATATTCTGTCTTCTTCTTTTGTGTTTTTCACTCATAATATGTACAGAGTCAAATGAATTTCTTAGAAAAACCAGTGAGTTAATATTTTGAGTCCTTGTGATATGGGAGGGGGCAGGGACGTGCTGGGTAGAGAAGGGTAGGGTCCCTGATGAGGGCTCCACCCTTGGGCCTGTGCTCATGGACCTAAATGAGAACAGGCATTTCTGTTTCCATGCCCCAATAGTTGCCTTTTGGCCCACCATGCCCCCCATCTGGTACTCATAAAAACCCAAGACCCTAGCAGGCACAGACATGAGTGGCTGGAGTTCAAAAGAGCAGGAGAACACAGAGACAGACACCAGCAGACACCATCAGGCCATTGATGGTGGAATAATGTGGAATCTGGTTGGAGGCAGTCAGAGGAGAGTCTGGCCACTGGGCAACCTGACTCTAGGGGAAGACCACCTTTCCACTCCATCCCCCTGTGGCTCCCCATGCATCTCATGGGAGCTACCTCTACCACTCAACAAAACCTTGCACCTATCCTCCAAGCCCATGTGTGATCTGATTTTTCTGGTACACTAGGGCAAGAACCTGAGATGCAGAAAGTCCTCTGTCCTTGTGATAAGGCAGAGAGTCTGACGAGCTGATTAACACAAGCCCCCGGCAGAAGGCAAAGCTGAAAGAGCACCCTGCAACTCATGCCCACTGGGGCTTCAGGAGTTGCAAACACTTAACCCTAGACACTGTTGAGGAGTCAGAAACGCTCCTCATGACCAGCCCATCTGCACACTCCCCTTAGAGGTTTGAGCAGCCAGTCACCGAAGAAGCAAGCCACACCCCGTTGTATACCCTGCAAGAGGGAAAAGGGAACTTCTCCCATTTCATCTGAATATCTGAAAGTATCTGTAATTTGAACTCATGTTTTATTTGTAATTTGTTTCAACATAGAAGTAATATAATTACCTATAAAAATTTGAAACATTGTTTCCTTGTCACTTACACCTTGCTGATGATAAAAAAACCTGATGTCAGATGATTTTTGGTCTGATACAATTAGAAATTTTGATTAGCTTACTAAATAATTATATTTTAATATGATTCATTTGGTAATAATTTTATTTTTATTCTGTCATGTCCATTTAAGTTATATAATACTTTCAGGTATAAAGATTGAATTTGACAAAGTTCCTATGGCAAATATGAAGCTGTGTAAAATCTGCTCCCTAACCCAGAGAACTTGGAAGCTGTTGTGATAATGATTGTTTTATATTACGCTCATACTACTTAAAACTCATTTGTTCTTTCTTAATTATTATATAATTTTAGTGCTTTTAGAGCACAGATTATTGTCCCATTATTTTGTAATATATGTTTTGCTTTTAAGAGAAGTAGTTCAGCCATGTGCAGTGGTTCACACCTCTAATCCCAGCACTTTATGAGGCCGAGGCGGGTGGATCACAAGGTCAGGAGTTCGAGACCAGCCTGACCAACATGGCGAAACCCCATCTCTACTAAAAATACAAAATTAGCCGGGTGTGGTGGCATGTGCCTGTAATCCCAGCTACTCAGGAGGCTGAGGCAGGAGAATCACTTGAACCTGGGAGGCGGAGTTGGCAGTGAGCAAAGATCACACCACTGCACTGCTTTTTTTTTTTTTTTTTATATAAAAATATACAATTTTGGCATTTGGAATGTGAGAGAGGATAAGAAAAGAGAGGCTTAGAAGATATAATTGGTATCAATTAGGGTAAACTATATATGTATCACCATAGCAACATGTTATATCATTTTAAATGCATATACTTTCGAGCTAAGTAGATAATGGATTCAAATAACAACTCTTTTCTTTTTTGTCTGTGTAGATTTTGAAAAGTTAGTTACTATTTCTGAGCTCCAGTTTCCTCACCTATAAAACAGAACAAATCATTTCTTCCCATTAAGTTATAAACTGTGTGAAATATGATATACAAAAAGCCTGGCTTATAGTTGGCATCAGTGTAACAGAAGCATTTTTATATACACTCTATATGTATTATCTTTTCTTAAACAGCTCTTCACAATAGATATTAACAAGTAACCAAAATTGTTGTCATATTTTTATTCAAAATATTTCTTCATTGTCCTTGCAGTGTCTTTAAGGATCTGTAGTGGCAACTTTTCTTTCAGTGTTGATATTGGTAATTTGTATTTTCTCTCTTTCTCCCTCTCATTATTTCTGGATTAGAATAGCCATGAATTTATCAATTTTGTGGATTTTTTTAAACTGGGTTTTTACTTTTCTCAATTGTCAGTTTTCTGTTTCTTCTATTTCTGCTCTTTATTCCTACTTCTATTTATTCTTGTTTTACTTTTCTTTTTCTAGATTCTTCGGGTAGCAATTTGGGTCATTAGGTTAAATCTTTTTGATTTTCTAATGTAAGTATTTAAAGCTAAACATTTCCCTATATGAACTGTATCAGTTTATCCTGAATATATATATATATATTTAATTTCACTTAAAAATTAAAAAAAAAAATTAGACAAAGTCTCTGTCACCCACGCTGGAGCACAGTGAGGTGATCTTGGTTCACTACAGCCTCTGCCTCTTAGGCTCAAACCACCTCCGCCTCCAAAGTAGCTGGGAATACAGGTGCACCACCACACCAGCTATTTTTATTTTATTTTTTGTTTTTCTTTGTAGAGACAGGATTTTATCATGTTGCCCTTGCTTGTCTCAAACTCCTAGGCTCAAGCAATCTGTTCATCTTGGCCTCCCAAAGTGCTGAGATTACAGGCATGAGCCACCACACCTGGCCCATCCCACATATTTTATGTGTTATGTTTTTATTATCACTCAGAATGTAAGTTATACTTAGTATTGAAGTGTATTTTATCTTACATCAATACAACATTACTCCAGACTCTTTATGCTGCTAACATGATATTATGTTTATTCATCTATTTATATTCAATCTATCCGTTCTTTATTTTTAAAGTACATGTCTACAAAAGCCAGCATATGCACGGTAGTTGGGATTTGCTTTTTAAAGAATCCAACTTGACAATTTCATTCTTTGATTGGCATATGTTGTCCATGAACACTTAATTTAATTGTTGATATTGTTGGATTTACTTTATCAATTTATTGTTTCCTATTCGTCACTTATGCTTCTATTTCTTCCATTCCTCCTTTTTTGCCATTTTTTGACAAACTTAATTTTTTTGTTAATTCTATTTTAAATTCAGTTACTAGTATTTTAGCCATATTGCCTTGTATTACCTCTTAAATGCTTGCTTTAGGAATTACAATATCTTCTTTACTTTTTGCATTGTTTCTAAAATTAATATTTTACTAGTTCACATAGAATATAATATTTAAGTAGTTCCTCAGAAAGAAAACATGCCTTTAAGAATGTTGAGAGAATGTCAGATAAATCTTTACTTTCAAAAAGCCAATCTTTTAAGGTTGTGCACCTACAGTAGTCCTAGAGAAACTCAAGGTAGAGAAGGGGTTAATCTGATTAGATTTGTTGATGTGGTTTTTGTGTAATAGAGGGAACCACACAGCATTTATTAGGGAACTGCACTGTTGAAAAGCTCAACAGCTTGGAATGACAGGGATGGAATTAATTTAAACAAGATAAAATAAAATGAAAAGAGGCCATTGGACCTCTAAATATATTGGGGAGAAGGAAGGCTGATATACAGACTCTTTGTTTCATAATTTTTGTCTAGGTTAGTTCTGGATAGGGCTATGGTAGGTACAATTAAGATTCATTCTGGGAATGTCTTATATTTTCCTTGATGAATTCTATAATTTAAGGCACATTTTAAACCCTAGAATTTTACAATTTAAAATGGAACACACAGAATAAGACATTGATTAATTCATTTGAGGAAACAATATTCCAATTTATTTAATAAGTAGTTTTACTAGATCTTTGCTAACAACATCTATAAATAAATAATGATGGATATACCAGCTGTAATTATCAACCTCAGAGCATGCATTTTAAAAGTTTCAGAACTGACTATTAACATTTACTAATTTCGGGTATTTAGAATCCTACTTTTCCAGAGCCTACTAATGAGACATTTAATGAACAACAAAGCTGTCATATATCTTCTTGGGAAGATTAGAAATATCCATTAATTCACTAAAATTAAGAAGGGAATAGTTACATATGGAATGCTAATTATAAAATAAATTCTTGATTTTAATGAAAATGTTCACAGCCTTTTTGGGATACATCTGAAACATTTGCTAAAACCATTTTTTTTTCCTCCTGATGGTGACAGCCAGACTGTTTAAGCTTATGACATATAATTTTCCAGACACTCTTTTTAGAATGCTCAATAATATCATTTGAATGTGGATTAAGGCATGTGCAGATGCTAAGGCCCTACTCAAAGCTGCATAACAAATAAGAAACCTCATGACAGTGTCCTTTTGCATTTCATATTTTTGAAAGATGGCCAATTATCTGTATGAAATGATAATGTGTAAGCAATAGTATAATTTAAAAAATTATTTCTGTGTGCTATCTCTGTGTGTATAGAATAAATGAAAGAACTGAGGCAATTTTTAGGAATAATTTAGATCAAACAATATTTTTGAATTAAAAAATATCCAAGTAGTTTCCATTATGGAGAGTTGCTTCAAGTTTTCCTGTTAAATAGAATGTATGTATTAGAGTTTGCACATATGTCAGTATATGTAGCATGTCTACCAAATCCAGAAGGAATGTTCTGAAGGGTGTTACTTACCTGGGATTTAGACTTATTGTCTAAATCTTGACTCTCATTGTCAACATACTTAATCCAAGAGTCAATATCAGGATGTCTCAACCTCAGCATTTTTGACATTTTAGGCTTCGTTTTGTTGGGCTGCCTTTTGCATTATTTGATGCTTAGCAGCATCCCTGACCTATACACACTAGATGCCAATAGAAACCTCCCATTTGCAGTGACAGCCAAAAATGTCCCCAGATATAACTAAATGTCTCATTTGGGGGAGTTTCAAAATTGTACCTGGTTGAGAACCATTGGTCTATATATAACCTGGCTGTTGTAATCTTCACTTTCTAAAAGACTTCATAAGGATGACTCAGTACCAAAAGGAGCCACTTACTTTCACTGTATCTTATCAAGAAATTAACTGGCACTGTGGACTGTCCAAGCAAGATGGTAAAATAGAAGCCTACACCATTTATTCCCACCAACCCCACTAAAACACCACCAAACTTTAACAACTATCTGCACACAGAAAACACCATCACAAGAACCAAAAATCAGGTGAGCAATCATAGTACCTGGTTTTTATTTCATACTGTGGAAAGAAACATTGAGGATGGACAAGGATGCAGTGTTGAATTGCTGTTGTCACCCTTCTCACCACCATCCTCTGGCAGCAGCTGTGCATCCTGGGGAGAGAATCTGTGTACTCTGGAAAGGGAGAATGTAGCAATTGGGAAACTTTACATTGAACTCAGTGCTACTCCATCACAGTCGAGAATAAAGCCATGCTGGGTCCAGTCAGCACCAGCATGGAGAGAGCATTTGGACCAACCCCAGCCGGAGGGGAATTGTCTATCATTGGAAATTGAGTTTTTAGCAGGCCTCTGCAGCACAAGCTGAAATGCTCTGGGGTACTAGGTAAACTTGAAAGGCAGTCTGGGGCACAAAGCACTGCAATGCCTAGGCAACTCCTAGTGCTAGGTTAGGCTTACACCAGTGAACTGGTACGGCATGTGACCTAGGGAGACACTAGCTGGGAAGGCCAAGGGAGGACTTACGCCATTTTTCCCACTACCCCAGGCAGTGAAAGTGACTCCTCCTGTCTGCTTAAGGAGAAGAGAGCAAAGAGTAATGAAGATGCCAGCTTGCATCTTAGATACCAGCTCAGCCATAGTAAGATAGAGCACCAGGCAGACTTGAGGGCCCACATTCAAGATACTAACTCCTGGATGACATTTCTAGACACACTATGGGCCAAAAGGGAACTCACCACCTTAATAGAAAGAATCCGTCCTGACAGGTTTCATCACTTGCTGACTGAAAAGCCCTTGGGCTCTGAATAACCACTAGCCATATCCAGGGAGTATGTCATAGGCCTTGGGATCTGAGACATGCTGGCTTCAGGGGAGATCCAGCACATTCTCAGTTACGGTGTCTACGATGGAAGACTCCTTCTGTTTGAGAAAAGTACAGGGAGAGATAAAGAGGACTTTGTATTGCACCCTAGGTACCAGCTCAGCCACAGTGAGTTAGACAAACAAGTAGGCTTTTGGAGGTCCTTAAGTGCCAGCCTAGGATTTTAGACAGTATTACTGGAACTTCCCTGAGCCAGAGGGAAGCCCACTGCCCTGAAAGATGAATTGTAGGCCTGGCAGCATTTACACAAGCTGAAGGAAGAGCCCTTGGACTCTAAGCAAACATCAGTGGTGGCCTGACAGAACCCCCCATTGAATGATGATGGCCAAAGGGAGAGGCTACTCTGCCTGTGGAAAGGGGAGGGAAGAGTGGGAAAGACTTTGTATTGTGGTTTGAGTGCCATCTTAGCCACAGTAGAGTAGAACATCAGATAAATTGCTAAGGTTTTTCACATCAATCACTGGTTCCCAGACAGCATCTCTGGGCATGCCCAGGGCTCCAGGAAACTCAGTACCCTGAAGGGAAGGGCCTCAGGCAAGGTGCAGTAAATGCTGTGCTGGCTTCAGGTCTGACTCAGTGAGTCTCCTGGTGGTGGCCACAGGGCTGTCTGCATCACCACACCTCCAGTTCCAGGTGACTCAGCACAGAGAGACTTTGTATGTTTGGGAGAAAGCAGGGGCAAAGAACAAAAGTTCCTGCCTGGTAATCTAGAGCATTCTTCCAGATTGTATCCAAAACCACCAAGGTGGTACTTCTATGAGTCTGCAAAAACTACAGTGTTATTGGACTTGAGGGTCAAGTTCCTTTCAATGCTCAGAAAGCCTTCTGATATGGTTTGGCTCTGTATGCCCACCCCAATTTCATATCAAATTGTAATATCCATGTGTTGAAGGAGAGGCCAAGCAGGAAGTATTGAATCATGGGGGCAGACTTCTCCCTTGCTGTTCTGTTGATAGAGTTCTCACAAGCTCTTGTTGTTTGAAAGGGTGTAGCACTTCTTTCTTCGCTCTCTCCTGCTCCTGGTGTGTAAACTTTTCTTGGCTTAAGTAGAAAGACTAAATGATGAATCAATCAAAAATAAGAGCTACAACAACTTTTTAAAGCAGAGACAATACAGTAAGACATAAAGAGAAACAACGAAAAGTTAGTAAGAGGTGGAATGAAGTTAAAGCGTAGAGTTTTTATTGTATTTTTGTATGTTTGTTTCTTTGTTTATGCAATAACTGTTAAGTTGTTAGTTTAAAATAAAATAGAATTTGCAAGTATCATGGTAACCTCAAATCAAAAAACATACAATGCATACATAGAAAATAAAAAGCAATAAATTAAAGCATAGCACTAGAGAAAATTATCCTCACTAAAAGGAAAACAGGAGAAAAGAAAAAAAAGAAAAGACTAGAACAACCAGAAAACACTAACAAAATGTCAGGAGTAAATCTCTACTTGTCAATAATAACATTAAATGGAAATTGATTAAACTCCCCAGTCAAAGACACAGAGTGACTGAAGAGATTAAAAAACAGGACCCAACAATCTGTTGCCTACAAGAAACCCACTTCATTAATAAAGACACACATAGACTGAAAATAGAGAAATTGAAAAGGATATTCCATGCAAATGGAAACCAAGAATGAGCAGGAGTACCTATACTTATATCAGACAAAATAGATTTCAGGACAAAAACTGTAAGAAGAGACAAAGAAGGTCATTATATAATAATAAAGGGATCAATTCAGCAAACAAATATAACTACTGTAAATATATATGCATCTAATACTGGAGCACCCAGATGTATACAGCAAATATTATTAGAGCTAAAGAGAGAGATCAACTCTAATACAATTATAGCTAGAGACTGCAACATTGAACTTTCAGCACTGGACAGATCTCTGGACAGATCTCCCGAACAGAAAATCAACAAAGAAACTTTGGACTTACTCTGTACTATAGAACAAATAGACCTATAGTTATTTACAGAATATTTATCCAACAACTGCAGAATATACATTTTTCTCCTCAGCACGTGGATCATTCTCAAGGATAGACCATATTTTAGGTCACAAAACAAGTCTTAAAACATTCCAAAAATTGGAATAATACCAAACATCTTCTCTGACCACAATGGAATAACACTACAAATCAATAAGATAAATTTGAGACACTATACAAACACATGGAAATTAAACAATATGCTCCTGAATGATTAGTGGATCAGTGAAGAAATTAAGAAGAAAATTGCAGAATTTCTTGAAACAAATGATCATGTAAACACAACATCCCAAAACCTATGGGATACAGCAAAAGTAGTACTAAAAGGGAAATTTATAGCTATCAGTGCTTGCATAAAAAAAGAAACTTCAAATAAATAATCTAATGATGCATCTTAGAGAACCAGAAAAGTAAGAGCAAATCAAACCCAAAATTAGTAGAAGAAAAGAGATAATAAAGATAAGAACAGAAATAAATGATTTTTTAATGAAGAAAACAATACAAAAGTCAATGAACAAAAGCCATTTTTTTTTCTTTTAAAAAGATGAAGAAAATTGACAAATCTTTAGCCAGACCAAGAAAAAAAGAGAGAAGATCCAAATAAATAACATCAGAGATGAAAAAGGAAGCATTACAACTGATACCACAAAAATTTCAAAAGAACATTAGGGGCTATTATGAGCAATTATATGTCAATAAATTGGAAAATCTAGACAACATGGACAAACTGCTAGACAAATGCAACCCACCAAGATTGAATCATGAAGAAATACAAAACTTGAGTAGATGAATAACAAGTGATAAGATTGAAGTCATTAAAAAGTCTCCCAGTAAAGCAAAGCCTTGTACCTGATGGGGTACTGGTGAATTCTACCAAACATTTAAAGAACTAATACCAAATCTATGCAAACTGTTACATAAAACAGAGGAAGAGAAAATACAAATTCATTCTATGAGTCTAGTGTCATCCTGATACCAAAACCAGACAAAGATGTATCACAAAAATAAACTATAGGAATATCTCTGTTGAATATTGATGCAAAAATCCTCAACAAAATGTTAGCAACCGAAATTCAACAATTCATTGAAAAGACTATTCATCATAACCAAGTGGAATTTATTCCAGGGATGCAAGGATGGTTCAACATAGTTGTTCAATGTGGTATATCAACAGTAGGAAAGACAAACACTGTATGATCATTTCAATTGATGCTTAAAAAGCATTTAATAAAGTTCAATGTAATTCATGATAAAAACCTTCAAAAAAACAGATTATAGAAGGACTTAATTCAATTCATTAAAGGTCATATATGACAAACCCACAACTAGATTTTACTGAATTGGGAAAAACTGAAATCTTTTACTCTCAGATCTGGAATATGACAAAGATGCCCACTTTCACTGCTGTTATTTGACATAGTACTGGAAAGTCCTAGCAAGAGCAATCAGACAAAAGAATGAAGTAAAAGGCATACAATTTGGAAAGAGGTCAAATTACTCTTGTTTGCAGATGATATGATCTTATATTTAAAAAAACCTAAAGACTCCACCAAAAACTATTAGAATTGACAAACAAATTCAGTAAAGTTGCAGGATATCAAACCAATATACAAAATTCAGTAGCATTTCTATATGTCGCTAGCAAACAATCTGAAAAAAGAAACTAATAAAGTAATCACATTTTTACAATAACTACAATTAAAATATCTAGGAAGTAGCCAAAGAAATGAAAGATTTCTACAATAAAAACTATAAAACATTGATTTTAAAATTTAAGATACAATAAAAAGAAAGATATTCCATGTTCAGGAGTGGGAAATGTCCAGTAACCAAAACAATTTACAGATTTAATGCATTCTGTATCAAAATACCAACAACATTCTTCATGGAAATAGAAAAAAATTCTAAAATTTATACGGAACTAGAAGGACCCAGAATAGCTAAAGCTATCCCAAGCAAAAAGAACAAAACTGGAGGAATCACATTACCTTATTTGAAATTATACTACAGAGCAAGGGAACCAAAACAACATGATACTGACAACAAAACAGACACATATACCAAGGAAACAGAAGAGCGAACCCAGAAACAGATCTATACATCTACATTGAACTAATTTTCAACAAAGGTGCCAAGAACATATATTGAGGAAAAAAATAGTCTCTTCAATAAATAGTGCAGGGGAAACTGGATATTCATCTGCATAAGAATGATACTGGATCCCTATCTCTCCCCTTACATAAAAATCAAATGCAAATGAATAAAAGACTTAAACCCAAGACCTCAAACTATAAAACAACTACAAGAAAACTTTGGAAACTCTATAAGACATCATTCTAAACAAAAATTTCTTGAGTAATACCCTACAAGCAGAGTCAACCAAAGCAAAAATGGACAAATGAGATCACATCAAGTTAAAAAGCGTCAGCATAGCAATGGTAACAATCAACAAAGTAAAGAGACAACCCATGGAATGGGTGAAAATATTTGCAAACTACCCATTTGACAAGGAATTAATAACCAGAATATATAAGGAGCTCAAACAATCATATAGGAAAATATCTAATACATCAATTTAAAAAATGAGCAAAAGATTTGAACAGGCATTTCTCGAAAGAAGACACACAAATGGCAAATAGGCATATGAAAATATGTTCAACACCATTGATCATCAGAGAAATGCAAACCAAATTTAGAATAAAATACTATCTCATCCCAGTTAAAATGGCTTTTATCCAAAAGTTAGGCAGTAATAAATGCTGGTGAGGATGTGGAGAAAAGAGAACCCCTATACACAGTGGTGGGTATGTAAATTAGTATTACCACTATGGAAAAAAATTTGGAGGTTCCTCGAAATAACTAAAAGTAGGGCTATCATATGATCCAGGAACCTCACTGCTGGATATGTACCCCAAAGAAAGGAAATCAGTACAGGGAGAAAAACCCTGCATTCCCGTGTTTGTTGAAGCACTGTTTACAATAGCTAAGGTTTGGAAGCAAACTAAGTGTCCATCAACAGATGAATGGATAAATAAATGTGATACTTATACATAATGGAGTACTATTCAGCCATAAAAGAATGAGATCCTGTTATTTGCAACAACATGGATGTACTGGAAGTCATTACATTAAATGAAATTAGCCAGACACAGAAAGACAAACACTACACTTTGTCGCTTTTTTTGTGGGAATCTAAAAATCCAAACAATTGAACTCATGGATATAGAAAATAGAAGTATAGTTACCAGAGACTGGGAAGGGTAGTAGGGAAGGGGAGGTAGGGATGCTTAGTGGGTATAAAACAAAAAATTAGAAAGAATATCTAAAACCTAGTATTTGAAAGCAGGGGGACCACATTCAATAACAATTTAGTTACACATTTAAAAATAACTAAAAGAGTATAACTGGATTGTTTGTAACACAAAGGATAAATGCTTGAGGGGATAGATGTCCAATTTTCCATGATGTGATTATTACACATTGCATGCCAGTACCCCATACAAAAATAGCTCATGTATCCCATAAATATATACACATACTAGGTACCTACAAAAATAAAAAATAAAAGTAAAAAAAAAAGAAGTTAATTAAAATCTAGAGGATAATGAAAAGTCATTCCCTTATATTTCCATCAAGTTCTCATTTAGTTCATACAGGGTTAGCCTCTGTGGATGGCTAGAAAATTATTCTATCGTTCTATTATGGTCAAAGCTAGAAACCCTTTCCTGGTTTCATGATATAAGGAAAATATTGGGTTCTTACTTTTTTCAGATTGGAAAACCTATAAGAAAAAAACCTTGATCATTTTAGTATTGATTGCTCCTTCTTCCACTGCTTGTATGTAATTTTATGCTGAAGGAACAATTTATCCTTAGGGATGAGGATAGGTAAAGCTGAAGTGAATGAAGAGGTCAGTATATCATTCTACATAAACTAACAATTAATAGAGGGCTTTTAAGTTTTAGTTGGGTAAATCAGGAGTCAGGAACATTTTCTTTAAAGGAGATAAATATTTTAGGATTTTCAAGTCATATCTTTTTCACAACTATTCAACTCTGCTGTTGAAGCACAAAAGCATCCACTGAAAGTATATGCATAAATGCACATGGTTGTATACCAGTAAAACTTTACCAAAGCAGTAGTAACTGGATTTGACCTGTGGGACACAGTTTGAAGGCTTTACCTAGAACACCAGCAATAGCTTTTATCTTTGTGCTCTTCCTTTATCCCATATCCCTGCCTTTCCTCCAGTGGTGATCACTCTTCGAATTTCTATTTCTAATTTTCATTTAGCTATAAATATGTATTATTCATTTGCTTTTTATAAATATAGTTCATGGAAAATATATATGATAAATAATTTTTATTTTCCTTGGTTTTGAGTGTTATAAAATTGTATTATACTCTTGTAAGAGGTACTATAAAGATATTATAAATTATGAAATCATTTTCTAGAATTGTTGATAATATAAATTAATTAGAGGTACAGATGGTTCCCAACTTATGATAGTTCTGCTTACAATTTTTTGACTTTATAATAGGTTTTTTGAGACATAATCCCATTGTAAGTAGAGGAGCATCTGGACTTATAATGGTCTGACTTATGATTTTCCACTTTATAATAGGTTTGCTGGGAGTATTAAATGCATTTTTGACTTACAATATTTTCAACTTACCATGGATTTACAGGGACATAACCCTATTGTAAGTCAAGGGGCATCTGTAATAGCCTACCTATGTCTTTGTATTTGGTTTCCATCTATTATGTACTTCAACTTAGTTTTAATCCATTAAGAAAGATGGAGTAAATTTTTAATAAGTTTATTGGAAAGAACAAAATTACAGTATAATGAGATGATTGTAAAGCATAGACCAAGCTCATTGCAAAACAGAATCAATTGTACAGAAAAGTTCATCAATAATTAGGTAGACATGCAAAGTTTTGATTCTTTTCATGCTCGCATTTTATTTCAGTCATGTCAGGTCTTCTTTAACCATTTCATTTCTGTGTAATAATTAGTATGATGAAGCATCAATTTAAAGAGTGATTTATTACTATAATAACTTGAAAGAATTTAAGATCAACTCCAGAGCTGATAAGCTTACTGAAATTCAATTCACTCATAAGATACTCCTACATCAAATCAGTAAAAAACGGTAGAATCTAAAGGATGGAATATCGGCTTACTATTTTCTGTCTCTAGAAATTATTTAGCCTTTCCTCCTTCACTCCTCCTCCCCAACTCCCAAGCTGAGAGTGCCTTAGTTTAGTACCTAATCAAGCTCATGGGTAGCAGCTGAGACCATTGAAGTTGCTTTTTTTTGGGAAATTGAAAATTCAGAAACAATATAAAACTGAAAACAAGACCATAAAACTACTCAATGCATTTATTGTCAAGTATAAAATATAATTTCTACTTAGTTATAACTAACTGCAAAGGGCCATACTACCAATGGCCAAATGTTAGGCCTCACAACAGTGAAAACTTATAAATCAAATGTAATTGGCATAAAAAATACTGAACCACAATGGAGTGCCAACCCTCCCTGAATGACAACTTTAAATAACTTCTCTAAATTGGCTTGTTGCCATAGGGTTAATAACAGCTTCATAACTATGGATGGGTAATTTTACAGCCTTTCCACATTCTGTCTGCAGCATTTAATGTGATTTCTGTTTTAGTGCTCTGATCTCCTGGCTGTGAATAAGTAATGTGAATGCATAAATAGAATTTAACAAAAGTATAAAATAGCATGTGGCAAATTGGAAGATTCATCGGGGAAGGGTTGGAGGGTCATGCAGATTGTTAATGGTTCTAAAAACAATTTTAAGTGAGCTAATTCATTTTTTAACTTGTTTTCCAAAAGAGCTCAGTGTCTAATAATTTCTCAAAATTCTTTTTTTTTTCTAAAATATTAGACTTAAAAGAAGACAGGTAATTCACCTCACTGCGTTTAACTCTGAAATATTTTCAGGCTAACTCAGAAGACAAAGACATTTTGATAGTGTTCTTTAGGAAAGATTTATCTTTTCCTTTCTTTTTTTCTTCCTTTTCACCAAAAATATAGTCAAATATGTCTGTCACGTGACTTTAGGATATGTAAAAAGCACTCTTGGCGATAAAAATTCTTTCTTCATCAGGTCACCGATCATTGACATTCTATACTTAGAAATTCCTTTAATTTTAGACTTCTAGTGCCCTGGGAATGGAAACATTAAACCATCATTTATACCAATGAGTAATTAGTTTATCTTATTATGTGAGTTGGTTTTTATAGCACCATCATGGTTAATATATATTGAGTTATTTTACATGTTCTAGATACTTCATTTCATCCTCACTTTAATATTAATATTCTAATTATTTTATTCCCATTTATACAGGTAAAAAACTTAGGCTCAGAGTGGTAAGCAGTCTTGTCTAATGTCACAGAACTAATAAGGAACAAAGCCTAAGCTCCAATTCAGGTCTCTAATTCCCATGTTTGTGTTCTTAAATATGATATTAGGAAAGGAGACAAAAACCATTAGCAGTGAAGAAGGCATAAAATGGGCTGAAGGTCAGGAAAGGACAGATGAGGACAGTGGAAGGTCTTGGCTTTGTGTTGTTTGCATTTGTTTTTTCCCTTATTTTTGGCAAGGCTGAACAAGGAGTAAGCATAGAATGATTCCTCAGTTATTATAGATAGCACAGAGTTATTTTTTATTTTTTGAGTCGGAGTCTTACTCTGTCCCCCAGCTGGAGTGCAGTGGTGCAATCTCTGCCTAATGCACTCTCCATCTCTCGACTTCAAGTGATTTTCCTGCCTCAACCTCCTGAGTAGCTGGGATTACAGTGGCAGCACAGAGTTTTTAAACTAAATTATAACGTATTCATAGGTCATGCAGTCAATTTAGTGGATTATGAGCAGCATTTCAGAGGAACTGACACAACACTAGGATATTGTTAAAATATGTCTTAACCTATATTGTGGGAGCTAAACAATCTTAAGAACCAATGATCAGAAAATAAGGATTTCCCAAGGTATTTGCTCAGAGCAATGCAATAACACATGTACAGTAGTGAATATTGGGGTGGTCTTCTCAACATCCACCTCACTCTTGTCCCATTATGAAGTGTGCAGTTTGGGGATTTATCATAGCTCCATGGCAGAAAATGATTAATTTAAGCAATTTTTATTATAATTCTCCCCAAAATTTCCATCTTTATCGTTTCAAGCTTCCAGGGCACAGTCAAGCAGCCTGTAAGATTCTCAAGAGGGAAGCGTTATGTGGCCAGCTTGTAAATGAAATAAAATAACAAAGAATAGATGATAGTTGACTGCATCATAAAGATCTGTAGCAAGAACAGATCTGTAGCACATCAGAACTAATGCTGTAGCCTCTTGTAATTTGTATGTGAGACAATTAGTGGAAGAGGTGTTATAAATGTAATATCTTGGCTGGAAAGAGATTTCATCTTTTGCTCTCAGATAGCTTCCTGAATTTGAGCATATAATAACAGTAGCCAATTAATATAAATAAGGCCCCGACTCTGTGCCAGGGACTGTTCTAAGAACTTTACCTACATTAGTTGTTCTATGATTTAAGGACTCTTCTTAGTACCATTTTTACAGATAAAGAAATAGGCAGAGAGTGCAGTCATGTGTCCAGAGTTCCCAGTAAGCATGAAGAGGAGCAAGGTTCAATACCAGGCTGTTTGGCTCTGTAATCTGTGCTCATGAACACAGTGCTATATTGACCATTTTACGTTTGGGCCAATACTGTATGATTTAATTTTGTATTAGCACAAGTGGCATTTCAATGTGAAACAAGGTGAGAAGAAACTGACTCACAGTTGGCAAAGTGTTGAGGTTTTCAACTTGGTTTCAACGTGTGTGTGCACTTCTAAAAAAGAACCTTGCTGGGTGCAGTGGTTCGTGGCTGTAATCCCAGCACTTTGGGAGGACAAGGCAGGTGGATCACCTGAGGTCAGGAGTTTGAGACTAGCCTGGCCAACATGGCGAAAACCTATTTATATTAAAAATACAAAAATTAGCTGGGCATGGTGACATGCACCTGTAATCCCAGCTATTCGGGAGGCTGAGGCAGGAAAATCACTTGAATCTGGCAGGCAGAGGTTGCAGTGAGCTGAGATCATGCCACTGCACTCCAGCCTGGGCAACAGACTGAGACTCTGTCTCAAAAACAAACAAATAAATAAAAAATAAAAGAACCTTATGAAACATGACTTTTTAGAATTTAAGACAAATATAACATTTTAATTGAAGTAGTACAACTGCCTTTAAATAAATAATTTTATTAATAGAAGAATGGGAAGTATGAAGTGAAAAATATAGAGGCATATTCATGTTGAACTGCTGGATATGGAATGTAATAGTCAATATTGATAAAATCTTAACTCTTGTCACAGGGTATGAGCAGAAAAGCTGAACAAGTAAATGTGATACAGAATAAAGGAAAGCATTTGTTCCAGGAATTGGACCTATGTAACTAGGGTCCTAGTAAAGATGTCTATGCAAGGATTCTTGGGCTGGTTTTGCTCTTGACATCAGGTCCAAAACTATAGGTCCCAAATAATTGGGTTAAGTTTTTTGTTGTGGTTAACTTTTGTTTCATATGCGTGCTTCTGTGAATATTTTAAAGTAAACTGTGTTTCTTTTACTGAGGTTGACAAATCAGCAAAAGGCAACAACACCATTGTAAAAACAATTTGTGGTTAAAGAAAGCATAAGGGAAGAAAATAGAGGCATAAAAACACATAGTGTGGCTAAATTGAGACTTGTCCAGGGACAGATGCAATGTAGAACAATGGAAAGTGGCATGGGAGCAGCTCGTGACTGAGGTGGGATGATATAGAAGGAGGATGCCCACAGTGAGAGCCTTCTAGTTCTGCAGTGCAGCTTGGTTCCTTGTCCATAGCACAGGCCAAGCCTGCTGTGTAGATGGCTATGCTCCCTCTACTAGAATTGGCAGTGGGTATATAATGATTTCTGTGGGAATAGGAGAGTCTTATCATTCTGCCTTATTTAATTTTTTTAGATTAAGTCTAGTAAAATAAATGGAAGCATATGTTATTACTACTTTCAAGGTGTTCTATCTCACAGGTGTAAGAATGTTAAGAAGATCCAGAAAATCATTATAGGAGTTTTTGGCTTTGCAGTAACACTTACTTATTTCCCTACTGTATATGGAAAGATTATGGGCTCTAAAGTCAAGGTTAAGGCTCAAGTCCTTGCTCTATCTCTAGCCATGCAATCTCCAACTCATTAAATAATAAATTAGCAAGGGAAAATATTAAGATAATTAAAAAAAAAAAGCAAAAGAAAGGCCTAAAGTAGGACTGGGACTTATGTTCTCATGTAACAGTCAAGGTGAAGGTTGTGCTCTGTGAAGGGAGGCAGCTCTGCTTCAGGAGGCCCTCAAGAACCAATCTCTTTCTATCTCATTTCACCATCTCCTAGTGTAATGTTCTCTCTCAAAGATTGAATCTGGCACCACCACCACATTCACCTTGCAGCCTAGGGAATGGGAATAAGTAGGGGGGAAATAGGCTTCAATGATCAGAAGTTGTACTGTTTAATTTTACTTACAAGTCAGTGGCCAGGGATTACTCAAATAGAAATAGAGTCTGTAGCCTGGGTGCCATGTGCACTGCTAAACCTTAACAGTTTATATTAAAACTAAGGAGAATGAAGAAATATTTGGGGAAGCTCAGTCTCTACTACTAGTAAGAAAATAAATACATACCCAATTAGAATCAGTTTCAGTTTAACTTAAAATCCTATCTCAGCGGGTAACTCTGAGGAATATATGAGAACACATATACAGGCTTATCTTATTTTATTGTTCTTTGCTTCATTTTGCCTCACAGTCTTTGTGTGTTTTACAAATGGAAAGTTTGTGGCAACTCTGCATTGAGCAAGTCTATCAGCACCACATTTTCCACAGCATGTGTTCACTTTGTGACAGTGTGCCATATTTTGGTAATTCTCATAGTAACTGAAATTGAAGGTCAGGTTCATGGTGATGGAAAAAATATCCATAGTAATAATTAAGAACCACTGAGGACATTTTATATGCCAGACACTGTGCAAAGCACGATCTGTGCATTATCTTATTGAAATAGATGATATTATCTTCATTGTATCAATGAGAAAATTTAAGTTTACGGAAGATAAGTATAAGTTAGACACTTTAGGAAACACTTTGTTAGCAAGGTCAGGATTTGAATGCATGTTATTTGCTACCTTGATTTATAAATAAGATGTGCTAAGATTTTTTTCCAGTCACATGATTACTGAATCCCATTCAGAATCAATAGTCAAATAATAGCTTACGTAGTTCTCAAGACAGACCCTTTTGGATAAAGCTCATGTTGTAGCAACCACTATGAAAGATAAAGTCGAATTCTTTGTGAGACCAGTAGATAGTTTTCTGAAACAAAGGTAAAAATGCAACAAAAGGGTAATTCACTGGGTCTTTTCTCTGCTTCAAGGGGTGGGAGGATGGGTGGGTGAATAGGGAGAATAGAGCCAAAAAGCAAGTATATGCTGGTACAAGATTTTATATAAATTAGGGGTAATACAATTTTTGTTAAGAGAATTTTTTTGCTACATATATTTAATAATGGCTTTTTCCACATTTTAAGTGTTTTTAGCTTTGTAGTTTAGTAAAAGGAGTGATCTTCTTTTAATTGGTGGCTGTGGTTATGAAATTTGAAAAAAGTAATATAATCAATAGATGTCATTATGATATATATGCAAGTGGAAGGCTTTTGTCTCATTTACAATTTGCAGCAGAAATTGATGAAGAAAATATTGCAGCTGTTTCATGAAATGGACACAATAGTGTTATAAATGATAGATATACATAAAAGGTTGAATCATTGCAGTAATGAGACTGTAATTCTAGGAATCAGTTACTCAAAGTATACAATTTGACTTCAGGAAAAAAACTGGCAAGTGGTTATAAATCAGATTTGAAATGTTACGTTCGCTGGACTAGATTAGGCATAGTAAGGGAAGTTTGATGTTATGTCATTTCAATGACATCATTGCCTTGGTCAGGAATGTGGGAGGTTTACTGATTTATTTGTTTCTTTGGTGATGTAGAAAAATAAAATATTTGAATATGCACTTTCTACATATTTTCTTTTAAAGCATGCTTCATCATATGTATTTCTATAAGAATACGCATCACTGAACATATCCTAATAAAATCCTGCAGCAGCCTACTAAATGAAATTGAAGGTCAGGTTAATGATGATGGAAAAAGAGTCTATGGTAATAACACCTACTGGGGACTTTTTATAAAAAAGACTTTTTTGTCTTTTTAATAAAATTGCTGTGAGCAGCAAAGATGAACTTGTAGCACCAGTAGTGATGCTCTTGTCTTTTGGTGAACTCACCTCCTGCTCTAAACAGTAACTGTACTGTCAGGAGTCAGAAATGCCATATTAGATGAGAGTGTGCATGAAATGCCAATATCGCCAGTAGAGAAATGGGAACAAAAAAAATAAAGAATAGTTGGAATCCCAACAGTGCTATGTGATCTTAATGTTTAAATTTTTTGTTTCTTTTTTTGGCTAGTTTTCTTTTTAAATTTATTTGGCATGCATAAGACCTTGACACTTTCAAAAATAGATGACACAAGAAGGGGTGGTAGTAAAGTATAGTCTTCAAAGAATAGAGGTGTGTGTGTGTGTGTGTGTGTGTGTGTGTATTTTATGAGGAGCTAGAGTAATAGTTGGAAATGGCAAGGGAAAATGATGATGCCTAACTTCTTTCTAGCTCCTGAGTTCTGTGGAGCTCTGAGAAGAAAAAAAAACCTGCTTTACTTCCAGCACAGTTAAGGAACAGTGTCATTAGGAGATAGGTTTTTCTTTGGCCAAAAAGCTGAAAAAATATTAAGAAAAAGGCTAAAGTTACAGGATATGTATGTATACATAGGTATATATAGACAGTTAATGTGGTCAGATGGCCTTTGATAAAAATTATACTAATTTATTTGCTCACCAGAAGAGAGTCTATTTCCTCACATTCTCACTCACTGCAGGCATTTTAAATCTTTTTTATTCTTTTCCAGTGTGGTAGATGAAACATACCAGCTTGATGTTCTAAGTTTTATTAATTTGGTTAGTGAGATTCAATGCCCTTTTAAATGGCTATAGACATTTTAAATTCTTAATATATGAGTCAAATACTCATTTTTGTAATACTAGTTTAAACAAAGTAAAATTATTGAATTTGTTCACCATCCTTTTTAATTGTTGATTTTAAAGTTATCTGTTGCTTTATTATACTTTTATTAAATTATTAACTCCTTAGAGAGATTATATATCTTATTAAGTTATATAACCTTATATAATAATATATAATAGCTTTATATAATAATAATATGTAATTGCTTTAGTGAAATCCTTAATAGTGTGTTATTTGATTCAAACACTCAACATTTATATTAAATTTAAAAAATAAGCAAAGATCTGAGGTTAAACAAAAAAAAAAGTCATTGGAGATAGCCAAATATTTAGTGAAATATGTTGGACGTTGTGCTGTTTTAAGCTGGATTCCCTGAAAAGGTTTATGGCATTAATATTTGCTTTACTATCTTCCAGAAATGTGTCTCACAGAAACACTAAAGAAATTCTGATTTTTGTCTTTACAGTTACAATATAAAACACTTATTTGATTTTATAGCTTTTCCCACTGAGATGGTATCAATATTTTGTTTTATCGAGGCACTTTTATTGTTTAGGATGAAATATTCATTTTTGACAAAGCACTTTATTAAAACTTGAAACTTGGTTAAGAACCCAGGTTCCCATGTCCCCTACAAACCCACCCACTGTATTTTTCAGTTTAGTGATTTGTAAATAGACTCAGAGAGTCAGTTAAAGTTTTCATCAGGCTGGAATTCATGAAGCAGACTGGAAAAATAAATATTGGTGACAACTTTACCTGGCAGCCAGAGGGAAGGTTCATAATTCTGATCTGTGGTCTTCACTCTGAAATGCTTTATGTATTTAATGAAATGGAACCTTGTTTTCTACCCATTCAAATTCCCTTTCAAATGACTATACCTGATATTTCTTTACAACACTGTAAGATTTCTCTTGCTACTTTTTCTTTTTTTTTTTCTTAAAAGTCTGTATTAGAGTATTATCTTTTGGCTCTGCCTTGATGTAGCATTTAAGTCCCACTTAATATGCTTTTTTGATGTTAAGTAAAACAGATATAGTATGAACAATAGAAAAAAGTACAAAAAGCTATAATAAATTATTCTCTACTGATATATCAACTAGATGATATAGCAGAAATTAGATATTCCATAATTTTAAAAACATGTTTATACTTCTTCACATAGCATTCTCTTTTCCTTTTATACTTCCCAGAAAATGTTTCTAAGTAACAGAATAATTTGAAAACTGTTTAGTTTCTCCCAAATTCTTTCTCTCACATCATGGATTAGGAATTAAAATTTTAAATACTTACAAATAAAATATTTCTAAATATGTGCCAGTACCATTCACCATCAACTTTCGTCATTCATTCATTCATCAAACTCATTCTGGCATATAGTGTGTGTCAAATAATGTAGACATGCAAATATGTAGACAGCTGCATAGAGTGTCCAGCATCTAGTGGGGAAGGGGACAGTGTAACGTAGTGTGATTGATAGGTATTCTGAGGGAGGTGAGCCTGGAATGCTATGGGAACACTTGGGAAAGTCATCCAGTCTCTATTAGTGCAAGTGGCTTAGGAAGGGCATCGTTAAAGAGACCATGGGATTTGAATCTTGTCATTACAGGGAGGAGTTAATCAGGTAATCAGGTAAATGGGATGGATCTGGGGATAGTGAGTGTTGGTTGTGAAAGAAGAGTCTAGAGCAAAGCTCCAGACATGGAAGAAAAATGAGACTGCTTTTCCTAAAAGAATTTGGCAAGGCAAGAGCACAGGGTTAAGGGGGAAAGTGAAGAAAGATGATTCATAAGAGAGAAGGAGACCTAAATCATGAAAGGTCTTGTTTGTTACACTGAGGAGTGTGACATTTAAGGTCAAAGAAATAGGTGAGTGACATAAACAATTTATGTTTTCTTAAGGTCCATTTATAATAGAAGAATTTATAGCAACTGAGATCAATGGATTTAATTATTTGAACATTAAAAGGCTTCAGGTCCAAAATAAAAGAGACTAAAATTAAGAAGCAAGCTAAACTGGGACAACTCTTTATAATAAATGTAACAAAGGTTAATAGTTTTAGTATTTAAAGATTCAATTCAATTCAAATTGAGAACAACAGTACTAAGGAGATCCTCATAGATAACAGAGTGAGATAGTAGCAGATAATTAGGAAATAAATTAGGTTAAGAAAATTATTAGTATGCAAATTTAAATAATGGGGAGGTCTCATTTTTTGCTTGTCAGATTAGGAGATTTTTGAAAAAGAATTATAGTCAGACCTAATTCTGACAACAGTATAGAATAAAAGATTTGTGTGCATTGCTGATGGGAACATAAATTAATAAAATCTTTGTAGATACAATTGTGTATTGAGTTTGCAAATTGCCCATATTCCGTGACCTAGAAACCTCTAATCTTGAAATTTTAGCTAAGGAAATAATCTGAAGCATATAAGATAGTCCTTCTTGGGTTATTTTGGTATTTAAATGAGAAAATTCATTCAATATTTATCACGTATGCTATATATGTACTATATATCCTGGTACATATAAACACAAAAGGAATGTTGTTGTTATCATATTATGAAACAAATTTGGGCCATAAAACATGTTCAGAATCACTGCTGGTAGCGATCATGTAACTTATTGTGTTACAGAGAATAATAAATTTAATTTGATTTGCTATGTTACTTTAAAACTTCTCTCAGGAAATAATTTGACAATCATGACATAAAAACCCACATCTTGAGGCATTTTGTGTCTAGAAAAATTCTTTTATAATATAAATAATGTCATACTTGATCATTATCAAGAGTGATAAAAGTTTAAAAAGAAACTTGAAAAAATAATAAATCCAGTATAGTATTTAACAAGAGAAAGGAGAAGGGTACAGTAGACACTTGGACAAATATGTGCTGTTATCTGAAATTATCTTAAAGTGGCAGAATTAAGGTAAGACTCGAGGCAATTTTTCTTATGGTCAGGAGGTTGTAACCTAGCTGGAAGCAGGGGAGTAGAAAGCAAAATTATAACTGAGTGATAGATAATGGCTTAAATTGCACTTTTGGAAACTGCGTGTAGTCCAAAATTTGGGACAAGGCTTTTTCTATTTGAAATAAATTTCTTGAGCTTAGAATTTTATAACGAATCAGACTAACTCAAATTATCCAGCAAATGGCAATTGACATTTGGTAAAATATACACAGTTGCAAGTTTCAGTGTTCAAGGCTAATTTTACTTTCGAAATGCATTTGTCATAAAGAACTGTGATGTGCACAGCATGTTACATCCAATAAAATGGAAGAGAGAAATTGAAGCATTAGATTGGCTCCCACCTATGCACTTACTAGAAATGAATACACCTGCCTCATTTGTTAGAATTTAATCGCTGCCAACCATGGAGTTATTTTGAACTCAAAATGCACCCAGGACAGAGTGGGAGAACCAAGAGGGGAAGAAATTGTTGGTTTTCTGGGTCCCCTTCATTCCCTCTCTTTCTCTGTTTCCGTTTCCTTTCTTCTCCTCCTCCTTTTCTCCCTCCCTTCTTCCTTTTTTTCCTTCCTTCTTACTTTCTTTCAACATCTCAACATTTCGATTTCAATTCTTGGCTTAGCTGACCTGACTCTGAATTAGTCTTTGCACAGCTTGGGAGCTGAGAATAGTTACGGGTTTTTCTATGGATGTATTGAAAGATGTCTTGATGCCAAGACATCATTATTCTTGTGAAGTGTGCATAAGTGAGTGAGATAGTCCTATTTGATTCCCAGTTATACAGCTTATTAGTTGCATGATATTGTACAAGTCACTGAACTTCACTGAATCTCAGTTTTCTTAGTTATAAAACGGGTTTCCTATGATCCAGTTTGCAAGGCTGAAGTACAGCTTTGGGCATATAGTAAATGTACAATATTTGGTGTCAATTATTGTGCCCCTCCATCCTGACAAACAAAAAACCTCTTGGATTTCATGAGAGATGATTCGCTGCATAGGTTATAGTGCTTATCAACCTTTCTTGCCACCATGGTTTACAGCTCTGATAACAGTCAGAGGAACTCACTCTCAAGGTGTAAATGTAATTTCTGCAATTTCTACCTTTGTCTACCATCCTTTTATCTCCCATTTAAGAAGGCATATCAGAATGCAAGAAAAGTATCATTGTGATGCTCTAGAAATAATTTTGAATGTAATCCAATTTATTTTTAGGAGGGTCAGTAAATTTTTGTGTATTATTATTAAAATTGCTTATGACTTATCACACAACTGACCATTGGTGACTCACAGATCTATTGGAAGAAACATTGGTTGAGAAGTGCTTGACTTGAGGATGTCTTCTGATCCTTGCTGGTGTATTTTTCCATAAAAATAATATGCCAAGTGCCTCTGGTTGAAAAGGAAAACAGCAAAAGTTTTGAGATTAAATTTATTGAGGAATAACTAAAGGCATGGAGTGAGCTTCCATAGTTTAAAGACTGTAGTTAAGAGAATTAACAGGAATAATAAAATTAAAAAATTTGGAACATACATTAAAATGCCAGTCATTTCAGCTGTCTATCCCAAGGTTATTTATAAGAGAGAGAAAGGGAGAGTGGAAAGAATGAGAGTGATATAAAGAGGAAGCAGAAGACTTGGTATTATTATATCTGTTATTTCAAAAAGTTTGTAAGTATAAAAATTCCTAAAACTTTCTTATTAATTTTATTCACCTTTCCAACAAGATGTTTTCAATTATATGTAAAAAAAAAAAAAAACAACTGAAGTTATCTTATTAAAAATGAGTGTCATCTTGATCTATCTCTTACAGATAGAGAGAAAACAATTTATTTATAGCCTGCTTATTGCTGTCATAATGAATTAATAGATTGTGCCTGGGAAAAGCCCCTGAATCTCATTGTCTTATTTTTTTCCTCTACTAGTGAAGAGACAAATCAGTTGGTATAAGGTAGCTTGCTGTAACATTCCTTGTTTCTGTGAATACAATGTTCAGAAAGGCGTCCTGCAACTGCACAACCATCTAATTTACAAATAAGTGTCCACAATTTCCTGCAGAGGCAGAAAGTCCGTGTGGTAGAGTAAAGGAGCAGTGGAATGGCTTTGTCGTCTACTCATTGGGACAAGTTATTTAATATCTCAGTAATTTAGACTTTCCTCGTGTAGTTCTCAGGGTATTCATGAGAGTTGAAAGAGATGAAGCATGTGAAAATGCTTTTTAAATCATAAAACCATATAATTTTAATTTAATATTATTAGATGAAATAGAGCAATGCAATAATTATAAATCCCAAGAATTAATCAAATGAACAAAGATAGCAACAACAGTATTTCTGTCATCTAGTTTTAACTTGAAATGAGCAATATACACTTCTTCATTAATAAGAGATATGTCATTATTTTTAGACTTATTGTTTCCTTATGAAACTAAGAAGTTGCTACAAGCATTTAATGTGGGTGATAGAAAAAATCCTACAGTAAGAATTTTTCCAATTAGAATATTCAGTTATTATATAATATAGTTTTCAAAATTATGCATTTATTAGTTACACATGGAGTGTTATATTACCCTTTCATACAAAACATGCTACTTAGAAACTCAACATCTGAAGATTGTGATGACAAAGCCTGCCTTCCTGCCTTCTTCACTCCCCCACTTCCCCTTCCTCCCTCCCTCCCTCCCTCCCTCTTCTCTTCCTTTTCCCTCTCTCTGTCTCCTTACCCATGCTCCTGTGTTTCTTAGACATCACAGAAAGACCTTTTATTGTCCATTTTATTTTCTCTCCAGAGCCACTCTCATGGTAGATTATCTCATCTAAAGTCATGATTTTGGGCAGGGTGCAGTGGCTAATGCCTGTAATCCCAGCATTTTGGGAGGCTGAGGTCAAGAGTTCGAGACCAGCCTGGTCAACATGGTGAAATCCCGTCTCTACTAAAAATACAAAAATTATATGGGCATGGTGGTGTGTGCCTATAATCCCAGCTACTCTTGAGGCTGAGGCAGTAGGATTACTGGGTCCTGGGGGGTGGAGGTTTTAGTGAGCCGAGATTGTACCATTGCACTGAAGCCTGGACTGCAGAGTGAGACTCTAAAAAAATTCAATATATATATATAAAATAAAGTCACGACTTTGACAGTCAATGATATGCAGTTTCCTCTTCTATATGCCTACTGCTGATCTCTCTTCCAAGTTCCATTACCATATTTACAATTACTTGGTTATATTTAACTATATTGAATACTAACTTAAACTCGAAGTCCTTGTATTATTTCCTCCTAGACCTGCTCTTCTTTTCTGCTTCCTAATTCTGCTAGTGGTTACTAACCTCCCTACACAGAGACTCCAAACATTGATGTCATCTTTGAGTCCTTCCTCTCTCATGTTCTCTTCATCCAGTTAAACATGTCCTCAACATTTTAATACTTATTTGCTCTTCTCCATTTCTAGAATTATTATTTAATCAGACTTTACCTCTTACCTGTGCTATTGGGACACTTCTTAGCTAGTTTGTCTACACACACTTCTCTAATTAATCTTCTAACACTGCTGTCAGATAAACCCTAGAAACTTAGAATCATAGAATCATAGATATCGGCATTAGAATAGATTTAAAGTGATCTGGTTTAATTAACTGGATGCTCCTTAATCTTTCTATATCCCAAGCCAAATCTATGCTTAAAGAACTGTATTGCTGGCCTTAATCTTTAAAAATAATGTATTTTAGGCCAAGGATGGGGGCTCATGTTTGTAATCCCAGCACTTTGGGAGGCCAAGGAGGGTGGATCACCTGTGGTCAGGAGTTCACGACCAACCTGGCCAACATGGTGAAACCCCATTTCTTCTAAAAATGCACACACACAAAAAAATAGCCAGGCATGGTTGCAGGCGCCTGTAGTCCCAGCTACTCAGGAAGTTGAGGCAGGAGAATCCCTTGACCCCGGGAGGCAGAGGTTGCAGTGAGCTGAGATCTGCAGAGATCCTGCCATTGCACTTCAGTCCGGGCGACAGAGCGAGACACTGTCTCAACAAAACAAAACAAAACATATTTTAAAGTATGTGTTCATCTACTTATTTCTCCTCTTCTTCCTCCTCTATCTTCTTTGGGCTAAAATCCTTCTCCTGCTTTTGTCTTAAATCCATCTTGTGGGACCATACAGAAATTAAATCCCTCTTCCGTAGGTCAGGATTTCAAGATTTGTAGGCAGTTATTCTGTCAAAGTATAAATGCTCTCCCCAGGAGAGGCTTTAAAAACTGTCAGAAGTACTGTTAATTTTGATTATGCTGGTTGCAAACTTCTGTAGAAAGAAGGTAGTGCATTTTGGCAGCCATCTTTGAAATCAAATCTGTCCTAGATGTTTAAATTTCTTTTCCTTTTGTTTTGTTTTGTTTTGTTTTGTTTTGTTTTGTTTTGTTTTGTTTTGAGTAAGGGAGGAAAAGGCAGAACTTTAAGACCAGGAACTTCCAAAATATGCATTATAAACTCATACACATCTGAAGGGATTCAAAATTACAATTTGAAAAATATTTGTCTTTTTGCTAGTAATCCAGTAATACCTTATTTCACAATTAATTAAAGTATGTTAAACAATTCCAAAAAGAAAAAAAACAGAAGCTCACATCAGCTATATATAATTTGGTTAGGTGGCCTTTCTCAAATTCATGCTCCATAAAACACATCTGATCGATTTATCTATCTATCAATCTATCTATCTATCTACCTACCTATCTATCTATCTGCCTGTCTATCCATCCATCCATCCATCCATCCATCCATCCTTCCATCCATCCATCTTCATCACAAGGTAGTCTTTATATATTACACCAAATGGCAGAAAAATACAGCAGAAAAATTTTTCGTTTAATACCGACTACAGTTCTCCAAATTTAATTTAATTTTAGACTTTAGTTTAAAGTCTAAAATTAAGTCTAAGTTAACAAATATATGTAGCTTTTTTTGGGTAGCTCCCTAGGTCATAAATATTCTGGATCTTATATTTCCTTTTATCAGAAAAAGGTCAAATAATTACAATATAAAAATTGATTAAATAGAAGAGCTTTTATGTCCAAGTGATTTGCTTTTCATTTTTCTTTAATAAAGGTTAACTGTGTTCTTAAATGGAAAGTGAAATTTCTGATTACACATTTCTTTTTTTCTAGGTGGAACATTCTTTATTTCTTCAACCATTATTCATGCTATATAGTTTCAAGATCTTTCATTGTTCTGATTATTTTCCCCTGAGAAAGACTCCTTTTATTTATAACCCTTGCAGGAGAGGCTGTGGTGTCCCACCATCTCCCTTAGGCACTTTAGTTCCCACTCATAACTGCTGTCCCGTGGCAAGCACTTACAATGCCCAGCTAAGGGCTTACCGTGTCTGGTATTACCTGAGTCATCTCCCATATCATCTACTTTCACTCAGATCTTAGTCTCATGGCTTGCTTCTGGGGAAACCTAACCTTAATCACTCCTTTTAAGATATCCTGCTGTATACTTTGCACACAAACATAAAATCATTCCTTGAAGCTTAAGAGGCAGGCAATATGAAACTATCAAAGGTTTTTTGGTAAGCTATGTTAAGATTTTGGTTTTAACTTAACTCTAAAGTCAAGGGGAAATCATTGAGAAGTTTATAATGAAAGGCCAGATCAGATGTGCTTTGTGAAAGGTTAATTTGAGGAAGGCAAGACTTGAAGGGGATGTTCACTTTAGGAGTTTGTTGATCCAGGAAAAAAAAAATCATGGCCACCTGTAATGACAACACCAAATAGCAGCCTCATGGGGAAAAAGGTTTGTTTTGAGAGAAACAACAGAGTTTACAGAGTAGAATTGGCAGAACATGGCTACTGGTATTAATTGGCTGTGGAAGATGAGGGATTAACTGGATAAGTGTCAGTGCCATTTCTGTTCTTACGGGAGAAGAAAGCTTAGGGAATGGGAAGAGAAGCTTTTTCCTTCTCACATTTTGTTTTATGTTTGAGATGTTTGTGTAAACAGTACATGCTGTTTTAGAGAAAAAGCAAATAAAATATGTTGATGAAGCTGATCTATAGCATTCATTTCACTTGTACAGAAGTGTCTTCCACTTTCTCTGCATAGCATCTTTCATCTGTGTCATTTTCATATTAGTTGTCTTTGAATTATTCTGTTACTAAAAATTATATCATGTCGTAATCATTTAGAATAAACCATTTACATATCAATAGACAATGCTGGGCCTCTCCAAGTATAACGTTTGTACCTGTAAGACATTTGAAATCAATAACATAATTACATTGTGTATGAGTTTAAAAGGATTACGTGTATTCAGAATATTTTAAAAAATAACTCTAGACTTGAAGAATAAAACATAGTTAAGATTTTAAAACTCTCCTTGGCCCTCTGCAAATCTCAAATAATGTGGAAAGCCCTATTTAATATAAATGAAAACTAACTTATGAAATAATTTTGTTTTTCCTTTCAACATGTGTTGATTAAATTGCTCAGTGCTGTTTAATGAACAAAATAGATAAAGTCCCTTTCCTTCATGGAACTTATATTCTAATGAAAATAAGGAGAGAAGAGAGAGGCAAAGGACAATAAAAACAATAGATGAATACATTACTCATTATGATAGGTGCTGGCAAATTCTCTAAAAAATGCTAGATCAGAGGAAGGGGAAGATGAGGAAGAGGGGGTGTAGCATCAAGGCAGACCTCTGCGAAAGTGAGATCTGAGCAAATATTTGTGGGAAGTGAGGGAGTAGTCAAGATATTTATAGGAAAAATGTTCTAGGCAGAGAGATCAGCTAGAACAAGGGTCCTAAAATGAGAGCAGACCTGAGATACTGCAGCTACAGCAAGGAGATAGACCAGTGGGCTGGGACAGAGTGAGCCAGAGGGGCACCAGGGGTTCAGTGTAGGGTCTTGGAGTGTATTGTAGGAACTTTAGCTCTTACTGTGAATGAGATAGGAAGCAGTAAAAGGCTAAGGGCAGAGTGGAAAAATGTTCTGACATATTTTTAAAGGATCGTTCAGACACGTGTACTGAGAATAGACCAGAGTGAAGTGTGGATGCAGAGAGAACATTTAAGAGGCTTTTAAAACTGTCCAGGTGAGAGATAAAGGGGGCTTAGATCAGTACAGCACTGGCTGGAGAGGTGAGAAATAGTCGAACTTTTAATAGGTTTTGAAGTAGAGCCGAAAGCTTTTGCTGGTGCTTGGTTGTGGAATGTGAGAAACAGAAGAGTCAAAAGTTGCTTTGAGGTTCTTGGCCTGAGCAGGTAGTAGGATGGCTGACTAGCTTTTTACTAAAGAGAAAGTACTATAGAACAACAGGTTTGGGGAGTGGGCTGAGAGTTGAGTTCAATTTTTAACATATTAAATTTAAGCTACTTACTAGATACTCAGGTAGTTAAAAAAATAAAATAATGCTGGGAGGATCTGAATATGGCTAATTCATCCAAACTTGCATTTTTCGCATGTATTCCCTTTTTTGCAACAGACAAGTGACTGTCTATTTATAGCAGGGGGATCAAGGCTTTATCATTATAAGCCTGAACTTGTGTGGGTATGTCTTGTGCATTGGTGAGACTAGGTGGGCTGAAAGGTAATTTATAAAAGAGATATTGAAGGACCACCTGAAAAATAAATACTCTTTAAGAAAAGAGGCAAAGAAAACAAGCTTGGTCTAATAGCGTAGCTTTAGTTGTCAAATCAGAGGGCTAATTCTGGCCACAGTGTGGTGTCCATTTCTCAGATTTGTCCAAGGCCCAGCTCTTTTTCTTCCTACTTGTTTCCATGATAGGCTTAGTTTTGGATATTATGAGAGAGAAGCTATGAGCACAAAGTGAAAGAATTGCGGCCAGTAAAATTTCTATACTACATCAGGACAAAGAGATTATTGCATTGCTTAATTCCTGGCAGATTGTTGCAGATGAATAAAGGGATTCGTCTCTCCCCACATTGGTATAGAACATTGAGTAGATTTGAATACCTTGGTATTGAACATACTTGGTATTCAGTATATTAGCAGCACCAGAAAAGGCTGTGATGCAAGAAAAGCCAGGAGTGTTCAGTGTGGGGGACTTGGGGATTACGGTATGGTGGTGCCCAGTGGGAGTGGTAGCAAGGCCTAGGAAAGATTGTGGTGCCTAATTACAAGATGAATGTAGAAACTGCATGTTTGTGTCTCCCCAAAATTAATATGTTAAAATCCGAACTCAATATGATACTAGGAGGTGGAGTGTTTGGGCAGTAATTAGGTGATGGTATTAAGGTGAAGCCCTCGTGAATGGGATTAGTGCCCTTATGAGAAGACAATAAGAGAGATTGTCTTTCTCTTTCTTGAGAGAACAGAGAAGACAACCATCTATAAACCATGAAGAGGGACTTCGGCAAGAAACTGACCATGCTGGCACCCCGATCTTGGATTTCCAGCCTTCAGAATTGTGGGAAATAAATTTTTGTTGTTTAAGTCTCCAAGTTTATGGCAACCAGGACAGACTAAGAGTAGATCCTTAGATCTTCATGAAATTCCCGTTGGGGACTCACAACAGTTCTCTCTCTCTCTCTCTCTCTCTCGCTCTTTCTCCCCCGCCCCGTGTGTGTGTGTGTGTGTGTGTGTGTGTGTGTGTACCATGCATACTATTGAGTCCATAATATTAGGTGGATTTGAGAATCAGAAAAGTATAAACTTTTATTATCAAAGTGATTTGATTTTGGCCTCAGTCTGGGGTAGACTAAAAGAGTGGGTTCAAATGTATCACTTTTTTTTTTAAAAAAACTACATTTTTGATCACGTTCCTTATTTAGCATAGGATGCTACTGAAACAAAAATTATGAGTACCATATCTTAATGGGGTCATTGGGAACATGTAATTAGGAGAAAATATTTATCAGATCTACTCTGTATGAGACACTATTATAGATTTCTATGCAAACTATTTCATGATACAAGCTACAATTTCCTCATTGAGGGCTGGACATAGAAAGAAGTTCTTTATGATAAAGATGATAATAATGATGATGATGATAGCAACTTTTATGAACTAATGTCTCAGGCCTATTAAATTTGTTTTAGGTACGTTGTCCTCTTTAATTTTTACAGCAGTGCTATTGAGACTGGCATAATTATACAATTTGATATTTTACAATTCCTCATTTACAAATAAGGAAACTGAGACTCAGGTAGGTTGAGAAACTTACCCACAATTACATAGCCAGCTGCAGCATGACTATTCTAATCTGGACCTCCATGACTTTAAAGTCTACTTTCTTCACACTTGCTAAGAAGCTATTGATTTATAATGTTATATAGCAAGATATCCCAGAATTCACAGGTTTTTGGTTACAAATACATATATTTGTTCTCACTCTGTAGTCAGGCTGTAGGTCAGCAGGGTTAGATTCCAGCTTTGGGATGGGTTCATGTCTGTTCATGTATCTCATTTCGGGTGCACTAGGAGTATACTTTTGTCATGGCCACCTGCTATGATACCATCAGGTCACACGCCTTTTTTTTTAATGCCTTTGCTCATGTCATATCCACACACATTGCAAAGAAAGCCACAAGTTTAAGCTCAATACTAATGAGACGAGGAAGCGTCCCCATAGTGGGAAGAGCTGTAAAATTACATGGTTAAATGAATAGATTCATAATTTTATAATAAGAAAGGACTGAAGAAGAATAATTTACTACAATAGTGTATCACACCACTTTCCTGTTGAGGAACAATTTATCATTGCTTCAAAAGAGGCATTTTAATTGTATTATCCCTTGATGGTGGTTCAGAAGTGCCATCTTTCTAAATGAAGAACTTCACAACCCAAAATATCAGGTCTCAATATATGCTTGAAAAGGCTACTGATGACAGTAAGTTTTTTAGATAGCTAGAAAGTGAAAATGCACATTTTCTACTTCGATTATATGCATTTCTATTTGAGTAACATAAATTTAAACATTACTGTCTGTGTCCAAGTTGGATCTCCCATGCTTTCTAGACTTCCATCCCAACCATAATTGCTAATTCTTTGTACATCTGGATATTTCTATAATACTGAAATTTACCTTTTTCTATATGATAGGAAAGAACTGGTTGATTTCATCAAAATCAGAAAAACAATATGATCCAATAAATTGTTTGGCCTCATACATTATCAAAAAACACTTTTATTGATTATATATTTTTTCATTTCATTGGTTATTACGGCTTAATGCAATGTTTTAGTTAATGGAGATTCTGCACACTCCACCCTGCTTGCATCTATTCTTTTGAAATGTTATAGGAAGCAAATGCTAATAATTGCAAATTATTGTTTATTTGTACCCTGCCAGGTCGAGGTGAATTCATCAACATTCATCTGGACTCTGGGGTTCCTTTCCTGCATAATATTTCAGCTGAGTCTCTAGATGTTTGTAGAATCTTCAAAATTAATATAAGAGCATTTTAATGGGGAGTTGTAACATAGATTCTTGTTCTTTATTTTTATTTTTAGCTTTTCAAGAGGTTCTTTTCAAGAGTGCCCCATGGTGGAGCTGGAAGTAGCTATAATAGAAGACAGCTTCTTGCAGAGAGAAAGCTTGGTTTTTTGACATTTTACTTCTTTAACATTTCCTTCCCATCTTCTATCAAAAGCATCCATCAGGGTTCTGTTAAAGCACATGGGGCATGTGCTGTGAAAAACTGGTCACCTTTGATAGCCAATAGCAAAAGTGAGTCAAAGGTGACCTTTTCTTCTATTATGTAGCTCAGCTGAAGAACTTGCTTTTTGAACTTTGCCAACTTAGTTTCTTCAGCCATGGAGTTCTTGCAGTAGCCAATATGTGACAGCTCAGCATGCAAGTTAATTACTTCTTATACTTAAAACCTGTAAAATTCACTTTTCAAAACACTCCACAGTTAGTGGTGTGGAACATACCTTCAAATATTCAACAGCAGTCCTAGGGGCCAGGAAGCAGTTCTGCTCATTCTCTTTATATCTGCTGTCAGCCTGTCTAACTAGGCTCTGAATGTCAGGCTCTAGGCTAGTGGCTCTATGGAATAGCCTTATGAAGTAGGTGACATTCTTAGACCCATTTCATAGGCAAGGAACCTACGGCTTAGAGAAAGTATAGCTGGGTTATGATCATGTAACCATAAAGTGGAATAATAAAGCCTCTTTGATGCTAAAACATGTTTGTAACCACCACCACTATCCAGCACCTCTCTAACTGCATCTTCTCATGGAGATTGTGCCACACCTGGGCAGTGGCCCAGAAGAAGTTTTAAGTAGATGATTTAATTTTAAAATCTTTTATATATGGTTATGTGTGTGTGTGTTTCTATATCAAAACCTATCAGAGGGAAAATGTTATGATTCCCCAAAATGTTGTTTCAAGGACAATAGCCTAGAAAAAGCAGGATTGTAGAGTTGAAAGATACAGTTTACAGAAACAAAGCATTTGAACTCTACCCTAATTTTTTCTTCCTACATATGTGAACTTTGGAAAATCACCTTATGTTTCTGAAACCTCTTTTCTCTTTTGTAAACTGCAGATACTTATGGGAAGAGTCAATGAGATAATACATCCTACAAGCTACGTCTAATAATAGTAGGACTCAGCCACTAATAGGTGGCTTTGGTTTCCTGTAATAAATGCCTATGTTTTTGTGTGTGCACATGTATGCATGTGTGTACATAGGAGAAGGAGGGCAAGGGATATTTATCACATTGTTTTGAAAAGTATGTCAGTTTGATTTTCATAAATGTTTCATAAAATATAATCCTGGTGGAGTTGATCAGTAATTCATATTAAGAATAGAAAGCCAGTGAAGAAAAATGTTTACACCAATGCTTGATATAATTTTTGTGATGCAATTATATCACATACACACTAATACTTATCCTCTTGTCATTGAGAATTCTTAAGTTCTGGGGTGCATGTATAGGATGTGCAGGTTTGTTACATAGGTAAATGTGTGCCATAGTGATTTGCTATGCTTATCAACCCATTGCCTAGGTATTAAGCCCAGCATGCATTAGCTATTATTCCTGATGCTCTCCCCACCCCCTCACCCTTTCCTGATAAGCCCCAGTGTGTGCTGTTCCCCTCCCTGTGTCTTATTGTTCAACTCCCACTTATAAGTGAGAATATGCAGTGTTTGTTTTTCTGTTCCTGCATTAGTTTGCTAAGGATAATGGCTTCCAGCTTCATCCATGTCCCTGCAAAGGACATAATCTCATTCCTTTTTATGGCCACATAGTATTTCATGGTGTATATGTACCACATTTTCTTTATCCATTGATGGACATTTGGGTTGATTCCATGTTTTTGCTATTGTAAATAGGGCTGCAATGAACATACATAGGCACTGAAAATTCTAATGTGATTAGCTTATTATAGTAGACTTAAAGACATCATTGTTGTAAATTGTTTTTTTCTCCTTTTGGTAGAGGAACTGATCTTTCATACAGATTTTTGTTAGGAAAGAGCAATAATGATACTAAATAAAGATTATATAGCCTTTTGGCTGGGCATGGTGGCTCATGCCTGTAATCCCAGCACTTTGGGAGGCCAAGGTGGATAGATCATCTAAGGTCTGGAGTTCAAGACCAGCCTGGCCAATGTGATGAAACCTTTTCTCTACTAAAAATACAAGAAAATTAACTGGGCATGGTGGCACAGGCCTGTAGTCCCAGTTACTTGGGAGGCTGGGTCAGGAGAATTGCTTGAACCTGGGAGGTGGAGGCTGCAGTAAGATGAGATAAGACCACTGCACTACAGCCTGGGCCACAGAGCGAGACTCTGTCTCAAAAAACAACAACAAAAAGTTATTTAACCTTTTTCATATATTTAACCCTGGTAAACAACACGACTTTTCTGATATTTTCAAAAGACAGAAAAATTTAATTTTTTAAAATTTATTTTTGAGACAGTGTCTCACTGTTGCCCAGGCTGGAGTGCAATGGCGTGACCTTGGCTCACTGCAACTTCCGTCTCCTGGGTTCAAGCAATTCTACTACCTCAGCCTCCTGAGTAACTGGGATTACAGGCATGTGCCACCACACCCACCTAATTTTTGTGTTTTTAGTAGAGATGGGGTTTTGCCATGTAGGTCAGGCTAGACTCAAACTCCTGACTTCAAGGTGATCTGCCTGCCTTGGCCTCCCAAAGTGCTGGGATTACAGGCATGAGCCGATGTGCCCGGCCTCAATTCTTATTTAAATTAGAAAACTACATTATTATCCAAATGCCTGTTGTTACCCGGAGCTACCATACAATTCTGAAAACTACAAAACAGCATTTTTAGTTTTGAAGGGCACATGTTATATTGGCATTCCCTATAAAGAATACTCCCTTGTAGATTCAAAAACTGTAGCTATGTGAATAAAAGTTTGAAGTCCCTTCTTTCTGTTGTTCATTTGACTTCTAGAGAGTAGAGTAGTTGGGCAATGAACATCCTATAGGTGGCTTATGACTCAAAAGCACACTTTTTATCTAGATTTTTCACTAAGCAGCCATGAATAACTGAAAGAATGGAAAAAACAAACAAACAAACAAACAAACAAAAATCCTATAAGATGTCTCTTAGTTTAGGCACTGGGAATCCAGCGGGGATAAAACAGGCATAAAACTTATAGTGCAGCCAGACCATTTTTTACAGATTTTCTGCTTTATTTGAAGTGTCATTAGACCCTCTCTCTGAATAAGGGTAGCTCCAAGACTTGTAATGCCAATTGCCTATATTATATTTTTATTTCATTTCAATAATGCCAGTGTCTTCATATTAAAACAACAGGAATTAGTGTCTTTGGTTACATCTCCTTGTGTGCCAAAAAACCTCTTTTCTTAAAATTCCCAAGTCTAATTCATGTGTCAGGATAGGTTATTTAATTTGATATATTTTTCTGACCTTGACATAACAGAACTTCAAATATCACTAAAAATTCTTAGCACCGGGCAGCCCAGTTGTGATTCAGGATTTAGCTACTTATTCAATTTTTGGCAAGAGTTTCTAACATGTCAGCTGAACAGATTTTTCATTCTCTGTGTTTTTGATCCCATAAAATCAAATTGCCCATACCTGTGTTTTTGATCCCATTAATTTCTTCATTCACATTTATAGCTGTTCCCTGGCCAAGTTTCGGTAAACGTCTGTTGCTGCTGATTCATGGGCACCCTGGCTGGCCTCAGAAAGGACAGAATGAAGTTTCATAGAGCACTTTGGCATGTCTCTCACCACCATTTCTCATAGACTCTGGGCATAAATAATTTGTTAGGTACGGAATGTGCAGAGGTATAAAGAGGAGTGGCTGATGAGAAAGCCAGTCAGGAGACATTATTAGGTGTGTGCACAACTGATGGAAGATTTAGGATGCCAAAGAGTTTGGAGGTAATCTAATAGTGGAGAGAGTCCTTGAGTATGGGAATAGTGTAATGAGAACTATATCTTATCAGGAGACCTTGAAGTGGCATCTTGGTTAGGCTAACAGAGGGAAAAAATAGGAGGCAAAAATAAGTAATCATAGGATTCACATGTGATAACAAGGTTTTAATGATTGTTTAAGATTTTCTGCTTAAGCAGAATACGATCAGAAGTAAAAAAATGACAATTTTTTTCCTCTCAGGTTTTGAACAATTGGAAAGCATAAAGCTATAGACAATCTTGAACAAAATCTAAGGAATGAGTTAAAGGTTCTAATTTTCAACCTTCATTGTTCATCCTAGATTTCTTTATATCATGCTTGTGTCTTGGCAATGCAGTCCTTACCCTTAACTGAATGATATAGAAGTAACTGCAGGTTTTTGTAATTAAACATTTTTACTTTTAGATAACTCATCATCATATATACCTATCTATCCATAATTTTTCTATTGCTATAAAATTGCTTAATATAACACAATATTTATCAACAAAAATACAAAGTATAAAATGTAAATTTTATCCAATTATAAATTTGTCATCATCATCCATTTTCTCATGAATTCAGCAAATATCTTTCTTTTATGAACTAGCAAGTAATATTTGCAAAGCATTTCACGGTACTTTGAAAGACAGATCACTGTGGGTTTTGATCTTGCAGTTCTGAGTTCCCTGTAGAGCCCACTACTTCGAGGTTCTCACTGGTAATATTACATAAGACAATGATAGCCACATAAACCAGCTAATTTGTACATGGGAATTGACATAGATGAAAAAGTGACTAAAAAATAAGAAGGAGCATGCTATGGCAAGTTGTGGTATTTTTCTGTATTTCTTGTTAAGCTCAGACATATATTTGTTAAAGAGGAATGATAAAGCCCAGGCTACTATTATTATTTCATATCAACTCTCTGTCTCTGAGCTCATATGTTACTTACTAACCAAATTTGCTATTCTGACCTGAAATGTGCTGCATGTGTAAAATATGCACTGGATTTTGAAAATTAGTACAAAAAAACCCTATAAATTATCTCAATAATTTTTGTATTGATTAATATCTTGAAATCAGTTTTTGAAATATTGAGTTAAGCAAAATATATTTATTAAAGTTATTTTCTTTATTTTTAATGTAATTACTAGACAAACATCTAAAATTAAAGATGCAGCTCACTTATTTTTATAAGACAGTACTGTTCTAGATTAAACATTCTTCCAAATAGTTACATAGATGAGTGGGCTTATGAAAATTTGATTTGCAAGAATTCCTTTGGCTCTGTTCTCAGTAAAATGCCATATTTGTTGGGGCCACATCTGTCCTCCCACACTCCTACCCTAGCGATCCACCATATCATTACATGAGAGAGCAAAAGCATCTGCTTGAAGTAAATAAAATTGTGTACTTCTATGAGCACCAAACAGAGAAACGCCACAGGAAGCAGAGGCAGCTGTTCCTACATTTTAAAAAGACTTACTGATTTATTTTTAATTGCCTTGTGATTACTCTGTCTTGCCAGATCTGTCTCAGCTCAATGCATTTGAAGTCTGTGATAATCCTTGCGGATGATCCAGTCTGCTAAGGGCCATCACAATTTAACTATCTCTGTGACTCCTGAGCAAGTTACACCAATCTATATTATCTGGGCAATAAAAAACCTTAGGCCTTAGAAAAGATAATCTCCTTCTCCTCCTCTTCCTCCTCTTCAGGCCTTAGAGAAGAGAATCTCCGCCGCCTCCTCCTCTTCTTCTTTCTTCCTTCTTCCCTCTTCCCTCCTCCTCATTTTTCTTCTTTCTCTTCCTTCTCTTCTTCTTTCTTCTCCTCCTTCTCCTTCTTCTTCCTCTTCTTCTTCTTTTCACCTTTTGACACAGAATGTTTCTCTATTGCCTTCATCAATGCTTTCCTAGGATCAACCACTCGTCCACTCAGCCTCCTCTGACTCTGGCAGCACATACAAGTGCCATAAGAAGGTTGGCCTGATCTTGGTGATATCAGTCTTAAAGGAGGAGAAAGAATTTTTTTGTTGAATACCTTCTATGTATTAGATACTAAAGGCTGATATAGGTGTACTCTCAATTAATTCTTACTCCAAACTCATGAGAATTAAAAAAAAATTTCCGTTATACAGCAAAAAAGACTAAAATGTACACACTGTGAAGATTAGATTTAAAATCAGCTCCCTCTGAGTCTACGCATGATTTTCCATGTTTCATTTTTCTAGAAATACATTTCCTATTTCATTAATTGCTAAACATCAATAAATTTATTAATATACATTTCTTGGTTTATTTATTATAGTTAGAATGAAAAAATCTGATTTTTATTTTACCTTATACAGCATCACATTGACTTTTTAATCAATCTTTCCTATAACTTCTGCATGCTTTCTAAAATGTGTACTCTACAGATTGACTTTTAATTATGTTGAACAACATCTGGTCATGGGTAGACTATTCAAACATAATGGTTAATAAGTATATATGGGTTTTACCACATTCCAGGAACAGCTTTCAACATTTGACATATATCTTCTCATTTAATTATTAGCAAATCCCATGATGTGGGTACTATTACACCATTTTGCAAGTAAGAAATCTGTAGCAATAGAGGTTTATGATGACTAACTGAAGGGTCCACATCAAGTCAAGCGACATGCCTCCAAAGTCTGCATGTTTAAACTCCTATATTATTCTTCCTCTTAATTATTGGGTTACTCAGTCTCTATTGTTCTCTCTTCAGAGATGTATAAATTTAATACCAGCCTCCATTTCCCAGGAATAATAATAGGACCTATCAGAGAAACACTGGGGAAGATGAACTGAATTTAAGTAGTGAAGTTTTGAAACACTGACAAATCTTTAAATTATCCTTAGTTCTTTGAGTCTTTTGCACCTATAGTTTGTAAATTATACAGTATATCTTTTATTATAGGAATTCAATAAGAATTCAAATTCAATTCAAGTTTCCTAGTCTTGACTAAAACTAATGGTAAAACAATGGAGGAATTTTGGGCATTACCGCTAGTTGGCATTTGCATCTTTTTCTAGGTCTCTGATCTTTTAGATTTAAAAAAAAGAAGAAGAAGCAGAATGTAGTAGTGGAAAGACAGAGTCAATGGGTCAAGTCCTGGCCAATCTTTTTTTTTTTTTTTTTTGAGACAGAATCTTTCTCCTGGGTTCAAGAGATTCCCCTGCCTCAGCCTTGCAAGGAGCTGGGACTACAGATTTGCATCATCATGCCGGGCTGATTTTTTTGTATTATTATTATTTTTTTTAGTAGAAACAGGATTTCACCATGTTGGCCAGGATGGTTTCAATCTCCTGACCTTGTGATCCATCTCCTGGGCTCCCCAAAGTGCTGGGATTGCAGGTGTGAGCCACTGTGCCTGGCCATGTCCTTGCAAATCTTGAACCCACCGGTGACAGTGGTGTTACAAGAGACTCATCTAACCATTAAGATTTGGGTCTTAAAGTTGAGAAGACCCATTATCTTAAGTGAAACAACTCAGAAACATAAAATCAGATTTTTCATGTTCCCACTTATAATTGGGAGCTCAATAATGAGTGCAAATGGACAATGGACATCAAAGGTGGAATAATAGTCATTGAAGACAAGGAAAGATGGGAAGGTGGGAGTGGGGAGAAGGATGAGAAATTACTTAATGAGTATAATGTACACTATTCTGGTGATGGTCACAGTAAAAGCCCTTACATCACTACTATGAAATATATTAACGTAACAAAGCTGTATTTGTACCCCATAAATATATACAAATAAACAAAGATAGAAAGAAGAGACCCAAAGAGAAAGAAAATGGCAGGATATCCTGATTGTGATAGGATATGAGACTTCACTAGGAAAATCAGGCAAGATGAATTATTAGCTTTTAACAGACATTTTCTGGTATAATATTTACAGAGATATATAGCAATATTCATTCAAAAGACTAGTTCTGCTTACTTTAAATTAGTCCTTCTACATATTTTAATTCCTTTGATGCAGTGAACATTCAAAATGTATATCAGATCGGCTGTATCTTTCAGCAGAAATTCGCCTTTACTTTCATACATGTAACTAAATGTTTATTAGAGGCTTTTATTGATATTAAGGATTTTATTTCCAAAATGTACAGTAAATTACATGAAAATGATCTTAAATTTTTCTGATCTAATTCTGAAAATAACCTGTGTATTTTTTCCTATTGTTCTGAGAATATGTGAAAAATGATGCAGAATTTAACAGATGAAAGGATTTAGTGTATAATCTATTTCCTTGATATTTTTTGTGCTAGGAAATCTCAGCGTTACAGCTATTTCTGATTTTGAAATGGGATGTATAACATTTTAATTCAAATGTGATTCTCTCTGTAGACTCGTTATGTGAGTGTGTGCTTGAAGATTGTAAAGCCAAGGCAGCTTAAAGTACATGTTGTGCTCAGATTTGTTTGTTATATTGAGACTAAAGATCTATATAGGCTTCTGTATTGGTCACAGAATGAAAGGTCTACTTACCAAGTAAATTTCTCTGATGATTCAAGCTATCCTTCAGGTTCTGTAACATTTATTCTTCTTTTTCCCTGTTCCTGAGGTTCAGGTTCTTGTTTCAGCTTATCTCTTTTGTTCAGCATCAATCCCAAATAAGCACATTTGGGAGTGTCTGTATTACCAGGCAGCCATACTCTCTCCACTTTTCTGTACTAATATCACAGAACAAGGAACTAGCTGAAAATCATTAAAAAGCATTCTTATTGTAAAATGTGCTATACCATTATTCTGTTAAATTCTAAAACTTTCAAATGTTAGCCCACACAAGGAAAGGCATAAACAAAACTTAGTAGTAAAATGATTACATTCTTTCTCTTTTCTTTCCTCTTGAAGACTTCCATGTCACTTTTTTATTTTTATTTTTTTGTCAAAAATCTTCCAATCTCTGCCCACTGCATCTTGAATTAATCTAATCCTTTGAAATGACCTGCAAGGTTCCATGTGATCTGGCCCCTTAGACCTCATCTCTGTGATTCCCTCATTTCTCCCTGTGCTCCATGACACTGATTCCTTTTCTCTTCCGTAAACATGCTGAACTCTTTTCTGACTCGGGGTCTTGGCATTTGTTATTCCTTCAACCCAAATTATTTTTTCTCAGATTTTCTCACCATTCAGGTTTTAGCTCAAATATTACTTTTTCAGAGAAGCTCTAATTCTCCACTCACCTTAAAATAATTGCCATCTCCACTCTAGGTCACCTTACCCATTTAAAATTATATTTTTAATTTATTTCCCTCTCTGCATTCTTCTCTCTACACTATATTTTAAGCTTCATAAGATCAAGGATCTTGTGATTTATGTTATTCCTTATATTTCCAACTTCTAGAATTCTTCCTATCGTATAGTAAGTGCTGAATAAATACTTGAGTGGATGAATGGCTAACACAACTTGAGTGGATGAATGGCTAGTCATAACACAACTTACGCTTTATGGAGGGGTACTTGAATCAGCTTTGCATTTGGGCATGATTTGTGCAAAGGTTAGAAAATAGATTTAAGCAAAGGAGACAAAAGGAGAAAAATGACTTTTGAAAGGACGTATTCATTATGTGACTGAGGAGCTGACCAGTCTTCTTGATGAAATAAAAATTCACAAAACAGTTCAAAGAGCAAAAAGGAAATTTAACATAACTTGTGTGGTTGTACCTCTGAAAATTAGAAATGAAGTAAAATTAGACTAATTGCATACACAATTTTCTTTGTTTGACCATAATCATTATTTGGAATCACCTATGCCCTGAATCTATCTTACTAGATTTCAGGAAGAGAAAGACAATTACTTGGGACAAATGCATTATTTTTTCTTTCATACTGCAGAGCTCCAATGCTTTTGGTTTGATAAATTGCCTGAACTACCTGGCTGGCTTGAAGGGAAAGTTATGTTTTTACATTTATATTAAACAAAAAACTTGTGCTTAAAAATAAATCATCACATCTGATGGTATTGCCGCTCTTTCATTTGTTTGCTATCAAGTGTGAGTTAAAGGTTAGGTGTGGAACAATCTCAGGGGTGCAATTTACACGTCGAGGTATCAGTAAAGCCCTGTAACCAATAACCATCACAAACGGAGGAGCTGTCAGAGGCCAGATTCATTGCTTCCATTCCCAAAGTCCTTTTGTTTTCAGAAGACACTGAAATATGTTCTTTTCTTAGCTCACGAGAATTTCTAAGATGTCCTTTGACCTGTCTTTTGGCACCATGCAATAAATATAGAAAAAACAACCTACCTCCTTAAGATCACATTTTGGAGGAAAGAGAGAGGGCACATAGAAATTACACTAAATGGGAATAACTGTATTGTCATAGAGCTTTTAAAATTTGATGCAGGCCTTTAAATAAGGCCATGGAAGATTCAATAGAATTTTTGGTGGGCAATGTTTTCTCACCACAAGCTTTCCTTAAGGGGGAAAAAAACCCCCAAAAAATCTGTGGTATGTATTAGGTTTGTCTTCAGCTTGCCTAACACACTACCATACATGGCTGTGCACTAGTGTCTTCCAGGACCTTGAAGTTCATGATGGACTTTTCCTAGCCTGTTCTTCAATGTTTTACTTTTTCTGGTCTTTCTAGATGGCTACAATAATAAATGTTCAACTTTCCAGAAGTATAATTTTTAAAAGCGCTCTCGGTTTTTCTAGACCCAAATATTCTCTTTTGCAAGACACTGCTACTGAAGACATTATCCAAGATCTTTCTCAGCTCTAACATAAAATGACAAAGTAATTAATGCTGTTCTCCATGAAGCGCATCTGTTTCTGATAAGATTTGAGTAATATTAATTTAGGTAACCTATATTTTTATCATTTTTCAATCAGAGAGGAGAAGATTAACTGTGTTTTGTTAATTTTTATAACCAATCCTTACTAGGTGAAAGAAGGCATTCAGGATGAAAACATTATAAATGCTGCAAGGATTCTGTCTTCCACACAGTGGGCATTTCAATATGTCAAACAGCAGTGGGGGTGGGGGCCAATGAGCAAAGCATCAGATTCTATTAATTGAGGAGATGATGTAATCCCTGGGAAAGAACTGGCCCTGAAGGAAGTTATCATGGAAATACATTTTTCCAAGAACAAAACCTTTGGCATTAGAGGAAATAACTTCTTCGGAAGACAGTTTATCAATTTTCATTTGCTCCCGTTTCTGATCCATGGACATATCCCTGTGTGTTAAGAATAAAACACACAGTAATGAAAAATAGACTTGTTCAGCTACTCAGGAGGCTGAGGTGGGAGGATTTCTGGAACCCAGGAGCTCAAGACTGCAGTAAGCTATGATTGCACCACTGCGCTTCAACCTGGGCAACAGAGTAAGACACAGCTCTTATAAAAATGTTAATAGATTTATCTGACTAGAATATGTAAACTGTTGAGGCATAAAGCTTTCCACCTTGATCCCTACCAGTAAAGTATAACAAAAAGTTATTATTTGATCTACTACCACAATAATAGACTTTGAGGACACCATATATTGGTCCTGCTTTCTAGCATGCAATGGTAAAGCACCATTAACAACCAGTGGGAGTGAATTTCTTCTTAAGAATATGTAAAACATCTGGGAATTCCTCAAATACTTGAGGGTGACTGATGGAAACTTTTCACAGAACTGAAGTTCAGCCTTGATAGGTGTTTCTGAGACAGTAAATTTGCATTTTTTTGTTGTTGTTGTTTTTTACAATTCATCAGACCCCATTAGAACATTGTGAAAGCTCAGGCAACTAATATATATATGATTCCACTTGCCAAAAACCTGGAGCAATGAATTTAATGCAATTAGATATGTTTGTTCAAAGCTTAGCAATAGATACTCAGATGTTTGAAGAAGAAAATTTAGATTTACATCATATAAATATTAAATTTTCAGGCCACAGAAATTGATGCTGTGTAATTTTTGTATAACTGCATAAACCATTGCCTAGAGTGATATGGCATCTAAAATATCTGAAGATCACTTATAAAATATACATTAGAGCAGATGGCCACGAGGACAGCCAATTGGACAGAATAATAAACAATACAAATTAAGAAATTCTAGTTAATTAAAGAAGAGAAGGAGTACTTAAAGGGGACATAAAGACCTGGGGACCTTCTCAAACAAAGAATTAACATGTTGGTGCTATGCCATGCTCTCCTCTTCAATGTGCAGCTAATGAAAGGACAGTGATGTGCAGAACAGATGAAAAGCCTTCATTAGAATGCTGTCTTCAATAACCCAAATCCCTTGATTCAACGTACGGGGACAGAGTGTCATAAATTCTTGTGTAATTTGGTCTGGGTATTCCTCTCTTTTATTCTGCTATATGCATTTGGATCCCATTAACTTTTCAAAGGACTTTCATGCACAGACGATAATAGGCACATTTAGTGGGCACAATGACTTAGTGTACTTTATAGTCATCAACTCTGGGAAGCACTATTTTATAGAATGTTAATTCTCAAGGGCCTTACCCTTAGCAGATGCTCTTCAATCAATATTTGTCGAATGAATAAAGAAGATTGTTCAGGGAGAAAAATAAACTGTTTTCCTTTAGATTTAAAAGCATTTTACACTTTTATTTCAAGGGTCATCTGCTGAATCTTATCAATTTTTTGAGATCCACTTCAAATTAACATATATATTCATTATCCATCCATTCATTTATTTATTCATTCAACAGTAGACATTTGTTGAACACCTCCAGGATACTAGCCATTTTCTTACAAACTGATTAATAAAAATTGGTTTTTATTTTTGGTGGATTTACTGTTTAAAGGGGCAACTAAATATGTAAATAATTCACATAGTGCAATGAGAGAAGTGCTGTAATAAAAATATGTACAAATTCTAGGTAAGCATGAAAGGAGAAATTCTATCTTTGCTCAATGGGGGTAAAAGTAAAAAAAAGTTTCATGAAAGGAGTCAGAAAAGATAACTTCTAAACTGAATTTATAATAGGACTTTGGAAACTCAAGCCTGCAGACCACATCTAGCTCTTAGGTCTGTTTTGCTGTAACAATACAGCCATGCCCATTTATTCACCACAACGTCTATGGCTGTTTTCACGCTACACCACAGCAGAGTTGAGTAGTTGTGAATAGGCAGAAAATACTCTAGTCCTTTACTTAATTGCTAAAGTCTCATAATAAACTTTAACAACTAAGGTATTGTTTATTATGGGTGAACAAAGAAAGTGGCTTGTTGAGATGCCATCTGCTTCTGGTCAAGATGCTGTGAACATTGTTAAAACAGCAGCAAGGGATTTAGAATATTCCATGAACTAAATTGATGTAGCATTGGCAGGGTTTGAGAAGATGGACTCCAATTTTGAAAGAAGTTCTACTTAGGGTAAAGTGCTATCAAACAGCATCACATGCTAAAGACAAACATTTCATGAAAGGAAGAGTCATCTGTTGTAACATACTTCATTGTTGCCTTATTTTAAGAAATTATCACAGCCACCTTAACCTTTAGCAACTACCACCCTGATCAATCAAATGCCATCAAAGACCTCCCATTAGATTATAACTTGCTCAGATGATTGTTAGCATTTTTTTAACAATAAAGTATTTTTAAATTCAGTTGTGTAAATTGGTTTTTTATTCAATATAATGTTATTGCCTACTTAATGAAGTAAAATATAGTGCAAACATGATTTATATGCATTGAGAAACCAAAAAAAAAAAAGTATGTGACTTGCTTTATTGAAATGTTCACTTTATTGTGGTGACCTGGAACTGAACCTGCAATATCTCCAAGATATCTGTAATTATTGATCTTTAAGGACTTACTACTGCCATTTCGTTCATTGTTTTCCATTCGTTTTGTGGAACGTTTGTTCCTTTCTTGCTTTGTTGCTGCTTTCCTTTGTGATTAGGTAATTTTTCTCTAGTGGTAGGCTTTGAGTCCATAGTTTTCATTTTTTTTGTGCATCTACTATAGATTTTTTTTTGCAGTTACCATGAGGCTTATATAAAATATCTTACAGTTACAACAAGTTCTTTCAAATTGCTAACAACTTATACAAGTTTTAAGTGTGTTTGCTAGTGTTTTACATCTATCTTCTGTGAGACATGTGTTAAATCATTTTGCAAATGAAAGTCACTATATAATTTTAGACATTATTATATATAATTTTAAATAAATATTGAGTTGAAAATCTAAATTTCTCTATCTACCTCTCTCATCTATAGAGCTAGAAATCAGAAGAGTAGGAGCCAAAGTTTACTTGGGATAAAACAGTTCTCTTCATAGTCATGGTGCAAAATAGGAAGCATCCTTAACATTCTTTCTCCCTAAGTTTCATGTGTAACTCAGAATAGATAATGAAGTAAGATGCTATCTTTCTTTGCACTTACAGGAATGCCTTGATCTTTAGATTTTAAAGTAACACTTAGTTCTGGATGAATACGACCCTAAATTATTAACCTCAAATTATTATGTAATACAACAATAGTCATCTAAGTTCACCACAGACCATTCAATAGACTTCGGAAAGACACAATGACCTACTCTTAAAAGGTATAATAATATCCACTCCATTATTAAATATGCATTTACCTTTCTAATCTCATCAATCTCTCACATTATTGTTGAGTGAATATGATGAGAATCAAATAGTGACGAAAAATGTTGTTGCTTAAGTTAACCTCTCTAAACAGGAGAAAGTTAATAGGTTTTAAAACCTGTCTATTTATCCATTTAAATTGCAATTCATATGAAATATGGAAAGACCCTTGAGGACTTTGAGTAAAAGCCATCTTTGCGTAATGTGATTTCTAGTGATTTTTTCTTCATTAACTCTGCCCCCTAACACTTAAGGATGTTTCTTTTAGAAAGAGTAGAATTTTAAAACATTGAATATTACTCTGAGAATCTATTTGTATCAACTGATTTCTAATATTGTACCTTGAATACAGACAGGATATAAATCTCCATTACTGAAATAAATGAATGGCATGCTATTAAATATGATAGATTTTTAGAAATGGAATTCTCGTAAGTTTTCAGCAATGTTTTATGAGATGATTCACTGATATGGGTAATTCAGAGATAGAAGAAGAGGCAACAGAATAGCCAAAAGCCTGAGGGGTAATAGTGTATTTGACCCCTCAGCCTGTACAGGCAAGAGGTTGACTGAGCTTTAAGTGATGATGGACACAATGTTTTCCTACTGGGGCGCCTGACATATTTCATGCTGGAGAATACATAAATCTGTTCTTGCCTTCATGCAACTAGAATCTAGCCACGCAGAGCAAAGTATGCAGGTTAAAAATAATTGCTAAGAACACGCCTTAGTATTACTGAAACTATCAAGTTCAAACTTATTGATTTTGATGAAAACAGACATAGTGATTATAATTATTCCATGTGATTTTTGTTTCACAGGAGCATGTTGATGATGGATTAGATGTTGCAACAAACAGCATTGGCTTGATCTTGAAGATCACATACATGATTAATTGTTACTGTTTTATAAAGGACCGATATCATATAGTTAGGATAACTTAACGTTATATTGAAATATGATGTAGGTCAAAGTAAGATATAATCGTGGAAACAATCTTGCTAATTATTGGCAAAAAGGATCAGAATATCAAATTAAATGACTAACTTTAAAGATTGAAAACAGATTGCATTGTTAGTTATCTATGTATAAAATAACATGGAGAGCAAAAAAATATAGTTCCTCAGGAATGACAAGTGTGGTGGTGCTATAAAAAAGAGCAGTTGGGATGTGTTCTATAGCCACTGTATTAGTTTGTTTTCACACTGTCATAAAGAAATACCTGAGACTGGATTATAAAGGAGAATGATTTAATTGACTCACGGTTCTGCAAGGCTGGAGAAGCCTTAGGAAACTTACAACCATGGCAGAAGGAGAAGCAAACACATCCTTCTTTACAAGGTGACAGGAGAGAGAAGTGCAGAGAGAAGGGGAAGAGCCCCTTATAAAACCATCAGATCTTGTGAGAACTCACTAGCTTGAGAACACCTTGTGAGAACTACTCCCATAATCTAATCACCTCCCACAAGGTCCCTCCCTCTACACGTGGGGATTACAATTTGGATTACAATTCAATATGAGATTTGGGTGGCAACACAAAGCCTAACCATATCACCTACTATACTAGGACCTTCCTTAAACTGGAGATAGTTCTTAAATTAGAGGTGGATGGAATGTTAAGGCAGTTATTTCATAAATGCTGTTTAATAAATAAAGAGAATCTGAAAGGTCACTGAGACTAGTTTGTGAAAAGCAGAAATTTTAAAGTGTGTCTAGAAGAAAGGTTCTGTCTTCTTTGCTTGTTTTGGAGACTTTTACAAATATTTGGGAATAAAATGTATGAATTTCAGAGAATATTTTCAATTAATTTTTATATGTATTTAAAAAGAAACAAATGAGTATGCTAGTGAAAATGCAATGGACTGAATGTTTATATCCCCTAAAAATTCATATGTTGAAATACTCACCTTAAAGGTGATAGTATTAAGAGGTGGGGTCTTTGGAAAGTGATTAGGTCATGAGAGCAGAGCTCTCACAAATAAGATTAGTACCCTTATAAAAGAGACCCCAGAGAGTTCATTTATTCCCTCTGCCATGTGAGGACACAGTGAAAACATGCCATCTATGAACTAGAGAATGAACTCTCACCAGACACTGAATCTGAGAGAAGCTTGGTTTTGGACTTCTCAGCCTCCAGAACTATGAGACATAAATTTCCATTGTTGATAAGGTACCCATTTTGTGGTGCATTCTTTTTTGTAGCAGCCCAAATGGGTTAACAACAAATATGATAACTTTTAACAGTATACATTGTTTTGACTCTGTGGCAATCTTTAGTCATTTCTTGCCTAGTATTTAAGCATGTTAAAAACAGCGATTTCTTATCATTGTATATTCTTTGAGATTTGCGGCACAGATTCTACAGACTGTTTACAAGGCATTGAATTGGTATCCAATAAATACTTGTTGGCAGGCTGATTCATTAAAAAAGAAATTATAGAATACCTCTTTAGCATTGTTATTATTTCATTAACTTGTGTTTTTGTATTTGGATATAATAAAATGGCATTTCTTTTATGCTTTAAAATTAATATTTTTTCTCATTAATTCATGTGAGCTTTTTCCACATTTGATTAGAATCAATACGGTTTTCCTTTACGCTTGGGAGAGAAGCAATATAAACACAATTTAGAAAATCATAATATTTAGGATAGCTCTAACATGATTTTTGCTTTTTGTTTCTGCTTGAGAATAGACTACACAGATCTTGTAGATCCATGCAAACTATTCCTTTTAATCATACTTTGTTTATTCATTTAGTCAGTTTTCAGTTATTTAGTAGGCATTTCTATGTGTTAGGCATGCAGAAAACATGCAGTTCTTCAAGTAATGGGTGAGTGCAGTCTTACTACAGAAAAATTTGTGCCCTCCAGAACACTGATCAGGTGTTTTGAGGGAATCAAAACTATAGGGAGGAGTCTTCAGTGTGACCTAGGAACAAGAGGTAAAAAAAATTGTCAAGGTAGGAGCTGATGGGCCTGAAACTGACTTCTGGAAGCTTGGTCCCTTTCTACATTTTTGTCAACATGTCTTCTAGTTGCGAGGTCTTCACACACAATTTATTTTGCCTGGAGTTCTCATTTTCCCTCTTTTCCTAAATAATTACATACTATGATTAAGATTTCAATGTAAGTTTCACACCATCTGGGATGCCTTCCTTGAACCTCTAGCCTTGCCTACACTGAATTAGGTCCTCCTGACATATGAGAATGGCACCCTTCGTTTCCTTTGTCATTTCAGTTTTACTAAAATTATCTCATTTTTAAACACTTGTTTGATGACTATTTTTCCTGTTTCACTCTCCTTTCTAAAAAGACTCTATTGGTCAGGATAGGCAGTTTATTCTGAAATTTCAAGTACTTAATACAACAAAGGTTTGTTCATGCTTTGTTTTTAGTTCAGGTCAGCCGAAGATTCAGCATTACATGATTATTCAGGGATTTAGGACAATTGAGGCAGGCTCCACTATATAGAACAAGTGTTTTCTGTTTTTCTTTCCTTTGTGTATGGGATTTTTTTTTTCTTCCTCTTTTCTTGGTCAGGAAAAGAGAGACTGGAGAATCACCTGAGAGCTTGTCATTGTTTATTGACATAGTCCTGCTTAATTGGAATGGGATTGAAAAATGCAGTTTTCCATGTGCCCTGAAGGGAAGAGAACTTGCCATTGGTGAACAAAGGTAATCACCTTTGAACTGAAATCTTTAGAAGAAACACTGGTAAGAGGGAAATGAAGCCCCAAATTATTGTCAAAATTGAAAAAGCACTTTTAGCTATTCCAATTAGCTTTAGTCTAATTATACCACACAACTGCTAGAAAGATTTGCCGTTGGGATTGCTAATCCATTTTCAGTGATTATTGAATAATCGTGCAGAGTAGAAGAAGGGTAAGAAAAATTGAGAGGGGCAGGTGTAATCCATTTTCTAAACATTTATAGAAAGTGGAGTCTGCAGATGAGAAATCAGTGGAGTATTGGTTGGATTGTTCATGGAAAGTTGGGGAAAGTATAGTCTACAGACAGATGCTTATCTACAGACTATTTATGACTGCTCCATGTGACAAAATAAGAAAGAGTAAGCATTTGGAAATTCTGTAGACATTTGTTAGAGGATTATATGACTATTGAATCTAATAATAATTTGATGTCTTAAAAATTAAAATAAAAATGCACTGTATTCTGTATGTCTTTGGTTTTTTGTTTTCTTATTATTTTTTACTTTTATTTTATTTTATATATTTATTTATTTTGAGATGGAGTCTTGTGGTCACCCAGTTTGAAGTGCAGTGGCATAATCTCGGATCACTGCAACCTCCATCTCCCAGGTTCAAGCATCTCTCGCCTCAGCCTACTGAGTAGCTGGGACTACAGGCACATGCCACCGTGCCTGGCTAATTTTTTTGTATTTTTAGTAGAGATGGGATTTCACTGTGTTAGCCAGGATGGTCTTTATCTCCTGACCTTGTGATTGCCCGCCAGGGCCGACCAAAGTGCTAGGATTACAGGCAGCCTCTTTTATTTTTATAACAATGATTTTATTATATTTTATGAAAATTTAATTCTTGATAGATTGAAAATTACAAACCCAAACTGGTTCATTACCAGATTGTGCAGCACTGATTTGAGCATTTACTGAAGAAAATGATAAAGAAGTGATCACTGGGAATTAGCATGGGTTGATATTAAGACAACAACTAATATCAGACTACATTTATTTTTTTAAACAACTGACTAATCTAAAATACCAGGAAAACATAGTACATCCAATGTGCAGATGATTTTCCCCACTTTACAGTGGTGTGAAAGTGATGGATATTCAGTAGAAACCATACTTCAAGTGCTCATACAACCCTTCTGTTTTTTTTTTTTTTTTCTCTTTTAGTACAGTAGTCAAATTGCATGAGAAATTCGACACTTTATTATAAACAGTCTTTCGTTAGATAACTTTTGCCCAACTGTAGGCTAATGAAAGTTTCCTGGGCATGTTAAAGATAGGTTAGGCAAAACAATGTTCAGTAGATTTGGTGTATTATATGTACTTTTGATTCAATGTTATCTTCAGTTCATTAGGGGTTTATTGGGATGTAATGCCATCAAAAGTCAAGGAGCATCTATACATGGATTTTGGCACATGACAAGTTTTCTTACAATATGCTTTTTGGAAAAAGTGTTAAATTATGGAGTAAGTGCTGGCCTTATTAAGTAGATTATTGATTAAATGATTATGTCCAAATATCTGGTTTATGAGTCAGTGTCTACCAAACCAGTTACTCCATTATTTCCTGTATACTCTATCTCACGTTTGGTGGCTAAATCCTAGCTCCTTCCTGCATTAGCCATTCTCACTTTTCCAGTGACAGCTTTATACCAGTTCTGAGATGCGGAGAATGGAAATAATTAAACAAGACAATTATTAAATAATTTACAGAGAAAATGGGAAGACATATGTGTAAAGCATGTGTGATAAGACATATATATTTCAATTGCCAGAGTTAAATGAGTAATAGGCTATCGAAATAATGAAAGTTATATTAGATTGGATTATTAGGAGATTTACTGACTTACCTATCAATCTGTATTTCACTCTTCTGCATTTCAGTTCAGTTACTACCTATATGTTTTAAGAAATAACATTAAATTGTTGAAGTGTGTTCAATAAATTTTCTTATATACTTTAGCATTTAAAAAGACAGGTCTAAAATTTGTTTCTGAGCTATCTAGTGGTCAGACCAAAGACAGAAATAAGAATCATGGATAAAATAAAAGTAAAGCTGTTTTCCAGGAAAAGCAAAACTTTTTCCTGAAAGTCATACTTTCTGTTTTCTCATAGAAAAGGAATTATGTGATGTTGTCTTCAGTGTCCACCAATAAACATGTAAAATTAATACATTGTTGAGTATATGTATCTTTTTCTTACTGTAGCTTTCTGGTGATATAATGAAGCACATCTGGCTGGGCACGGTGGCTTATACCTGTAATCCCAGTACTTTTGAAGCCTGAGGTGAGTTGATCACTTGAGGTTAGGAGTTCGAGATCAGCCTGGCCAACGTGGCGAAACCCCATCTCTACTAAAAATATAAAAATTATCTGGGTGGCGCATGCCTGTAATCCTAGCTACTCAGGAGGCTGAGGCAGGAGAATCACTCCCATGCCTGGGAGGTGGAGGTTGCAGTGAGCCGAGATTGCCCCACTGCACTCCAGCATGGGTGACAAAGCGAGACTCTCTCTCTAAAAAAAATGATGAAGTACATCTAAAATATGTTCTTAATTTTTAGGTGGCACAAAGATTACTTAGGGAGAGTCTGACTCAGCAGATAAAGGGTGGGGTTCAGGAACCTGTGTCATTCAAAAGCCCCCAGTTCATTCTGATGCACATGGACCATAGATAACAATTTGAGACACATTGATTTAGAGGAGTAATTGGCAGTTTTCCATATATATGGTTTATCACAATTGAGACCTATGTAAGAATAGCTAGTATTTATGATTCTGCTACTTGCCAAAAATCTGGAATGCAGAAATTAAACTTCACTAATTCAAGTGGCAACCATGTAATTTGACCTCAAATGCTTCCTGTTAAATGCACTTTTTTAAAAAAGAAAACTTAGTTTTGTCATTCAATGTATTTATTATCCTGGCTCTTTGCTATCAATAAATATGGTGAATATAGGATATGATTTGTTCTTGAAAGTGAAAGAGGCCGCATGAAAAAATTCCCACAGAAGGCATTAATATGAATTGCCTGTAGAGTTCCACAGAGAATAGAAAAAAATTATTTAAAATATTATTTTAAAGGTCAAGTTAGCAAATACTTCCTAGTTAGCAATTTTTAAATTAATATACTAATTCGTTTAAAGCTTTATTTTGGCTGCTTGGAATATTTTGTGTTCTTTTATTTTTTCTGTAACCTGGTTATATCGTGCAAGATGTAAATGGACTAGTGTCTTTTTTAAACTGTGGTTGAAAGTAATGTGTTTGATAATAGAAAAAGGAATCATATGTTTTGAAGATTTTAGGTCCTTTAACAGATCTAGCAGTACATGGTAGGGGATGGGTACTAAATTTCTTAGAATTTGTGCTATTGATCCCCTGAGAGGATGTTTGAACCATCCTCAAAAGAAAATATCAGTCACCTTCTTACAACTCAGGCAGTATTAAGAATTGGAGAATAAGATGAAAAGAGTGTGCTTTGTGCTAAAGGAACTCTTTTGAAAGAAATTCTGAAAAGAGTTATACAAAAGAATGAATGTTTCCTAGATAGCATAACTTCTTTCAATTTTTATATAAATATGAAGCCAAATAATCCTAAATCTAAGTTAATTTAAAATTTTAAGCCTCCTGCATATGGATCTATTAACTCCACGTTTTCTAAAAGTTGCTGTATGTTCTCAAATACATTAGGTGTGGCACACTAGAATTAATCTCCTGATCAAGGGACAATCTTTTCCTTAAGATAAATGTGCTGCTTAATTTTGTTGGTTCTTGAGGCATCACAAATTTTGACATGGCATCTAAAATAAAAATAGTGTTTTGGCCAGGTGCAGTGGATCACACCTGTAATCCTAGCACTTTGGAGGCTGAGGCAGGAAGATTGCCTGAACCTAGGAGTTCCAGACCAGACTGGACAACATAGCAAGACCCTGTTTGTGCAAGAATTTTTAAAACTTAGTCAGGTGTGGTGGCATGTGCCTGTAGTCCTGGCTACTCAAGAGGCTGATGTAGGAGGATCACATGAGCCTAGGAGGTCAAAGCTGCAAGTGAGCTCTGTTCACACCACTGCACTCCAGCCTGGGTGGCGAAATGAAACCCTGTCTCAAGAAAAATAACCGTGTTTTATGAAGATAGAGATTTATAGTTATTGTGCATGGAATAAAAAATATTAGAGACAGAGTAAACATTTTTACCTCACTTCTCTGTTCTCTGTTAAACACATTTAAACACCCCACCACTTTACATCAGGAGCAGCAGCGGCATCTGCAGTCATACCCTAAAACAAAAATCCTTCTTACAATATTTCTTCCAGGTTTCATCAACCCTTTGATCAGACATTTCCAAAATAGGGCTCACTACTTCATAATCAAGTCTCTTGCTCTGCATTTCTAAATGTTGTAAAGTTCTTAGGCCAAGACTTACCTTCCTGTAATTGTCCTCCTTACTTTTTGGTATGATACCACACATGTAGGCATGCATCTAATGCTTCCCTTCAGCTGTTTGCAGATATCCATCATATTTCCCCAAGTCTGTCCTCCAGGCAGAGCATTCCAATTATCTCAAATATTTCTTATATCACAGAGTTTGCAGATACACACTGTCTTGTGTATTTGTTTTATTCCTTTACTGTGTCAATTGCTCATTGTGGACAGGGACAAGGTATTTAATTTTTTTTTCCTTTTACCAGTTTCAGATAATGCCTGGAATGGAATAGACAATTAAAAATTAATTTCCAAATAGTATATGGTTTTTCTGTTAGAAGAAGGAATAACTAGTCAGCATTGAACGTTCCATAGTTTTTCAATATTTCTATTAAGTGTATTGCCCAAAACTGCATATCATAGCCCTAAAAGTATCTGGTCAATGCAGAATACAGAGTGATTATTACATTTTAGAACCTGGACAATACACATTTTATACTTAATATTGGATTATAAGGTTTTTTTTTTTTGACACTCTGTGGGCTAATATTGAGATTGTAGTCCATTAAAGACACCAGAATGTTTTCCAAATTAGCTATTAGACTTTGTCTCCCAATTTCTATGTAGACAATTGATTAAATCCAAGACCTTAAATACTTTTTGTTAAATTTATGTATTTTTTAATACAAAACTATAGTTCTGCCATCAAATATATTTTCCCTGGCTATGTGTTGTCAATAAACAGTGTAATCCTGCCTGTAACCTGTCCTTTCAAATGAAAGGACAATAGGTCACTAGAAACTTATTGTAATTTTTCATCAATCTAAGAATCAACATATTTTAGTTATAACGAATATTTCACTTTGTTGTTATCTGCTCTTTGGTCTTTTCAGAAGTATTTCAGTTGAGGCTTTATCAAAACGTATGTTAAATCAATATATACTCTTTAAAAAGTAGCACAAAATTATTTATCTTGTAAGTCTATCACATAAGGAGATTAGGGTGTTAGAATATATTCTTGGTGACTCTGGGCTGGTTTCTGGAGAAAACTTCTTTGCTTTTTACTGTGTTTATACATGATTCTAAAATTATTCCACAGATTTGTGCCATTAGTTTATTCATTGAATAATCTTTTCCCTCTGTTCGGAAAATAACTGACACTATCTATCTTTAATATTTTGGAATCTTGTACATACGCTAGGATTTCTTCCCCTTCATCCATTTCCCCAAGATTCCAGTGTGGGGACATTTCTTAATCTTTTCAGTGCTCTGGTATTGTGAAACATGAAACATGAAATTTCCAACAAAGAATGCCTATAATTTATCATCAGATATTTTGCACTTAGGTCAAAAAAAATCCAACAAACTTTATAAGATATCGTTATACCGGAAGTACTTTTATCTTCTCTCTCTTGTTACCTGTGCAGTTTTGAATCCCTAACTTTCATATGGCTAGGTGCTCTGTAGGTCACATTCCTAACAATGCTGTTTCTTTTACACTTTCTTCCTAATCTTGCCTCTTGATACCCAACTGTGTTTCTGCGTTTCGGTCTGTGGATTTCTCTACAGGTGAAAGGGGAAAAGATCACTTGTCCCCCTTGCAGGGTGTGTGATGGGGGCGTGGCTCACTTCTTCAGTGCCCCACTGCTCATGCCTCTAGGGGGAGCATGGAAACGGGCAGGTTGTGGGGATCCAACCCTATGGCAGCGTTTGGGGTGAATGTTTACAGCTCCCAAGTCCCCAGTGGGATGTGCTATGTGCTATGTGCTCTTTCAGTGTAGCTGTCCATAGGCTTGTGTTAAGCAGCTCAATTAGACTCCCTGCCTTATCACAAGGGCAGGAGTCTTTCTGTATCCTGGGGCTTCTTGCCTTGGTGTACTGGAAAAATTGGATTGCACATGGGCTTGGAGAATGAGTGCAAGGTTTTTTTGAGTAGAAGTAGCTCTCAGCAGATGGGGGAGCCAGAAGGGAGATGGAGTGGGAAGGTGGTTTTCCCCTGGAGTTGAGCTGCTCAGCGACCAAGCTCTCCTCACCTTCCCTGGCCAAATTCCCCGTCTTTCCACTGGTCTATGGCCTGGTGGACTTTTGACATTTGCCCGGCCTGTCAGTGTCTGCCGGTGCCTGTCCTTGTGTTCTTCCACCCATGCATTCTTCTCAATGTCCAGCTGCTTGTGTCTCTGCCCACTAGGGTCTCAGGGTTTTTATAGGCACAGGATAGGGGTGTGGTGGCCCAGGTTGGTGTTGGGAATTAAAACATTTGGCATGAAAACAGAAATGCCTGTTCTCACCTAGGTCCATGGGCACAGGCACAGGAGTGGAACCCTTGCCACGGACCCACCTGTCTCTACTCAGCACTTCCCTGCTCCTCTCCTGTATCACAGGGAAGTGTATATATATATATTTTTTATTGTACTTTAGGTTCTGGGGTACATGCACAGATCATGCAGGATTGTTGCATAGGTACACACATGGCAATGTAGTTTGCTACATCCATCCCCTCATCACCCACCTCTGTCATTTCTCCCCATGTTATCCCTCTCTGACCTCCGCACCCCCCACTGTCCCTTCCTTGGGACCCCCAACAGACCCCAGTGTGTGATGCTCTCCTCCCTGTGTCCCTGTGTTCTCATTGTTCAACACCACCTATGAGTGAGAACATGTGGTGCTTGATTTTCTGTTCTTGTGTCAGTTTGCTGAGAATGATGGTTTCTAGGTTCATCCATGTCCCTACAAAGGACACGAACTCATCATTTTTTTATTGCTGCATAGTATTCCATGGTGTATATGTGCCACATTTTCCTTGTCCAGTCTATCATCGATGGGCATTTGGGTTGGTTCCAGGTCTTTGCTATTGTAAACAATGCTGCTATGGACATATGTGTGCATGTGTCTTTTTAATAGAGGGAAAAACTTCTAGGGAGGGGCCGTTAGAGCACACAGTTCAAAGAAGGCAGGCCGGGCATGGCTGAGGCTGGAACAATACCCTCAAGACCCGGTCATCCTCTCCTCTAACCCACCTTCCCTTGTAGAAAAATGCTCTTAAGGTTGTGTGACCTGCCATTGACTATTTGGGCCCTGGAACTGGTTTAACTATGATTTTCTAGATGGGAAAGTTCTGCCATAGAGAGAGCCAATCCTAAGCAAGACAAATTATACACCAGATACAAAGTCCCATAGCCTTCAGCTTCTGAATATCCCCCAAAAGCCTTCCCCAAATCAAGATAGACTCCACCAGTGATTTGTACCAGCAACCTTTTAGTTGCAGGCCCTACACCTTAACCAACCGTGCAAACAGGCCACTTGTGTGCAACAAAGGCAGAAAGCTCTCTTAAGCCATATTTTGAATGAGAATGCTGCACCCTGAGGCAGCGTGGCCTGCCTAAAAGCTGGATGGGGCTGATGGTCAGCAGCTGCTTCCTTTTCCCTCAGCTGCACGGGCAGAGGAAAAAAGCCGCCTGCCGCGTCAGTTTAAAAGCCGCGTTCGCAGCTGCAGTGAGTTTCACTGCCTCCATGGCCTTCAGTCACCATGTTGACCCCACCAGAACCACATGCGCAGTTGGGCCACTCCCAGAGCCACTGCCCACACAGGGACCGGCAGTGGGCAGGTGAACGTCCTGGGCAGTCTTTTTACCCTGCTGCCTGGGACTGGAGAATGCCAGAGAGGCCTGCCAGAACCATGAGCCAAGCTGCCGTGCTCCGCGGTCCCGTGCAGGCTCGGGCTGTACCTCGCCCCTCCCAGCTGTTTTTCTCTCGGCCCTCAGTGCTGGCGGCTGCGGCTTGCTGCACGCACCTGGGCCCACCTGGGGGGCTGGGCCGTGAGACCTCAGTCTCAGCGGGCAAGGAGCGGAAGGCCTGGGGCAGTGCTCGCTCGCTCTGCCCCACAGGCTCCCTCAGGCTTTGGTCCCAGAGGATAGAAAAGGAGACGGAAAGCAGAGAGAGTGCTTGAAGGTAAGAAATCTGTGCTTTTAATTCTGGCCCACGCTGCTTAAGACAGTCTGGGTCGTGTCTCCAAGGCTTGGCGTTCCCCACAGCCCTGCCTGGCTACGGCGGCTTCAGGTCTTCTCAAAGAGACAGGACAGAATGGAGCTGGTTTTACTCATGATTTTGAAGTTTTCTTCTCCGGCTGTACCCCTTTCCTGGCTTTACCTCTCTTTCTGGTGTACCCTTCCCCTGGTATACCCCATCTCCTGGCTGGCTCACCAAAATGTAATACTGGGGTTCAGGGGTTCAGGGTGCCCTCAGCTTCCCTGAGGGATGTTTCTCCAGGTTCTTGGTCTCTTGCCCTCTCAAGAATGAGAAAGGGGACCACGGCACAGTGAGCAGTAAAGGACGGACTCAAAAGTGTTTGTAGAAAGTGATTTATTTAGAGAAACAGGAGAAGGAGAGAGAAAGAAACAGCTAACTCTCAAACTGAGTGAGTGAATCCAGAAAGATGGAATCCAGGAGAGGAAAGCAGCTTCCACACTGAGTGGAAGGGAATAGAGAGAGATGGGGTTTAGGAGGAGAAGACAGGCTTCCATGAGAGAATGTGGAAGGGGACTCCAGAGGGAAAATCCAGGAGAGAGAAAAACAGCTTCCATGAAGGGAGTGTTCGTGGAAGGGGACCCAAACATGGAGTCCCAAGGGGTGTGAAAAAAGGGGACTTTTAACCTGGGAGGAACCCCCACCTTCTCTAAGACCCCAGGCCAATGAAAGGAGTTCCTTTGAACTTCTGCTGGAGTGATTGACTCTTAGTTTCTTCCCGTGCCCACAAAATTCAAACATAAACTTAAATCTCCAGGATGGAGAGAGATGGGAGGGGGGCATGGTACTAGGAAGCTCTTGCCCTTAAAACTACGCCCCCTTGTGGACCCAGAAAGAGAACACATTCCCTCACTAGCTTTTGAGTTTTTTTGATCTTGCTCCTCTAGCTCTTTGAATTTTGGCCGTAGAGTGTCAATTTTAGATCTTTCCTCGCTTCTCTGGTGGGCATTTATTGCTGTAAATTTCCCTCTAGACACTGCTTTAAATGTGTCCCAGAGATTCTGCTACGTTGTGTCTTTGTTCTAGTTGGTTTTAAAGAACAGCTTTATTTCTGTCTTCATTTCATTGTTTATCCAGTTGACATTCAGGAGCAGGTTGTTCAGTTGTCATGAAGCTGTGCAGTTCTGAGTTAGGTTCTTAATTCTGAGTTCTAATTTGATTGCTCTGTGGTCTGAGAGACTGTTATGATTTCCATTCTTTTGCATTTGCTGAGGAGTGATTTACTTCCAATTATGTGGTCAATTTTGGAGTAGGTGCAGTGCGGTGCTGAGAAGTATGTATATTCTGTGGATTTGGGGTGGAGATTTCTGTAGATGCCTATTAGGTCCACTTGGTCCAGATCTGAGTTCAAGTCCTGGATATCCTTGTTAATTTTTTATCTCATTGATCTGTCTAATGTGGACAGTGGAGTGTTAAAGTCTCCTGCTATTATTGTGTGGGAGTCTAAGTCTCTTTGTAGGTCATTAAGAACTTGCTTTATGTACCTGGGTGCTCCTGTATTGGGTGTGTATGTATTTAGGATCATTAGCTCTTCTTGATACATTGAACCTTTTACCATTATGTAATGCCATTCTTTTTCTCTTTTGATCTTTGTTGGTTTAAAGCCCATTTTATCAGAGACTAGGATTGCAACTCCTGCTTTATTTTGCTCTCCATTTGCTTGACAAATCTTTCTCCATCCCTTTGTTTTGAGGCTATGTGTGTCCTTGCACGTGAGATGGGTTTCCTGAATACAGCACACAAATTGGTCTTGACTTTTTATCCAATTTGCCAGTCTGTGTCTTTTGATTGGGGCATTTAGCCCATTTACATTTAAAGTTAATATTGTTATGTGTGAATTTGATCCTGCCATTTTGATGCTGGCTGGATATTTTGCCCGTTAATTGACACATTTTCTTCATTGTGTCTATGGTCTTTACCATTTGGTAAGTTTTTGGAGTGGCTGGTAGTGGTGGTTCCTTTCCTTGTTTAGTGCTTCTTTCAGAAGCTCTTGTAAGGCAGGCCAGATGGTGATGAAATCGCTCAGCAATTGCTTGTCCGTAAAGGATTTTATTTCTCCTTTGCTTATGAAGCTTAGTTTGGCTGGATATGAAATTCCAGATTGAAAGTTCTTTTCTTTAAGGATGTTGAATATTGGCCCCCACTCTCTTCTGGCTTGTAGGGTTTTGCTGAGAGATCCACTGTGAGTCTGGTGGGCTTCTCTTTGTGGGTAACCCAATCTTTCTCTCTGGCTGCCCTTACCATTTTTTCCTTAATTTCAATCCTGGTGAATCTGATGATTATGTGCCTTGGAGTTGCTCTTCTTGAAGAATATCTTTGTGGTGTTCTCTGTATTTCCTGAATTTGAATGTTGGCCTGTCTTGCTAGGTTGGGGGAGTTCTCCTGGATAATATCCTGAAGAGTGTTTTCCAACTTGGTTCCATTCTCCCTGTGACTTTCAGGTATATCTATCAAACGTAGATTAGGACTTTTTACATAATCCCATATTTCTTGGAGGCTTTGTTCATTTCTTTTCACTCTTTTTTCTCTATTCTTGCCTTCTTGTTTTATTTCATTGAGTTGATCTTCAAGCTCTGAAATCCTTTCTTCTGCTTGGTTGATTCAGCTATTGAAACTTATGCATGCTTTGTGAAGTTATCGTGCTGTTTCAGCTCCAGCAAGTTGTTTATATTCTTCTCTAAGCTGTTTATTCTAGTTAGCATCTCATCTAACTTTTTTTCTAGGTCCTTAGTTTCTTCGCATTGGCTTAGCACATGTTCTTTTAGCTTTGAGAAGTTTGTTATTACCCATCTTCTGAAGCCTGTTTCTGTCAATTCATCAGATTCAGTCTCCATCCATCTTTGTTCCCTTGCTGGTGAGGAGTGGCAATCCCTTGGAGGAGGAGAGGTGTTCTGGTTTTTGGTGTTTTCATCGTTTTTGCACTGGTTTCTTCCTGTCTTAGTGGCGTTATCTACCTGTGGTCTTTGTAGTTGGTGACTTTCAGATGGGGTCTCTGAGTGGACACCCTTTTTGTTGATGTTGAAGCTATTTCTTTCTGTTTCTTAGTTTTCCTTCTAACAGTCAAGCCTCTGCTGCAGGACTGCTGGAGGTCCACTCCAGGCCCTGCTTGTCTGGGGATCACCTGCAGGGGCTGCAGAACAGTAAGGGTTGCTGCCAGTTTCTTCTGTTATATTCACCCCAGAAGGGTACCTGCCGGATGTCGGCCTGAGCTCTCCTTTATGAGGTGTCTCTTTGGGTATTCAGGGGTCGGGCAGCTGCTTGAGGAGACAGTCTGTCCCTTATAGGAGCTCAAGTGCTGTGCTGGGAGCTCCGTTGTTCCATGCAGAGCTGCTGGGCAGGTACCTTTTAGTCTGCTGCAGTGAACTTATAACTGCCTCTTTTCCCAGATGCTCTGACGTAGGAAGGTCGGCTTTATTTATAAGTTCCTGACATGCTGCTGCCTTTTTTCAGAGACTCCCTTCCCCATATGGAGTAGTCTAGTCACAGTCTGCCAGTAGATATGTTGCTGAGGTGCTCCAGGCTCTGCTCAGCTGCTGTGTGAACTGCCTCGGTAGTGGCAGACTGCCTCAGTAGTGGTGGTTGCCCTTCCCCCCACTGAGCCTGGGTCCAGCTGTGCTTGCTGTGAAATTCTCAATACAGAGCATTTCAGATTGCTTGTTTTGTGGGGGTGGCACCCGCTGAGCCAGATGGCCTGCCTCCCTGTCTCAGCCCCCTCCCATTCAGTTGAATGGGCTGCTCTGTCTCCCAGGTGTTCCAGGCACCATTTGAAACTGCTGCCCAGATTTGTGTGAGTTTCTGTGTGCCAACCTGCAACACCAGCTGTGCTAAAAACTCGTGGCACTTTTCGGCCGGGAATCTCCTGGTCTGTGGGCAGTGAAAGTTGTTTGGAAATGCAGTGAGCTTTCACCCTCTGTTGTTCTTGCTGGGAACTGTACTCTGGAGCTATTCCTATTTGGCCATATTGGATCCTCTGGAGGTGGTGTATATTCTTTAAATATGACCCTACTCTCCTCCTCAACTGTATCTGTGATATAGATCTGTTGCTTTTTCCGGCATGTGTTTCATCTCCCACTAGCCCTGATCTGCAACAACAACTTTTTTAGGTGACGTTTTAAATGTTTTGTAAAGCACCCATGTTCTTAACTGTTCTAGATACAGACCATAACAAAACACCTCAGACCTTGGCTTTATTACCAAACTTTCCCCTGTGAATCTATAAACATCATTTCCATCATTACTCTCTTTAGATTAAATTTATTTTAAACTATTTAACCTTTTAAACTTGTCACTGTCTTCCCTTCCTCATGTCTTACACATCTTCATCATAGCAAAATATATTCTTCACAGGCTTTTAATGATTTCCCTCTTTTCCAAATAGCCAATCATTTAGAAGTCATAAACCTCCATCTGGAAAACCAAATCCTGGTAATTATGTTTTAGGTAGTTAGATGTTCACTTCCTATATTTTAAAAATTTTACTTCTATATTCATACTCTTAACATTATAAAGTATAAAATGTCTGGATATGTCTCCAGTTACCTATTTCTGTGCAACAAATCATCTCCAAACATAGCACTCTAAAACAAGTAATTTTTATCTCACACGGTTTCTGAGGGTCAGGAATCTGGGAGCCTAGCTGAGTGATTCTGGATGAGGGTCTCTCAAGTTGCACCCAATGTGTAAGCTTGGCTGAAGTCATCTCAAGGCTCCATTTGGGCTAAAGAGTCACTTTGAAGCTTACTTACATGAGAAGCTTTGGTTCCTTACTAGCTTTTAGTTGGAGACTTTAAGGAGAGAAAAAGAGAGAGAAAAAAATGGAAAGAGGGATTGAGAGAAGAGAGAGTGCACAAAGGAGTGAGAACTGAGGATGGAAGCGGCAGTCATCTATAACCTAATCTCAGAAGAGACACCATTATTTCTGGCACATAGTATTGATCACTTTGTAACAGATCATTCCTGGTGCAAAGTGGGAGAAGGCTATACAAGAAAGTGAAATACAAGAGGTGCAGATCATTGGGGCCATCTTGAAGACTAGCTACCACTGTCCAGTGCTTTCTGTTTCTCATCTTATTCTTCAAATGGAAGCATTTTAGGCTTCTTCCCAGGGAATTAGTACTTTCCAGAAAAATTAATTAAGTAGTGGTAGTGGACTGGGAATATGAGCCTTTATAAGTCCTCTGGCTAATTTCAGATAAATTACCATTAACTTAGCATACTCTCATTAGTCTTATAATAAGTTTCAGATGATGATCTAAATTGTACCTTAGTTTCCAAATTATTTCATCTTATACTTTTCAAAGATTAAGGAGAATTATTGCTCATGTTAAATATAGAGAATTGCCACCTGGAAGATAAACTCGTGTATAATCTTTACCACATTTCATTCTATTTCAGAAATTTAACTGTAACCAAATATGTGAAAATGGGTTTTATTATAGTGGTACTATATAAAGATGAAGGTGATGCTGTATAAAGACAAAGGGATTATGGTAGCACAAAGGCCATAAATTCATTTTAGTTTTTAAAATTTGTATAAAGCAATGTCCTCAGTAGGGGAAATGAGACCATCAAATATTATGCTCATCCTCAAGGAGCTTATAGTAATTTTTCACCTTAGAACAGACGTGACCCCCAGCCATCATTGCATTTTCCCTTACCTACTAGCTTCCGATGGATATCCTATCTGCCAGTTAGGGATGAGGTGAAAATTAGTGAGATGATTTTTGTAGGCCTGTGATCTATTCAAAAGTAATGTGATACATAAATGTCTTATTACAATATGAAAAGCCTGTCATAGGCATGGTAATTATAAGATGTTATCATACAAACTGTGTGTTTTTTCCTCTTGTAACAGAAGTATAAAAGTTTCTAATGTAATCACAATGATTATGAGGCTTTTCTTACAAATATGAACTTAAGTGGCAAAATGGACATAATTTGCTAATTGATGCAAAAAGCAGTAAAATTCTTTTCTCCACCTATGGCTGTATTTCAGGCAAAAATGGTTTTTGGCTTGCAAAGTCTTACATATACTATTTTTAAATATTTAAAATAATTTTGAGTAACATAACGTTAATGTCTTAAGAAATAGAACAGAGAGGTTTTTACCCCTTCTTAAGTTCACACAGTAATACTGAAGGTATTAACAATCCAGGTTAGCTTTTTTTTTTTTTTTTTTTTTTGAGTCTTGCTTTGTAACTCAGGCTGGGGTGCAGTGGCACTTTCTGTATATGATCTTCACCACATTTTATTCTATTTTAGAAATTTAACTGTATGAAACTATATGAAAATGAGTCGTGCCTTCATCTCCTGGGTTCAAGGGATTCTCCTTCTTCAGCATCCCAAGCACCCGGCTATTTTTGTATTTTTAGTAGAGATGGGGTTTCACCATGTTGACCAGGCTGATCTCAAACTCCTGACCTCCAGTAATCCATTCTCCTTGGCCTCCCAAAGTGCTGGGATAACAAGCATGAGCCATCACTCCTGGCCCTAGGTTAGCATTTTTGTACTACATTATATCTCTACCAAAAATGTATATTTCCACAACAAATTCTGAAAATGTATACAGAAACATCTTTATCCCAAAATAAACTCTCAATCTGATAGTTTTGAAAATGAGGTCTTTATTTCTTTTGAAAGTGTTTCAGATGGTCTCTGGTTAAGTGCAAAAGGCAAGTCACACAAAAATATATGTACCAATCCAAATGATACATCACATTGCAGGTTTGAATTAGTATTAAAGAGAAAACTAAATTGATTTAGCTATGATGAAGTTTATTAACTAAGGAAAACACTGATATATTATTTTCTCTCCTTTGGAGCAACCAAGTTAAATTCAACCTGAGATCCTGAATTGCATGAAACTTGTTGTCTGACAAGCCTTAATTCACAAATACTTACTACCTATAGTACATAAAAATAAACGATAGTTATCTTTTAAAACTTCCTCTGGCAATGCTGTGCCTTTGAATTCTGAACTCTCCAGGAGTAATTTCTGTATCTCCTTGCATTTTGTTATTTGCAAATTATGACTGTATTACTTTAAGAAAATTCAATATCTGAGGATCATTATTTACCAAATACATGGAGGAGTGAAAATTGCTGCTATTTGTACTATAAAAAAATTGTTTTACAAAATGATGCAACATATGATTCCTTCTAACAGGGAACTTCTCCAGTTTATTTAAGAAACTGAATTGAATAATAGAAACATGACATGTTTCTGTTATTCCTGTTGCATATCTATCGTAGAACAAAAAGAGAGAGTTTTTTTTTTTTTTAATATAAAGTTGTTTCTGATTGATTTGTGTGCAGGATGAATTTAAATCATTTAACAGATATCTGAATCTATCTTGGGAATCTGTTGATTACTTTCACCAGTAATCTTATTGTAGCTTTCACCAATCAGCATAGTCAAATTTATCTTTCAGTTCATCTAAGACCTAGTGAATTTCTCTGAATTTTATCAGTCAAGATGCTAAATGAGGATATAGAACATCTATGATCTTCTAATGCATTGGTTGCCATGGTAGCTGCTCTTCTGGCCTGGTTTGATCAATTTTTTTCAAGCAAGTAATTTGATAATTCTTTTCAGACAGAAAATGTCATAATGTTCTTGTTACCAAATTGAAAGAACTAAATTGTTTCTTTTAATTCATAATGGTATCTTTCTAATAACCATGATATTTTGATCCTTTTATTTACTTTCACTGGACACTAATACTTGAATTTATTTATTCTCATCACTTGACATTATTCCTGTCACTAAATTTCATTTTTTAAATTTGTTTTTTTATGCTTCTCAAAAATTATTTTTAAAAAATCCAAATCTTTTAAAAATATAAATATTGGAAGTGTTTTCTTTGAGAAAGAACGGCTAAATATGTCACAGTTAATGAAACATGTAGCCAACCACAACTGCCACCAAAGCATTCATTAAACACTGCGTTTGAACATTACATTTATCTCCATTATCAGAACTGGGATCCTTATTTAGAATCTTTTGACCAACTTGTTCTGATAATCTGCTTCCTTTCTGAAATGAAATGGAACAGGAATGAAAATGTACCTTGCTATTAAATGTCATGGGCAGGGAGGGACTTTTTCAGCTTCCCTAAACTAATCTCAAACTCCAGGCAGCATTTTTATTTTATGATTATAGACATAAGATCCAATGTGCACTTGCGTACTTAACTTTAATACTGCATGAAAAATAGGGGCATCATGAAATTAATTAGGACATTTATTTTCAGCCATGAGAAAGAAAACACATTATTATCTAGCAATTGCCTGCTATCCTTTAGGTGGCAGTATGAAGTAAGGAGAGACTGGCTGTAATAGTTACTGCACAGGATCTCTTAACAACAAAATGTAAAAAGGAAAAAAAAAATCAGTTTCCTGTCAAAAATGTCTTCTTGCATCTTTTGCATTTGGTTTCTTTCTCTAATGCCAGTGTCTAGTTAGAATCCCTGAACATATATGCTCTGTATCATTAAAATTATTATTGTACATTTTCTTTAGTTCAAAAATGTTGCCTAGCTTCTTTAATATGTGCCTCCATGTACTTACTGTATGTTAAAAGCCTTGTGGGTATTAAGGAATATTTTTGTCTGACTGAATGTCAGTACTGAGTTGGAAGTAAACATCTCACCTGCTTTATCATTTTATGTTGTTCAAAATTGGAGCACAGAATTTATCTGGAGAGCGTTGGCCAAGATATAAAGAACAAATATGTACACATGCTCTCTAAAACATATTCAGAAATAGGGATTTGTTTTTGAATTCTGAGTTTCTCTCTGTGATATGTTGATCCATCTGGTTTTGTTGGGGATTAGACTTTGCCAGATCGGCCCAAGTGCTCTTTTACAATTTCAGATATGAAGCCATGTTTATCCCTGTTCATTATAACCATATATCCATGCTCTGCCCACTTTTTACTAATGCGCATATAATTTTCATATCAAAAATGTTAATCGTCCCTAAGATTTTTTTTTTCTGATCTGCTTTTCTCCCATACTAAACAGGAATTATTGGAGTTTTGGAAATAATGCATATCTCTAATTGCCAATGTCTCCTATAGAAGAGATAGTAAGGGTATTTGAGCAGTCCAAGCATTGCAACTTCAAATCTTGATCAGAGACTTTATTACTTTTCATGTAATTATATTCTGTCCATGTCTGATTAAATTAGAAGTCTTTCCAACAAAGCAGGTTACAACATCTGGAGCTTTCGATCTCCTTTAAGCCTCTGATGTAACCAGGCAAAACGATCACTTTGAAAAGAGAACAACAAACCTCAAAACCTATCACCCCAATTTCAAGTGATACTTTTAATCCTGGGTGTTTCTGCAGCTGTCACCCTTAGTCAACAGCTGGGTTTAGCTGCAGGCTGCAAGCAAAACTATTGCAGAGTATTTTAGCCATCTTTTAATGCTGTTTGTCAACACTGGCTTATTTCCTTTGCCTTCTTTTTAAAAGGGCAGTGAAATCCAGCTCATTAATTCAGTTCATTAAAAAACCAAACCAAACCAAAACAAAACTCTTGCAGTGGAACTACTTAAGATGACCTTTCCTGGTTATTTGACATCTATAGCCCTGCTAGGTTGCAAGGGGTTTTCTCTGTCTCCTTAGTCTTTTCAGTGTTTTCAGATTCATAAAAACAAGCTTTTCCTTTGACCCTAATTTGCTGCTTTCTTTCTTCAAGCTGTAATGCCCTTCTACTGAGTCTCTTGTGTTTTATCAGATGTCACTTGTCTTTATGCTCTGGATGTACTTTGCGCTTTTGTCCTTTTCAAACTACTGTGGGTGATGTGGGCTTCAGTTCCCTGACACAACTGTCCAACTCTTTTGTAAACTTCCTCTTGTGTGCAGAAAACAGATCAGCTGCTATTTAATAAAGCAGGCATCTCATTTCATTCCTTTCACATCCATCAAAATGACTTTTCCTGAAACTGGCATTCTTCCACTATTATTTGGTTAACTTGCCACATACAAGTGATTTTTCATCTCTTGATTGGGGAAAGCAGCTCTCAAGGGTGATGTTTTTCTTGTCGATTTGGAGAATACCAGCTTTTCTCCTACAGACAAAGCTTGCTTCTCTGCAGTTTTGATACCTTCCCAGCCTCTAGTACCTTGAAGGGCTGAACTTTTGTGAAATTAGTGATGTTAAGAGAAAAAATGTCACATACTTAAGTGCATCTTGAGTTAAGGAACAAAAGAAAAATTACATAGCCTAATCATTGATGGACTGCTAACATTAATTATAGTAATAGCAATTACTGTAATAAAGTTAATTAAAGAATGTATATATGTATATAGTTTTCTTTGTAAGAATATGAGATTATAGCATTCATGTAGATATGCCCATTTATTTTCTTAACTAGCACTATTAATAAAAAAGCAAAAGTTATTTTTCTTATTTTGTGCATGGGCAAACTGAAGCGAGGCTAAGTGAGCAGAAATATAGTGACAGAGGAGGAAATAAATGTCTCCTGATTACAAGCCTGCTGCCTCCAGCACTTTGAAGCTGCTGGCTTCTATGAAAGTTAGTGATATTTGGAGGAAAATGTCACCATTAACACATATTATAGCTTCTACTGGACCAAAGGGATTCTGGTCTACCATGGGCGTGTAATGCAGTGATATGTTTTTGAAAAGCCATTTGGATCTGTAACTGCTAAAAGAAGGCAATTTTCTTTGATTACGCCAAGGGTCTGTTAACTGATTAGAAAGGGCTCTTAATAATATAGAGGCTCAAGACCTCCTGCCAGCTTACCCCAACTGTGCAATCAATTTGGGGGCTTATTATTAAAATACTGTTAAATACTTATGATATGAATATTGAACGTTTTAAGACAACACCTATTGTGAGGAATACACATAACCACTGTTTTTTTTTCTGAGACGTCAGTATTCTACATAAACACACACACACACACACACACACGCGTGTTTGTGTATATATGTATGTATGTATATTCACCCCTTTTTTCTAACTATCATATATCTTCATAAAGTAAAAATGTAGAATATGCAAAGATGAAAAACCAAATTGTCTTCCATTGTATGACTTTGGTTTAATTATTTTTCAGATTTTTAAGTAAGTATACATGCACAATTTTACAAAATTGAGTTTATGAGTTTTTCAAGGAAATCTCAATAAACAGCGCTCCCTTTCCACATCTGAAAAATTAGAAAAAAAATAAAAGCCAAAGAAATAAAGGGCCCCAAATGCCACTTTTATCACCAACAGAGGTTAGGTAGAGAGTAGCTTGTTAACTGTTTACCTTATAGGATTGCAAATAAGAAACTACAGCATCACAGAAATTGCCCCATCTACTTCCAGGTGGCTCTAAACCAGGGCTTGCCTATGCCAGAAGCCTGCCTGGATAAGATGTACAGCATGAAAGAGAGGAAAATATGTGTTCTCTGCAGGAAAGCTCCCTCTTTAGAGGAAGCAAGTGCAGTTAAGCAGAGCATACCCTGTCATTCTTTCCACATTTACCAACTAGTTAACTTGTAGAGCAGCCCTTCTAATTAAAATTGAGCTTTGCCCTTTGGCAATTGGAGATTTAGAGAATTCACAAAAATAAGTGGAAATCTTGCTATCATACCTTTATTTCATCTTGCTAATGAATGCAATTTTTTTATTTTTCTGCCATGAACCATACATTTTTTTAGTGAACTCACTGCCATGCTACGTGTTTACACTGTGTTAATAAATGGCTGGCTGGAGTTTCCTAGTTGAGCAAAGAAATCATAGTGCATCCAATTTGTCAGTTAAGATTTCTGGCATATAGTAGGTAATCAAAACAGGAAGTTGTTATTGTTGTGTACAAAGGAGATTTTTTTTTTTTTTTGAAACGGAGTTTTACTCTGTTGCCCAGGCTAGAGTGCAATGGAGCGATCTCTGCTCACTGCAACCTCCGCCTCCTGGGTTCAAGTGATTTTCTTGCCTCAGCCTCCCAAGTAGCTTGGATTACAGGCATGTACCACCATGCCCAGCTAATTTTTGTATTTTAGTAAAGACAGGGTTACACTATGTTGGCCAGGCTGGTCTTGAACTTCTGACCTCAGGTGATCCACTTGCATCGGCCTCCCAAAGTGCTGGGATTACAGGCATGAGCTATAGCACCCGGCCCAAAGAAGATAATTTTTAAAAATAAGTGGAATATACATAATTCTGCACTAAATTGTGTTATCTAAGCTCTAAATATTCAAAATAAGGATACATTAATTGACTTAAGTAATAAAAAAGGACTTAATGAGGAAGTCTAGATATCCTTTGACCAATGAAAGATGGATACAGTTTGACAGGCTGTGGACTAAAAGGGAAATTAACAAAGATGTAGCAGTATCTGAGGCTCAGAGAACTTAATTATGTACATTCTCAGAGATAGTGGCACATCTCAGATTAGAACACTAGTCTGATACTTGGGTTTTCTTCTTAGGACAACGTTGAACAGTGTATCTTGCACCTTCAGAGCTGGAGTGAGGAAAGCCAGCTCAGCACCTTCATCATTCTAATAATTCTGCTTTTCTCCTTCTGTTCTTTACCTCTTGTATGTTTTCCTGTCTACAGAGAAAATGGTAAGAATTGGAAAATTGAATCCGAGTAGTTGTAGCAATTGGAATAGTTACCTCTGTGGGAATTTCAATTCTTGTAAAGCAATTATGATAATCTTTACTACCACTAACTTGAACATATTTGTAGTAACTGCTAAGCTGTAACTGTAGCCTAATCTTTAGGGTTACATTACACAGTAAACAGTAGCTACAGTTACCATATTTTGTACAAATTAAAAGTTTATGGAAGATGCAGTGAAAATAGCTGAAGCCATGAATATTAGCATCTAAAAATTTAAATGTTGTTCACCAGGGACTAGTATAAATTCTGCTATGTTAAGCAAAGGGATTGTTAGCACTTTCATATTTATAATAATTGGTCTGATAAAGCATTGACTCAGCCACAGACATGAATATTTATGAACTGTGATTTCTTGGTACATTTGATAATGACATAGGCAACTGTGGAATTCTTTACCGCTTGGTATCTGTTTGTGCTATGAATAATGAAAAACTATTGTATTAAATAGTCTTTGGAACTAGGGAGGGTTTTTATACTGGAATAAATTCTTCAAATAGATTTCTGAGTCATGAATAGATTAGGAAGTGAAAAAATTAATTAGGATCAGGATTTTGAATTTTGTTGGCCATGATTTTTCCTCCCTTTTGGAAATAGCTATAATCCAAGAAAAGGCTAGAATTTAAGAACTTTTATGTATAATCAAGACATTCTTCTTTGCATAGTAGCTGATTCTAAACCATCAGGATGTAAAGTATGGTTTTAAAAATGGATTTTCACATTTAAATTCACTATTATTTAACCTCAAAAATTCAATTATTGTAATCCCATGTTATGCCTACATAACAAACAATTTATGAAAACTTAGTTTGCTTCTTAATTTCTGCTTCATTTTCCATTAAATAGTATGTATAACATACTCCATCTACTTGGTCTATTAAAAAGCATTTATCTTTTTCATTGTGATTTTGAAATTAAACAATGGTTTTACTTCAGTACTTCCTGACCTACATATTTTGGTTGCTGTTTTGTTTGTTAACGTCTTTTCCTCTCTACTGTACCAACTGGATGGACACTTATGAAATTTTACCTTTTGTTGTTGGATTTTATTTTTAATCTCACACTGGGCATTCTGTAGACAAATTTTCCTTAGTTAATAAGCACATCTATTAAAATTTTATATTATGATAGCATGTATGTCTTATTGATTTTCTAACAATCATTTTGGCATTTAATTGTCTATTCCTTTGGGGTGTATTTATTTATAGATATTATTGTAACAATGTATATTTTTACATATATGTATAAAGGTTTGCACTTTTCCAAAAAGCCTTACTTGTAATTCTTTAAGGGCACTGTGCAATGAGTTAATGCTGTATGTTTTCCAAGAGTCAGTAACTTCTAATAGAAAAATTAAAGAATCAATACCAGGAAAATTAAAGATTGGCCTACAAAGTTAGCCTTCATAAGGATATTGGAAGTGCTAGTTTCCTGTACAGTGGTAATGTCACAGAAAAAAACAACTCTAGTTATAAAATTTACATCTCTAGTTATAAAGTACATACAATTCTCACAAAAGTTGTTCTTTGGTTTGTAGTTGCAGTGTTATTTCTCTGGCTCTTTGATTCACTGTCTATATCATTGTTCAAAACAACAACAAAAACAATCATACTCCCACGGAGCATAATAGCACTGATTGACAAGTGAGTTGGCCACTGTGGTTTGTTACCATGTCACAACAATGGATTATCTTTTACTTTTATGATTCATTAACTACCTGTTTATGGCATTGCCATTTCTTTCTTCATATGTCAGCTTCTGAATAACTTTCTGTCATTTGTTCTCCAGCCAAGACTAACCCAGTGAGGTTGTTTGGGCAACATTCTTTCAGAACTGATAGCTTAACTTTGTTCTAGGATATTAGTTGAAGACTTTTTTTTTTTTTTTTTTGGTCAGTAGATGTTATATTACTCTTGGATAATACAAATGTAGCTTGATTAGAAATCCAAAGGCCTGTCAAATAAAGAAGTGTTTTGTTTAATGGGGTTGAAATAGAGTGTGGTACTAAAGAATCCTCAAGATAGAAGATCAACTCTTCTGGAACAAATTATGGTTATGTTGTACTAGTTAAAAATATGTGTTTCTTTTGTTGTTGTTGTTTGTTATTCTTTCAGATGGAGTCTTGCTCTATTGCCCAGGTTGGAGGCTGGGGTGCAGTGGCACAATCTTGGCTCACTGCAACCTCTGCCTCTCACGTTCAAGTGATTCTCCTACCTCAGCCTCCTGAATAGCCTGGATTATAGGCATGCACCACCATGCCAGGCTAATCTTTGTATTTTTAGTAGAGACAGGGTTTCTCCATGTTGGACAGTCTGGTCTTGAGCTCCCAACCTCAAGTGATCCACCCTCCTCAGCCCCACAAAGTGCTGCGATTAAAGGCATGAACCACCACTCCCAACCAGTGTTTTGTTTTGTTTTTTTCTTTTTAAACATGAGTAAAAATCATGTATCAAAGTTATAAGAAGGAACATGGGGACAGCCAATCTAGTCTATATGTTATACAAATTCATATTTATGTCAAACACAAGGCTTCAGGAACTTTCTAACAATTACACACAGTATACATGTCAACAATACTACTGACTGTGGTTAGAAGAATGATTTCAGTAGCTTTGCCTTAGGTCAGTTATCTAACACATAGGTTAGTGATTAAGAAAGCATTTTTAATATCTTACCTTTAGGAAGAATAAATGTGATAATATCCTTATTTTTTAATAGCATCTTTATATGCTGCCCCAGATGACTAATCAGAGCTAGAAACAACTTCAAATGTTAAAGTCATAAAGGCAACCACTAGAATAGCTCAAATTAATAATATAAGGTAGAGGATGGAGAAGAGGGTAGAGTATGTTCACAAAGTCCCCATCTCTCTAGGTGAGAAGGCAGTGGCACTGTCAGGTATTCATGAATAAAGAGAGATATAAATATATCGTGGTAATGAAAGCCAGTAAAATAACTAGAAATAAAAGATGTTGAGATACTTGTTTTAGGAGAATAGGAGGGTCAGCTTTGGGAAAAGAGATTTTACCTTTTTACTCTAAACTTCCATATTGTTTAAATTTGTATTTTCATGTGTATCCTATATTGTTAGAAGGAAAATAATCTCTCCTTTGGCAATTCCATTCTCTGTTCTCATCATCTATACCTTTTATAATCATATACAGCTTTACCAAAATCTCAAATCGCTTAAATTCCCCCAGCCTTTTCTAAGAATGTGTCATGTCATATTAACTCCTGGGCATTTTCACTGAATTTGTTCCCCCTGCCAACCTTTGGGTTGAATCGTCTACTTGTGCCTACACTGTCAGTGGGAGGGAGCAAAATAGCAGTTACAGAATATGATTCCAAAGGTTAGAACAAAAACTTGTATGCAAATATGGGAGGAAGAGAAAAGTCAGAATTGTTCAAAGATGAAATGATATACTTTCGGAGATACAGGGACCTGTTGCCAGAGATTCACTTTGTGCCAGCCGACTAATAAGTGGCAACAGCCTCATTCATACAATGGACAATGAGACAGAATTGCAGTGATTTTCTGCCTCTTTGGAGTGCAGGGTGTATGCAGGACATCTTGTTTTCTTTGGGGATGTAGAAGAGAATGAAGAGCACAATGTGCAGGGCAGTGTTTTTCCAGGTATGATCCATAAACCTCCTGCTTGAGAATCTACCTGGAGTGCCTGAAAATGCCCAGGCCCCAAACTATACCTGCTGCCTCAGAATCTTTAGAGTACTGGGAATCTTAACTTTTAATAAGCTCCCAGGTGGTTCTGGTGCTAACTAAGTGTGAGAGTCTCTGCCTGGAAAGCAGAAGAAACTACAAAATTTGTGTCAGGTAAGTATGTACTTCAAGAATGTGGCTGTTAGGCAACCATCACAATATGTACAGTGAAATAACGCTTGGGGAGATATGATCAAAGGGAAGCCTAAAAAAAAATTATCATTTTTTTCTTAGTTTTATTTCCTCTCTTCCTTTATTTATTTATTTATTTCCTCTTCATGCTAAAGCAATAGTGATGAATGCTGATGAGGCAACAATTAATCCAACCCCAGGCACTCATTTTTATGTAATTATTTGAAACCAGAGGAGCACTTCATAGCACTGACTTACCTGTTTGGAAGATTAATTAAAAGCTCAAGCAAGACAGACATTTTTTTTTCCCCCTAAACTAGCTAAAAGAAAAGACAGTATATTTTATCTTCTGATATTTTTCTACTATCATATTATTAAAATGTGATATGTCATTTTAATGTCTCTTCTGATAAATAGGATGATGCATTAATATGTCACGGTGGAGGAGGTACAATTTGAAAAAGAATCAACTTTATTCAGTTGGATTTATTTAAAAAGATGCAGTAGATGGGGGCAATATTTTTGACAAATTATTCAGGTGATTAAGGGAAAACAAATGAAAGCTTCAGATTTCATTAACTAGGTAAATTTTTTATACTGTCTGAAATCACCACACCCTGTGGTCTATAAATTTTAGTCCAAATTATAGCTGACCTAATAAAAGAGATTAATGGCACTTTGGGTGGCTGAGACTGGCGGATCACTTGAGTTCAGGAGTTCGAGATCAGCCTGGTCAAAATGGCAAAATCCCACCTCTATTAAAAATACAAAAATTAGCCAAGCATGGTAGTGCATGCTTGTAATCCCAGTTACTTGGAAGGCTGAGGCAGGAGAATTGCTGCAACCTCAGAAGTGGAGGTTTCAGTTAGCTGAGATCGTGCCACTACACTCCAGCCTGAGCACAGAGCAAGACTCTATTAAAAAAAAAGATTAATGATATTCATGCTACAATACAAGTAATTATTTCTTTGGGTATGTGACAACAAATGTCCCTAACTTATTATGGCATTTTCTTTCTTTTCTTTTTTCTTTCCCTCCCTCCCTCCCTTCCTTCTCTCTCTCTCTCTCTTTCTCTCTCTCTTTCTTCTCTCATCAAATCAAACCTCAATATATCTTCCATCTTCTTGCACTTGGCCAGGTCAGTACTGAAATGTGTCTTCCTGAGAGCCCTTGTTGCACTTGGGTGCCCGTTTACTTTTGAAGTTGTGTAGTGATATATCAAAACTATCTCTTTTAAAGCAGAATCCATTTTAAATGACAGTATCCTGTCTTTAAAAGTTTCCAGTTATCTTAACAGCCTAAGAAAAGCTGAACTACCTGCTATGGGCAGCAGGGTTTTGACTACATTTCACACATTATTAATCTGGCGATGTTCCCTTGTAGACTCTGGGTAGTTTGGTTGCACTTTTCCATTTCATATGCACTTTTAGACTGTGAAATGTGGCTTCCCTTTCTCCTGAGAGGTGGCTGTGATATCATTGGTGTGAAATGATCCTGTTTATAGTTTGATGTCAGCTTGTTAAATCTGAGAAGTGATTATGAGGATCTTTGGTTTGAGAAACATGTTAAGATATTGTGAGCATTGCCATTTGTGAATTCACATTCCTCCATGTAGATTGCATCCTTTTTTCTTCCCCCACCTTTTTTTTTTTTTTGAAATAGAAATGAGAGCTTTTAAAATTATTCTTTATGATGCTACATACTCTTTAGGAGAATGTGAAATGTAACTGTAATAAATATTCATCTAATCTGCAGGACTTGTACGTAGAGTTTATCACCATTTCAATTTCAAGCTTTCATTATCTGCCTCTAGCACTGTCACTCTGGAGTAGCTCATTTCTCCCCCTTTGATAGTGACAACAAAAGACCTAGGCCCTTTTTATATTTCATAGTTATGTTTAGGCTTAGGAAAAAATCTTATAACATTCGTTCACACATGCTTGTCTCATGGGATAAGGTAACCGTATCATTTGCTTCAGTTCTTTTCCTTTTCTTGTTTAAATTCTGAAGCTTTTCTATTTTATTTCCAAATTCATTTTCTTTAGTACATCCAATTCTCTCTGGCACTCCCATGAACAGCTGTGGGTGGTGATGGGGTGATGTACTGAGATAGTGCTTCAGGACTCTGAGCATCCCCTCTGAGCAGCTTTACAGAACACGGGAAAGCGTCGTATAGCTCTGTGGCAGATGGACTTTCAAATAACATTCACCGAAATCTTTCCCTTTCATATCAGGAAACACAAGCTATATACCCTACTTAGTATGCTGACATTTCACAGTTGATATCCTCATATATTTTCCTTTTCACTTGATGGGCAGGGATGGGAATTGAGGTGCCCTTTTCATACAAAACATGACTTTCTTTTTAGTATTGGTGAATATTGACTACAACAAATCTATTCGGCTGAATTCTACTTGTTTTCTCTGTTCCTGCATTGTACACTTAGTGCAGTGACTACCAAGCATTGGGAAAAAATGCTGAATAGTTCTCCAAGAGTTGCTATACTTGAATATATATTTAGTTTAGAAATTTAAAAAGTAGTTTTTCTACCATGTTTCATTTCTTTTTCCCTCTGCTAGTGTGAATACTTGTGTTTTATTGATTTAAAAATGTCACAGAAATTGGTGCTGAAAGAACTCCTAGACAGTTTAATGATATCAAATGTGGTGTTTATAAAATCTGACAGTGAAGGGCAATATTACCTTGTTTAATTTAGTTTCTGTTTTTTGAATTTATTTTTACTTTGTACTATGGAACAATTAGACAGCCAAGCAATTTTCCCAAATGAAAAAAAGTATGAGTTTTGCCGAAGAGAGGAATTGAACTTACGTTTTAAGTCTCTTTTTTAAAGGCAGTTTGAAATATCAAAAACTTTCAGCAGAAATATCTCATACTTGTTCTCAGCCCTGCAGTAAATTTGGTTATGGAAAATTTAATACTGTCTGTGTGGAGAGTCTGGAGATAAGTAAGTGTGTTGTTTCCTCTTGGGTAACTCCAAATTGTTTTCTTTAAACTTGTGATTTAGCAGGTAATCCTCCAGGTGAACCTTGACAATCTGGTTATACTGTGACGCCAGGACCTCAGAAAGTAGCAGGTGATTGGCTGGCTGCCTCACCACTTGCAGCCCTGGGCCTCAGAGAATGAAACATGAGAGTGTTTATGATGAATTTCAGTGTAGGGTTTATTTAGATTGAAAAGTAACCGTGAATGGTAGATCGTAAAATAAGTTTTGCAGGGGTTTAGGGCCCATTAGCAAGTGGCAGTTTTGAAAATTTCATATGTGCAGACACAACCCCCGGTGTCACCTCTCCTCTTATTTAAAGGGGAGACAAATGCTTATGAAAGGTTTAAGAAAACATTGTCCTCTGAAAAATATAGAGAAGAATCTGGGATAGAGGATGGTGTGAAATCAGTGACCCTGACCTTTTTGTGGTAGTTGGTAGTGGATTTTGCTAAAAGCAAGTGAGGACAGCAAGAACTCATTATTACTTATGACAGTAGCTAACATTTTTAGGGCCATAATTATATGTTAGATACTAAGCTAACCATTTTGTGTATATATTCACCTATCAACCTCAAAATTCTATAAAGTAGGAGCTATTATTTTTCCTGTTCTACTGATGGGAGAATTGAGACTCAGAATTGCCTAACTGTGGTAGGCAAAATAATAACCTTTCCAAAGATACTCATATTCTAATCCCTGGAATCTATGAATATGTTGTCTCACCTCACAGTGGGGAATTGGCAGATGTGATTAAGGTTAAGGACTTTGTGATGAGGGGATTATCTTGGCTTATCTGGATGGGTTTCATTGAATCACATGGGTCCTTAAAAGGAGGAAAACCATTGCTGTCTATGGTCAATGATACAAGTGATGTTGGAAGAAGGTGAGAAAGACGCAAAGTTGCTGGTTATGTAGATGGATAAATGGGGCCGGGGCTGAGGAATGCAGGCAGCCTCTAGAAGCTGAAAAAGGCAAGACAATGGATTCTATTTTAGAGCCTTCAGAAAGGAAGACAACCCTACAAACACCTTGATTTGTGTTCAATGAGACCCATGTCTGACTTCTAACCTCCAGAACTGTAAGATGATAAATATACGTTGTTTTCAGCCACTACATTTATGATAATTTGTTATGACAACAATAAAAATAATGCAGTAATTTTCTTTATTTAAGAGTACAGCTACTAAATGGTAGAGCTATGAATAATGCTCAGATTTAACTGGCTCGGGAGCTGGAGCCCTTAATCTCTGTGAAATTTTCTTCCTGTGACACTACTCATGATTTCTCTCTTCTTCAAACGCAGTGTAGAACCTAGAATTGTAACAAAGGTTCCAGGTCCCTTTAAACATAAGCCATGATGTTAAGGTTTGGCTCTGGAAAATTCTGCAAGTATTCTAAAGAAGGTGGCACAGGCATGTCTGTTGAAACATGAAATAAAGTAAAACAGAACAGAAAACAAAACACTGCAAACCAAAGAAACAATAAAAAGGAACAGGTAAAAAGCAAAAGGTTTGAAGGTTCTTTCTGCCTAAATTGAAAATAACTCATTAGGCTTTGGAGACAGAGAATTCTGTGTTCATCCAGGCTATAACCCTTATTAAGTCTCTTGCTCATGGCAAATCATTTATCCTATCTGATCTATAATCTATTCTATTCAAAATAAATGATACGGATGTTACCATGTGGTTTTATGTAATGAGTAAGATAACATAGACGCTGCACATGGTTGGCTCTACTTTTCTTTCTTTCAGCTTTCTCTCCTAAGGTAGGAGAACATTTATACAATTGCCTCAAGCTTTAATGTTTAGTTCCCTACTTCTCTCAATCTTCTAGGGCTAATCCCAGCTCACCTTTCCATTTCTAGGAAGAAAGCAGTCTTCCTAGAAGCTGTAGGTGCTTGGATGCATCTCCAGATAGTTTCTGTGCTCCCACCATCTGGAGGTATGAAACCATAGGCTGGTGGTGTCATGAAGCTTTTCTTTTTTCTTTCTTCTCCCTAAGTGAACTTTGAGTGAAGGTAGTTGATGAGGAATAAGCTCCCTAACATCTTCACCCCGCAATTGTTAATCTAAGGGCTACAGTATTGACTTAGTTTCTTCCTCTCCTCCAACTCCTTTTCCTTCTACATTTTTCTCTTGATATTATTTTAAAATTCCTATTTTCTTCTACTTTGTTTCCCATTTTATAATGTGAATTGATGGGAAATTAGCTTTGATGAGTGGAATACTACTATACTTTTAACCGTGGTACACTTACTCTATAAATATAAGTGACACTTCTTACACTTACAACTCAGAGTAAATCTATGTGCTGACCTTTTAAGTGGGAGGTGGGAGAAGGGGGAAAAGAAACTGTATGATTAGGAAGTAAACAACGAAACAACCCTCCCTCCCTCCAAATCCCAAACCACATAGAAGATAGAGGAGCTTAGTCCTTCTTTGGAATGAGATATGTCTGGCTAGAGGGATCATGAATACCTTCTTAGCTGATTTTAACACAACTGAGCAGTGTTTCTATTCCCTACTACCCTATTATAATAATTTTATAACACATGAGGTACCTTTGTTACTAGCAATTTGAATGGGATTCTTTAATGCTTGCATCCATATATTCTTCCTTTATTCATTCATTCATAAACATTTATTAATTCCCTACTGTCTGCCCGGTATGAAGCTAGATGTTGGGCAGATGGTGGAATATGCTGAAACGAGTAGTCATGGTTCTTGCTCTTTTTTAGTGGGGAGGATGTGCTCTTGTTTAAGACATTCTAAAGAAAAGAAAACACATAAATGGTCACCTCAATATCATAATTATGATTGTGTTAAGGATTATGGGGCATATAGATACATGAATTATGGTTGACTTTTGATAGTAACTGTGATGGACATACTTTAAATGGTCAGGGAAGGCATCTCTTGAGAGGTAATGTGTACATTGATCCTATGTTTAAATTGAGAGGCATTTAAAAAGTGGACCTCTGGGAAAGTAGGAAGAGTGTTAGACACAGAATAGGGCATTTGCAAATGCCCTAGTTTAGGCAAGGGCTTATTGTTGCGTTCACAGATCCTAGTTGCTGGAGAGGGTGAGCTAGGGAGAAGACTCACGATGACGTTGGAGTCATGTGCTAGACCAGTCAGTGCTTTGATAGGTCATGCATAAGAGTTCAAGTTTTATTCCAGTCACAGTAACAAACCGTAATAGTGTTTGTAAAGCAAGGGAATGGTGTAAATTGATTTATGCCTTATGAAAGCTTCTTATGCAGAGAATGAATTATAGAGTCAAGAGTCAAGGCAGGGAGACTAAAACGGCTGTAATCCATGACACAAAAAGGATTTCCAACCTGCTCCTGTCCCCCTAGTCTGCACTGTAGTGAGTGTCTCATTGTGAAAGAGAAAATGCAAGATTATTGACTTTAGCAAATGACAGAGGGGCTGCATTATATTTGCATTATCTTTTAGTCAAGAATGCAAATTGCAAAATATGAACTCCTCACACGACTGGACATAAACAACAAAGATTTTTACAGCCCTGTTGTCCTACTGAAATTTATCATCTCTGCATAGACCTCAATGTGCTTTTACCCCAAATTTGGTAGTATGATTTGGTGGCAAGTATCAATTCAGTCTGTGAGCTGGAAAGCCAAGATACAAAGGAGTAACTTCTTCAGCATCACAATTTATATGTGAACCATTTTAAATGTCTTCTGACTCTAAGTCTAATTTATAAAATTCAGGATAAATAGCCAAGTTTATTGGGTATGAAATTGTCTAGTATTTCATACTAGACACATACGAGGCACAGATCTAGTATCTCTACATATTCCTATTGCCTTTGATGATCAGCTCACCTTTATATAAGAAGCTCTATTTTGCTCTGAAGATATTATATGGAATTTAAACGATGCCAAAAATATAAGTGAATGCACTTCTAATTTCATTTTGAATTAAAAAACCATCAGTAGTATAAAACTTGACAATGATGACAAGTTCTTTATACAGAAAAAAATTCTTCAAGGAATTAAAAAGCTGATCATCTTACAACAATAAGCACTTTCCAACATTGTTTACATGTAGTATTCTGCTTGTCAAAGATGCTTTAAGAGTCTGTATTAGTGTGTAGAGTTAGTGCCATGTTGGTGAATTAGAGTTGCTAACCACTTGAATTGTCAACTGTGCATTTTGGTAGATTTTTGCCTTGAATGCTAATGTGGTCTTTTAAGTATCACTTTGATGAATTCTATTGTTACATTAGAGACAGTCTGGTTTTTCCAATCAGTCACGTCCACTTCGTCACTGTCAATGTGCTACCATAACATTAAATATGACCAGAGGTAAACATTATTGAAAGCTGCGCCTGTTACTGCTGTTTTACAGTAGTGTAATTTTGTTTTTATTTCCTTTGATTTTATGCTGATATGGGTTTCAGCAGTATTTGCCTGCAGCCTCTTTCAACTCTTCCTTTTAATTAAAAAGCCTAATTGGGAGTAATAAAAACTTCCAATTAAGTCTTTTAAATAAAAACTGAAAGCTGAAAGTGACTGTGGTTGCAGACAGAGGCTGGTACTGACACATTCACTATGGAGGATTCTATTACTGCAGGACAATTTGTGGTTGACGGGTTCAACTTGAGACCTGTAAGTTAGGAGAAGCAGATCTTGGCAGAGATATCCAAGCAGATAATTATACAGTTAAACATCCATGTTTTGGGGAGGTCTTTGTTTTTGAGGCAAGAGAGATACTGAAGAAGATCTTAGATCAATTCTTCTTGTAGTGGTAGTTTCACTAGATAAAAAATTTTCGGTAATATTGCATTTTTAACAATACAAATAAAAGATTCAAGTATTTAAACAAAATAATAAAATATTCTAGCTTATTTGTTATTTTCATTTAGGTATAAAATTATTTAAAAGTTTTTGATTGGCTCTATTTTTCTTTATTTCTTGCTTTAGAGAAATGTGGTAGAAAACCCTGCCATGCAGCCTAGGATGATAGTCTGTAATTGTACAGAATAGTGTGCATTTTGCTGATTCTTGTATACTAACTGAATAATAAAAGACTAAAATAAACACTTCATAGTATGTAAAATGTGTAAATATGCAACTTTCTGGGATTTTCCTGTAAAAATAAATGTTAGATATCCTTTTTGTGTGTGTGTATGAGATGGAGTCTTGCTCTGTCGCCCAGGCTGGAGTGCAGTGGTGTGATCTCGGCTCACTGAAACCTCCACCTCCTGGTTTCAAGTCAATTCTCCTGCCTCAGCCTCCCAAGTAGCTGGGATTACAGGATCGTACCACCACACTTGGCTGATTTTCATATTTTTAGTAGAGATGGGAGTTTCACCATATTGGCCAGGCTGGTCCCAAACTCCTGACCTCAGGTGATCCACCCATCTAGACCTATCAAAGTGCTGGAATTACAGGTGTGAGCCACCATGCCCAGCCTAGATATCCAATTTTTAATTCCTATTAGCTCATAGTATTACATGTTTTGGAAAACAGGGGAAAGATGCCACAGGGAGTTGGATTCCTAGGAGAGTATTTTAGCTTTGCTATTAGCCTTAGTTGATTTCATGTATTTTGGGAAGATTAAAGGAAGAACATTTTCTGTTCTGAACATTTGACTATATTGCACTTGTGTAAAATATTATTTTAAATAACTTTTTATCTTATGATCACTATTAAGTTAGTGATACTTAAATTATTTTAAAAATTAGGTTTTATTTATTTTGTTGTTATATCTGTGGTGTACAGAAAATTTGGAATGTATAAAAAATCAAAATCATGTATAATATTACCTCAAACCACAGTTAACTTTTAAAAAATATATTTCTGTTCATTTTTTAAAAACACTCTTTGTACACACATATACTCACAGGCAAAAATAATAAAATTGGGGATGTATTGTTTATAAGGTTTTTGTTTTATTTATTCCTTTTAACTTAACATTGTGTCTAAGCATTTTCTCTTTTCAAAGACATATGTATGTATCCTAACTTATTTGAGTGGTCTCTAATTTTTGGACATTTGGGATTGAGAAGCTATCATAGCAGCTAAGAGCTCAGGTTTTGAATCATGCGATCTGGATTTTAAGTTTTAGTTCCAAAATCTACTGGCCACATGATCTTGGACAATTTCTTTTTCTGAGCTTTTGTTTCCTCCTGCATAAGATGTAGAAAAGCATAGTTTACACCTCATGGAATAGATATGAGGCTTACATGGTTAATCTATGTAAAGGTGTCAGGGCACATAGTACTACATACAGTTTATGATATTTCAAATTATTTTCTATTTTTAGTAATTTATACATTCTGTATTATATTTATTTTTTTTAAATTTATTTTATTACATTTTAGGTTTTGGGGTACATGTGAAGAACATGCAAGGTTGTTGCATAGGTACACGCGTGGCAGTGTGATTTGCTGCCTTCCTCCCCATCACCTACATCTGGCATTTCTCCCCTTGCTATCTCTCCCCAACTCACCACCCTCCACCATCCCTCCCCTATTTCCCCACAACTGACACCAGTGTGTAGTGCTCCCCTCCCTGTGTCTATGTGTTCTCATTGTTCAACACCCGCCTATGAGTGAGAACATGCGGTGTTTGATCTTCTGCTCTTCTGTTAGTTTGCTGAGAATGATGGTTTCCAGGTTCATACATGTCCCTACAAAGGACACAAACTCATCATTTTTGATGGCTGCATAATATTCCATGGTGTACATGTGCCACATTTTCCCTGTTCAGTCTATATTATATTTCTACTTAGATTAGCAAAATTAACTTATTTCCTATTGTTCTTCATCACACAAGATGCCCTTAGAATAATTTATTCACATCTTTGATTCTATGTTAGAAAGGTTTGGGAGTTTATTTTCTATGGGGCCACATATTTATTGTTAAGGTTATTGATAAATGTTTTATATTATATTTGTGGCTATTCTGAATGAAATATTACTTTTTTATCGCATTTCCCAATGGCTTGTTGTTTGTTAGCCAGTTATTGATTTCTAGAAATTAATCCTGTCCAGCAATTTGCTAAACTTTTAGTAATAACTGAAATTAAATATTACTTTAATGATACAAGGAGCATCGTGGTAAAATAGTCTGTTTCTGCCTTTCAAAAATTAATATTTTTATAGATTTTAGTTTGTTGTTTTTTTTAACCCGATTAGTGTCCTCTTTAGGTTTCTGTTTTCCTTTGAGTCAATTTTCAGATTTTACATATATTTTTCTAGAAAATTATTTCATCAATTTTTTCAAATATCTTAACATACAATTTTGCATTTAAATCACTGATAGTGAAAAATTATTTGTTATCAGAACCACTTTTTATGTTTAATTTTATTTATCCATTATTTAATATTTTATTCTTGGCTAGGTTTTCTAGAAATTTATTAACATTATTATTTTAAAAAATATAAGTTTCTGGATTATATTATTCTCTGATTCAATTTTATTTTTACTCTTATTTTAAAAACTTATTTTAAAAATTTCTCCAGATAACTGACTAGCTCAAGGAATTGTTATAATAAGTATTATAAGACAATGTTTTCTTCATAAATTTGCCTCTGAATGTTGCTTTGCTTGCATTTAGTGCATCTTGCCATACAATTTTTTTTTCTCTTATTTTCTTGTGTGCTCCTAAATTGTGTTTTTTATCCTAATATTTTATACTGCTGTTTACAATTTTCTCATTATTTCTTGTCTGGGAAATTGTGGAAGTTTTCTGCATCTGTGAGTTTCCCTGTCACACTGTGCTCTGGACTTCTCCTAGGAGTACCTTTTACAAAGCAATACACTCTATTGTTTTCTAATTAAGTGTATCCAATGACCCTCCATTTTATTTGATGTAAAGTCAAAGACCTTAGAAGACATATTAGGCCCTCTGTAATTAAGCCTGAACCTTCATGTGTAATCCTCATTTGCCCTTTTGTCCGCATATCTTCCTGAAAGTCTACCTCTTATTCACATTATGTGACTGCCTTTATTTGGTTGCTCTAATACTCTTACTCACTTCTCTGGCCACATGCTTTATTATGTGTAGTACCTTCTGTGTAACTTCTCATTAACAATCCATTCACCCCTCCTGGGTACTGTTTTGGAGCTTTGCTGATACAGCACTCACCATGTTCTATGGGCATTTGCCTCCATTCTTGTCTCCCACAGTTGACTGTTGTTAAGAGCAGAGTCTTGACTTTTATATCACCATTACAACTAATCATCAAAATAGTTGTGTGAATTAGATGTTATTAACTTATGAAAATGAAAAAAATTCTGATTCAGAGAAGTTAATATTTTCAAAGTCACAGACTGGTCAATAACATAGAATATTAACTCAAATATGTATCTACTTCACTAATGTTCACAAGTTTTGACAGAAGTATTTTCTTATGGCCAAAGAAAAATAGATGAAAAAGCAGTGTCTGCAGGTTTAGCCTGAAATAGTCCAATACCAGCACAATACACATTTAAAGTATTTTATTCCATATTCCATATTAAGAATCATTAGTTTAGTTCTCAAATATGTAGTCATATATATTTTAATATAAAGTAATACTTTTATTCTCCACTATGAAAAACAATAATCTTTTACCTGACTTAATAGTTAACTGTAAATGTTATCCTATGATGAGTCTATCGCACTATAATTGTTAGACTGAATTACAAAGAGATGAAGCCACATTTTAAATTCAGCATTGAGGTAATTTATTTTTTATATTAATTCAGGTTCCCATAGGGCATAAATACAATAAAAACAGGGTTCACTTCTTCAGTCACTGAACAGAGCTACCCCAAATACTACTGTAAAGGTTGTATGGTGCAAAAATTTTAAGCTAACATAGGTGAAAATTTCTATATATTTATCTTATTGAGATAGCAAACCACTTTTCATAAGGTATACTGAAAGATTGAGCTCAGGGTCTTTTACTAATTTGGAAAACCTTATTGAACACACTGAGATGACCTAGAAGCAAATCATCTGAGTTAAATTCTTTGTAGTTCTCATAGCTGCTGAAGGTCTTATTAATTTGGGGCAAGCTAACTTCCCTGTGCTTGTTACTGTTGACATTTGGCTCCATTCATATTCACCCAATCACCTATTTTATTCCAGCCATTACAGTTTCTTCTTATAAAAACCCTCAGGTAGATTGTTGAAAACTTGTTCAACAGTTATGTTATCATTAGTCACTTTAAAATTCTACATGTTTTCAAAGATCATAGACATCAACAAGATAAATAGTATACCATGATCTACACAATTGGCTATGCCTCATCTGAGATCTTCACTCTATTGTCTCCTTCCACATAAGTTTTACTTTCCAATATAGTTTTGAAGTTGAATTTGAAGGAAACTTTAAGCAACTGTATTTACTTGATTGTAATTTTCATTATATTATTCCACAACACCTCCCCTTCTTACTTTATTGCTTATCAAATCACTAGTCTGGTGATTTAATTTAAAAAATTCCTTAATATTAGATTTTAAATAATGTAAGGTGGCCACCTAAAGTTATGGTGCAGGACTTTTATTAAAAAAAATACAGTGAGGCTTAGGATTATTTGACTTGCCCTGGCAATAAAACCAGTACCATAAATCAGCATGTATGGATACCCTACTGGGCTTAAATTTAGTTACTACTAATTTACAAATTGTGGTTGGGTTAGGATTATTATCACTTCTGCTGTTAAGTTTATTTGATGGAGCTACAGGGATAAAAGCAAATAATGAATGAATTTCTGTCATCATCATGAATATCTTTATGTTTCAATCTGACCCTCTAACTTGGCTATTTTTAGTATCGTATCTTTCTTTTTGAAGGTAATTTAATAAAGTTATTAATTTTTGTAAAGTATATAAAAAATGACACAGATATAACCCAAATCAGATTTTTTAGTGCTTAAATATTGACAGAGAAGTCAAAGCAATAAGAGATAAAATTATTTGTTCTTGCATTTTATAAATCAAATTTTATCTAGGCCAATTTTATCAGCAAGTTGAACTGATGAAAATTGGTTTATAGAACTTAATTTGTGTGTGTGTGTGTGTGTGTGTGTGTGTGTGTCTGTTTGAATTCGAACTATTAAACACTGCATAGTCCATAATGTGACAAAATCATTTAAAAAAAGAAAAGGAGAAAAGAACATACAACTCTGCATGTCTCCAAAGACTTACTGAGTCATCATACAATAAGCTCATCTCCTCTACTGGCCCAATGGCATTAGAATAATGTGTTCTGCCAGCCATGGCTCTTTCCATTTTGAACATACCTCAAATAGCCATACCTTTATTTTTTCTAATAAAGGAAATGCACAACATTTTGCAGCCATTTATTGCACTTGAAAATAATCTACAGTGAAGTATTTTCATGGAAAATCATGGATTCCTCAGTATGGAAAAATAGAATACTATAGATAGAATATGTTTATGCACAAATATGACAAAACCTAATGTCTTTCAATTGCCAGCCTTCCTACCATATTCTCTCTTCTGTTTCCTCTCCCCTCAGACTTCTGCAGCTCACTTTGCTTTAGTATTTAAAAGGTCTTGTCCTGTTTGGAGTCGTTCCCACCGAAGCTACTCCCTTGAGTTTTCCCCAGCCCCACTTTGAGCCTGTTTACCTTGGTGCTGTTCCTTGCTTAGTATTCATGGATAAAGTCACTCAACAGGATGCTATGCTGCTCACTTCTCAGCAGAGCCGAGAGAGGTAACAGTGAGTGGTTCACACATATAGACTGACTTCTCCCTTTGTTTCTTTCTAATACTCTTAGTAAATAAATGCTCATTCATCAGATTTGACAAAAGTTTTGAGGGTTTTCAGAGGTTTGTTGTAGTGGGGAGATGAATTCTATCTGCTGACTGCCTCCTGTGTGCAGAAGAAGGCACCGTTCTAATGGGGTGTTGTGAATCTGGTCTTCAGGTCTTATCTTTGCTCTTTGGACTTCAGGGCATTTCATTTGTTCCAGAACACCTTCTTTAAATCTCATAGCATAAACCTTCATTATTTTAGAGGAAGACCCATGAGACAAATACTCCAAAGTACATTTGTCTATTTCAAAATTTACTTAAAAGGCAACATAACCTGTGTTTTCAGTAAAATATGCCTTTTCCATGATTTTATTCATGCTTTAAGGTCTGACTTCCAGAAATTGATTATAGCCAAAAGGAGCTCTGCCTATTGGGAATTTACCCTTGTTATTCTTATAAGACGTGGAACTCCTGGGTAAAGGGTTGTGGCTTTGAGTGTTTTTAACAGTGAAATCCCTTGAAAGCATCATTTATTTTCAAAAGCTCCTATTTTCTTTCTTCTTTCACAACTCTTCCCTTCTTGTTTCTCCCTTCTTCTCTTTTTCCTTGCTAATATATTTTGGAGTCTCCTGTGTACTGTGTTCTGAAAACAATTTCAATAAAATGCCCTTTAGAAGGTTTCACGAAAGAGCTATGTATCTTTTATGAGAAAGTGAATATGTTGAAAATGAAATCAGTAATGGGATGCATACACACTCCTATACTGATAATTTGGCTTTAAAAGATAGTAACTATGGCTGGATGATATGGTTAGGCTTTGTGTCCACATCCAAATCTCATCTTGAATTGTAATACCCAGGTGTTGAAGGAGAGACCTGGTGGGAGGTGATTGGATCATGGGGGCAGTTTCTCCTTTGCTGTTCTCATGATAGTGAGTGAGTGCTCATGAGTTTTGGTGGTTTTATAAGAGGGTCCTCCTGGCTTAACTTCTTTCACATGCTCTCTGTCACCTGTTGACATGTAAGACGTGCCTCTTCCCTTTCTGCCATAATTGTAAGTTTCCTGAGGCTTCCCCAGCCATGTAGAACTGTAAGTCAATTAAAACTATTTTCTTTATAAATTACCCAGTCTCAGGTATTTCTTTATAGCAGTGTGAAAGTATTAATTAAGGTTTTAATTTTGGACAGGGAGGTTGAAGAAAAATATCTCTGCTCTGTCTTATCTCTTTCAACCAATCCTCCACATATTTTGCCTCTAGACCCAGCAAACTCAAATGCTTGAATGAGCTGCTAAGTAGAAATAAAAATGATAATTCTCTTTTATTTCTTCTTTTTCTATGCAACCATAATAGGTGGATTTTCATTAAACACGGGAAGATAAAAAATGGGAAATGCACTTTCCCTGAACTCTCTCAATGTTCTATAAAATGTTCAATTAATTGTACTTGCCACTGTCCATATTTCTTTTCATATACTTTAGATTGCATTAGGTCTCTCCGGTGGCTCAGTTAACATTAAAAAAAGACTCAATTTATTATTTTTTACTGAACTTAGAACAGCTAGTGAATAAATACCACTACTAATCATTTCATTTGCTTCGTGACCTGTTGTTTAAACTTTTGAGGACCCATAACACAGCAGAAACTAAAACTGTCTTGAAATAACAGTCAGCTAGTAGGTAATAGGAATAAAACCTGATTTTTTTGCACACCTTCATGCACCACAGCTAGGCACTGTCCTTCAAGTAAGTCATCAAATCATGTAATAACCATGCAAGTAATTCCATTCCACGTACCACATAGAGAATTAATCAGAGTTAAACATTACAAAAGAGGATAGTGAAATGGCTAAGAACATGAAGATTTACACATAAAGAAATTTGGGTATGAATCTCAGCTCTGTAATCTAATGACTATGTGACTTGGAACAAGTTATTTACAACTGAGACGCTGAATGTAGAACGTTAGGAATAATAAATGTCACAGAACAATAGCTCAACAGCTCAGTAATGCTCTTGTCAATGGAAACCAAACAAGAACATTTTTTCTGTCATTGTTATAATCAAGGGACTATTTTGGCCTTATGAAGCAAAGTTCAAAATAGTGATTTCTTTTTGTATTTCGGAAGATGTAGAGTCTAGCTCTATCAGTTTGTATTACTAGAAAGGGGTGTGTGTGTGTGTGTGTGTGTGTGTGTGTGTGTGTGTGTGTGTGAAGGAGAGAGAGAGAATTGGCAGAGTGGGTAGTGATGTGTTCAATCTTGAGTGTACTTAAATGGACTATTTAAACATTATTTAGTGGTAGTGTTATGCAAAGAGCAATGAACTGGGAACAAGAAAACTTATGTTTCTATCTCAGCACTGTCAACTTTGATTATATTAAATACTTGATTTGTGTAGGTTGTAGATACCTAACGAATGTTTATTAGATTTAAAGACAAATGAGTTGTTCATCCCCGAATATTCGGGTTGGATGTAACTTCAGTAGGCTACAATGTTTGCTTATTTTAAAGATCATGAAAGAGTGATGAGAAGCTGAAAACAAGCTTAGGTCAAGTGGGTGTCCATGTCTGTGAAACTGATGGAGACTAATAAAAATGTCACATCTTCCAGGTCAGGTGCAGTGGGGTTCATGCCTGTAATCCCAGTACATTTGGAGGCTGAGGTGGGAGAATTGGTTGAGCCCAGAAATTTGAGACCAGCTTAAGTAACATAACAAGGCCCATCTTTACAAAAAATTAAAATAAAATATCAACCTGGGTGATGACTCTCTCTTGTAATCCCAGCTACTCAGGAGGCTGAGGTGAGAGGATCACTGGAGCCCAGGACTTCGAGGCTGCAGTGAGCCATGATCATGCCTATGCACTTTAGCCTGGCTGAGAGAGCAAGACCCTGCCTCGAAAATATAATCACATTCTCTATTTTTTTTTTAAGCTGACCTGCAGCCACTAATAGAAACTTCATTATTACTTAATAATTTACCTTGGTTAGTAAGTCCTATTTTTTTTGATCTCAGAATCCATTTTCACTCTTAATAATAACCGAGGATCCCAGAGCTCTTGTTTATTTGATTATATCTATTCATATTGCTGTCTTAAAAATTAAAACTATTAAATAAAAATTATTATAATTAGACCATTACATGTTGAGATACATAATATTTTCAAAAAAAAAAAAGAACTACATTTTCAAATCTAAAAACAAAATAAGAAGAGTGGTATTTCCCCACCATTCCCAATTTTTGCAAATCTGACTAAAATCTGACTTAAGATAGCTAGATTTTCATATTTGCTTTGCATTCAATCCATTGAGATATCACCTGTCATGTAGCCTCTGGAAAACTCTGCTATATACTTACAAAAGTATGAGAGTGAAAAAAGAAATTGATACCTTAGATTTGTTATGAAATAAATCCTGACCTCATGAGCTTTCTGGAAATATCTTAGGGTCTCTCATGGGTTCGTGGGTTCCTGGCTCGCATTTTGAGAAGCACTGGTATAGGTTAATCATTGTTGCTTTCAACTGTCTTTTTAAAATTCAAAGACCCTTGGTAAGTAAACTGTATTTACTCAACAACTTTGGGTGAATTTATTAAATTCCTGAGTCCATCTGAGTGCGAGAGAGGGAAAGAATAAAAGCAGTGTAGACCTGAAGGAAATGTGGCTGTGAAACATAGGGGCAATGAACCAATATTAATTTCATTTGCAGTATGCAAACTGGCTCCATTACTTAACAGTGTCTTAAATTTGGACCAGTTTCTTAATCTTTCTAACTCTCAGTTATCCAATCTATAAGAGAGGAATAATAATAATTAATTCATGGTGGTGTTGTGATAATTAAATCAGGTAATATACGTAAAACGCTTAGCTTAATGTTTGACATATAGTAGGCAGTGAACTATTAAATTGTTGTCTTAATTGTTATTTTATCCAGTAGCCAACCTGTTTGTAAACACATATAAACTCTTTCTTCAGCATTACAGTTTTCTGCAGCAAAAAGTATCTTTACACAAATGTGTTCCATATTTAGAATAATGTCCTTAGTTTAGAATCCTATTGGAATTACTGGCTCAATGGACATTTTTAAAGCTTTGAATTTATGTTAGGCAATTACTTTTTAAAGGGCGATGTCATTACCACTTCTATCAGGAATGTATAAGAGCATTTGATAAGCTTATATAGATTCTGGGCCCTGGGATACAGGAGTAAGCAAAACAGAAGGGCTGCAGTTTTAACTGTATCAGGAAATATAATTTGTTTAAAATTTTTACAAATTGAATAAGTAAGAAATGAAATGTCTTCTGAGCACAAAGTACAAACATAAGCACTTGGGAAAAATTAGTGCGGTCTTTGGTATATATGAAAGCTTTCCAGTGATTCAACTAGCATTTAATAAAAGTAAATTTATTATGTTTTCCTGAACCCCTAGTACTAAAGATTTTGTTTTGTTTTGGCTGGTGGACATTTATAAGGTTTCATAGCATGGTTTATCAACCTATGTATTTTCCAGGCAGGAGCTTACCCTTGGGCAGAGTATTTTAAGGGCTCGAAGTTTTCCCCCGTTTTATAATCCCAGTAGATATGAGGCAGGTATGAGGCCAGTATAGAGGAAAACGTGAAGGTAGTTAGAGTGGGATTGAAGTTCAAGACAGACATGAGACATATTCTCAGCTAGGACTGTGGAAGTAAGAATGTGGAAGCAAGGATCAGATAGCGATATGGCTGAATTGTGTTTCTTTCAAAATTCAAATGTTGAAATCCTAACCCCCAGAATCTCAGAGTATGACTGTATTTGGAGATAGATCTTTAACAAGATAATTAAGGTTAAATAAGGTCATCGGTGTGGGCCCTAATCCAATATGACTGATGTCCATGTAAGAAAAGCAAATTAGGACACAGACACACCCAGAAGGGACACCACGTGACGACACCAGCAGGCAGCCATCTAGAGGCCAAGGAAAAGGGCCTCAGAATGAACCCAAGCCATTGACACCTTAATCTTGGATTCCAGACACCAGAACTATGAGGAATTAAATTTCTGATGTTCAAGATACCCAGTCTGTGGCACTTAGTTAGCAGCCCTAGCACTCTAATACAGATAGGATCTGGAGAAAAGGATAAGTCAATTCATATTCCATCAGTCCTTTCCTCTCCTTTCTCTCTCCTCCCTCCCTCCCTCCCTCCCTCCCTCCCTCCCTTCCTTCCTTCCTTCTTTCCTTCCTTCTTTCCTTCTTTCCTCCTCCTCCTCTTCTCCTTCTCCTTCTCCTTCTCCTTCTCCTTCTTCTTCTTTTCTTCTTCTTTTTTTTATTTGACAGAGTCTTGCTCTCTCTCCCAGGCTGGAATACAGTGGCTTTAATCTTGGCTCACTGCAACCTCTGCCTCCCGGGTTCAAGCGATTCTCATGCCTCAGCGTCTCAAGTAGCTGGGACTGCAGGTGGTCACCACCACGCCCGGCTAATTTTTGTATTTTTAGTAGAGACAGGGTTTTGTCATGTTCATCAGGCTTATCTCAAACATTCTGGCCTCAAGTGATCTGCCTGCCTCGGCCTCCCAAAGTGTTGGGATTAAAGGCATGAGCCACTGCACCAGACCAGAGTTCCTTTTTAACTTTTTTAACTTTTATTTTCGAATCAGGAGATATTTGTGCATTTTTGTTATAAAGATATATTCAGTGATGCTGAAGCTTGTGGTATAACTGATGCTGTCACCTGGGTAGAGAGCATTGTACTCAGTAGATATTCAATCCTTGCCCCTTGCCCTCTCTTCTCCTTCTAGAAGTCCCTAGTGTTCATTGTTTCCATCTTTATGTCCATGTGTACACAAGATTTAGCTCTCACTTATAAGTGAGAACATACAGTATTTGGTTTTCTATTACTGCGTTAATTCACCAAGGATAATCGCCTCCAGCTACATCCGTGTTTCTGCAAAGGACATAATTTCATTCATTTTTTGTGGTTGTATCCATGCATGGTGTATATGTAAACATTTTTCTTTATCCAATCCACTTCCAGTGGGCACCTGGGTTGATTTCATGTTTTTGCTATTGTGAATGTTACTGTGATGAACACACAAGTGCATGTGTCCTTTGGTAGAATGATTTATTTTCCTTTGGATATGTACCCAGTAATGGAATTACTGAGTCTAATGGTAGTTCAACTCAGTCCCCTGAGAGATCGCTAAACTGCTCTCCACAATGGCTGGATTAATTTACATTCCCACCAATAGTATATTAGCTTCTCTTTTCTCTGCAGTCTCACCAACATCTGGTATTTTTTGAATTTTTAACAAAAGCCATTCTTACTGATATAGTACCTCATTGTGGTTTTGATTTGCATTTCTCTGATGATAAGTGATGATGAGCATTTCATACATTTGTTGGCTGCTTGTATGTCTTCTTATATGACTTGCTTATTCTCACAAGCATCACAGAGTTTTACTTGGTCATTTATTGTCATTTATATTCCAAATGACCCTTTTTAAAAAATTTAAGTGAACTACCAGAAGGTCTTCTTACAGCATAACTTTTGCCCTGTTAAGCATTTTTTCTACTAAACTATTTTTTTTTCTTTTTGCAATTGTTGCAGGCTGCTTTGGAATAATGTAAACTTCCTTAATTGAGTTAGGTTTTATTAAAGTTATAGAACTATGAATAATGAAGTCACGAACAATAAACTGTGAGATTCTAGTGGAAAAAAATCAATGCATGCAAACCTGATGGTTGTTTATCCTAGAGACACTAAATTAGAGGCTGCAAGACTACATTGTGTGTGCTAAATGTGGAACTGCCGTTCTAGCCAGTTCTATTCATGTAGATGGATCATAAACCAATTTAATGGTCGCAGCTTCAATATAACAACTTTTTTCTCTTGCTTTTTTGACATTTTGCAAACTGATAACATATTCTGAAAATATTTATTTAAAAGGGAGACTGTTATTCACATTATTAGTTTCACATTATTAGTTTTTTCTTTTTCTTTATCAAATCAAGCTAAGTAGAAAAATATGTATTATGATTTGGAATTAAGCCAAGAGACTAAATGGCAAATACTTCTTTTTCGAGAAAGAGTCTTTAAAATATTTTTTCCCTAAAATATTTGATCATATTATCTATTCATTAATTTGTTAGTTACAAGAGCTTTTTTATTTTTATTTTTTGAGCTATTTTAGAATTTAAGGAGGTAGACTATGAGTTCTTTTTGATTATTTCCATAGGAATCCCTGAAAAATATATAGGGCATTACATTAAAAAGGAGCACAATTTTTCTTTTTCTTTGAATAAGATTTCTTCCTTCTTTATTTTCATCATTTGGTTTAGGTGTATTGGATATGACTTGTATAAAAGTTAACATAAATTTCAATGGAAATATAGAGAATGTAATCTAAGAAAACAATATTAGAACAGCTATGTAACTACAAATTCACATAAACTTGTAAATATAAACTACAAATTCACATAAACTGTTCACTTGTAAATCTAAATTATTCACATTTTATGTCCTAAATATATCTTAATTTCAGCTGTTTTCCTCTCTCTTTCTCTCTGTCTCTCCTTCCCTCCCTTCTTCTCCTTCTCTCTACCACCTTAGCTCATAGATTTATCTTATTGCACCACTTCAGGTATACTATTTTTACTGTGGTTTATGTGACTGTGGCCTCCTGGATTTATGCTGTGCTCATCCATTGTGGACCCCCCTCCCTAGCAGTCCCTTGAATCCCAGATTTGGCCACTTCTTAATTTTTACAGTAGTTCCATAACTGGTCTCTGTTAATTCCCTCTACTTGGGTTTCTACTTCAAATTCAAGTGAAGGAAACAAAAATTTAAGTTATGTAATGGCAGTTGCTTGAGGTGAGGTGCTTTCAAATACTGCAGTATCCCTGGGGGACTAGATCTCTCTGACACAGTCAGGCTTCCTTATTAATTTCATTAACAGCCCATTTTTTCTCATCTCTTTTTCTAAAGTAGTTAAAACTCTTCTAAACAGATCTTTTAATATCTGAAAAATATCCATGGAAACTTATTGGTTATTGTGGTGAGTGTTAAATAATTTTTGTGGATCTTTGCTTCCTTATCTGTAGAATGAAGGTTGTGATACTATGCTGGAGGTTTTTAAACTCACAATAGTAGAATACATTGCTGAAAATATAGATTCAAAGTTTCCATACAGTATTTTGAAATTTCAGGGGCTCAGACCTGCGACAATGCATTCCTAACATGCTTCCCAGATGATTGGGACTTGGAAACAATTGGAATAGGAATTATGATACTTTTACACATACAACTGCCCATGATGAATCTTTTTCATTTATTGTAGAGTTTTTTTGGGGACATCTTGTTTCCTCTTTCTCTGCACTGCCATCCCCACCAACCTCATTAGTTTGCATTTGGCTTGCTATTTGTTCAGCTTGCTAATTTATTTTAAGTCAGGAATGTAGCGTTACTATATTGATAGCATTTGTTGTGCCTAGAGTTATTTTACCATATGTCTGCTTCCCACTTTTGCAACTCTATTGTAACTCTTTATTTCATTTCTGTGCTTGAATTATTAGCTATATCTACTTTGATCTCAATTTATTTTTCTTAACGCAAATTGAATGAATTTCTTGAACAAATATAGAAGAGAAATTACAAAAATGTGTAAACTAAAATTAAAATTCCAAGCCTCTAACTGATTGAATTCCCTTCTTAGCTAAGGGCATTCCAAAGAAACCTCAAAAATGAGTGCATGCTATGACAGAAAGGGCAGGTCAGATATGCCTTATTGTACCCCCTTCCTTTTGGACTTTAGATACAACTAACCAATGTTAACATTAAAATAGAGATTCTAAAACTGACAGAACAGACTCTTTGTGGCAATATGGTAAAACTCTAACCTGACTCAACCAGTGTATACCTTGCATGTATTGATTATGTCTTTGCCTGTAACTTTTGTTAAAAAATGTATAAAATCAAGCTGTAACTCAACCATTTTGGGCTCATATTCTCAAGACCTCCTGAGACTGTGTCATGGGGCCATGGTCCTTAACCTTCACGAAACAAGCCTCTAAATTGATTGAAACCTGTCTCAGATACTTTTGGTTTACAAATGCTAAAAAGAAATAAAACTATTGTAGACTGGCTGACTCTAACAACAGAAAACACCATAACAGACAAAATATTTGAAGTCAGAAAGAATTGCCTGTGCATTTTGCATGTTTTAAGAGGATTACAGAATGAGAAGAAGACATTGTTGTTGATGAATAATGAGGGCCGTTGAATAACTCTTCTGTTTTTTATGGTGCACTTATTCTATATCAGACTGTCCTGGTGATGCAGGGGTGGATAGCAGAGACAACATCTTTGCTCATCTATATTAGAAATGTATTTGTAGGGAGACAGGAGACAATCAGTAATCAATTGATAATTCATTAAGTAAATGCTAATATTTAAATAGTGATAACTGTTACAAAGAAAATTTTAGTGGGGTGATGTGATGGAAAGTAACTATGTGGTTGCTTTGTATTATGAGGCTAGGAAAGTCCTCCCTGAAAAGATAACATTTAAACATGAAATTGAACAATCAGAGGCAACTATGCAAAGATCAGAGGGAAAATAACCAAGAAAAAGGAGAAGCTTAGTGTAAAGATCTTGTATCTGAGGACAAGCTTGTTTCTTTTGAGGAGACAAAACAAGGCCAATGTGTTAGGAGAGTAGTGGATTATAGGGTTAGCATTGGGAAGTAATAGAACAGCAGCTAAATCTTGTAAGGCATTGCAAGAGTTATTTATAAGCCAAATAAGATAGTGACATTATTTTATTTAGGTCACGTTTTTGACTACCACGCGAGGAACGTACTAAAAGGGGCCAAAAGTAAAATTAGAAAACTCAGATAGGAGTCTATTGAATTGGCAAAGCAAGGCATGGTTGTACCTTGGATTGGAGTGATGGCAGTAGAGACAGAAAGAAGTGCAAGGATTTTGAAATGTGATTTCAAGGTAGGGTGCACAAGACTTACTTACAGGTTGGTAAGGATATTGAGAGAAAGAGAAACACATAAAAGTGTGTCTTGAGCAACTGAGGAAATAGTAGTGTTATTTACTTGGAGGTACATGACTGGGCAACAACCTATCATCTACCTACTTGTTCTTGATAATTCTCTTAGGCATTTTTATGTGAGACCTCACAATCAGTCTTGTATAGTAAAAAGAGTTGTAGAAACATCTAAGCTCTGCCCTCCACCAGCTTGGGGCTGTTGAGAAATTTGCAAGAGTTTGTGAGGTCAAATTTCTAATTTGTAATCTCAGCATTAGATAAGATAATGAATGTGCTTAGCAGGGGGCCTGTACAGAAAAAGAGTCTAAGTTCTTACATAAAAATCCAAATATTTCCCAACTATATTCTATTCTTTCACCACAGAATACAATTCTTATGATTAGGTACCACTAATCACAATTGTCGCTTATGCTCATTCTCGTGAATTTTATCTGAAATGTTGGAGGACTCTGAAGTTCTTTCCATCTATCTGATGATAGACCTATCCTGAACTATAATTACAATTTGAATTTACTTCTCAGGACCAAGCATTTCTCTGGTTTATTAACTCACAGCATCATGATCATACTGGACAAACTGTATTATTCTTCCAACCTTGAAAGGCTATATGTCTTCTTCCTAAAGGCAAATCATCACCCCTAGAGACCAAAGAAGCATCAGATAAGCTCCATGAAAATGAGACAGCTGGTCAGCTGGGTAAACTGACGAAAACTCAGCTATGACTTACTAACAAGGTTTACAAGTATGTTTAAATATGTGCATTTGGATCATGCATAAATAGAAATAAACCAGAATGAGAGAGATATATACAAATCTAGATGATACTAAAAATAATTTTTTACCCAATTTTTAAAGTTGTGTTAAAATACACTTAACATAAAATTTACTATCTTAGCCATTTTTACATACATAGTTCTGTGGTATTACATTTATAATGTTGCACCACTATCACCACTATCCATCTCTGTAACTTATTAAAAATTTTATTGTGTTTTTAAGGTATATAACATGATGTTTTGATATACATATAAATAGTGAAATGGTTACTATAGTCAAAGTAACAAATCCATTATATCCCAGTTACCCATTTCTTTTGTGTGTATCAAGAGCACTTACTCTTTAGCAAAAATTCTGAATAAAATATTAACTATAGTCCTTATGTTGTACATTAGATCTCTAGACTTGTCTTACATATCTGCTACTGTATAATTTCTGCCAATTTTCACCCATCCTTCCATACCTGCCCCAGTAACCACTGTTTCATTGTCTATTTCTGTGTATTTAAATGTTTTCAACTCCACATATGATGAGGTCATGCAGTAATTTTCTTTTCATGTCTGGCTTATTTCACTTAGCATAGTGTCCTCCAGGTTCATTCATGTTGTAGCAAATGGGAGGATCTCCTTTTTAAAGGCTAAATAATATACATTATATAGATATCTATCTATATATATGTGTGTAAAAAGAAAAAAGACACATCACATTTTTTGTTTTGCTTTTTTTTTTGAGACAAGGTCTTTCTGTGTTGCCCAAGGTGGAGGACAGTGGTGGGATCAAGATTACTGCAGCCTCAACTTCCTGGCCTCAAGTGCTTCTCCTACGTCAGCCTCCTGAGTAACTGGGGCTACAGGCACATGCCACCACATCTGGCTAATTTATGTTTTATGTTTATGTTGTAAACACATTTTTTTCTATCTACTTGCCTGTTGATGAACACTTTGGTTGCTCCTGTATCTTGGCTGTTGTGAATAATGCTGCCATGAGTGCAGATACCTTTACAAGGTGGTACTGTAATTTCATTTCCTTTGGGTATATACACAGAAGAGTTATTGTGGGATCATATGATAGTTTTATTTTAATTTATTTAGGAACCTCCATACTGTTTTCCACAGTGGTTGCACCAATCTACATTTCCACCAAGAGCATAATGGGGTTCCCTTTCCTCCACTCCCTTGCCAACACTGATCTCTTGTTAGGGGATAGCTATTCTAACAGGTGTGAGGTGTTTTGTGGTTTCGATTTGTAATTCCTCAGTGATTAGTGATGTTGACAACTTTTTCATATACCTGTTGGCCATTTTTATGTATTCTTTGAAGAAATGTCTATTCAGGTCCTTTGCCCATTTTTTCATTGGGTTGTTTTTCTGCCATTGAATTGTGTAAGTTCTCTATTAATGTTGAATATTAATCATTATCAGATAAATGGTTTGCAAATTTTCTACTAACCTATAGGCTGCCCTTTTTAAATCTTTTTGGTTGTTTTATTTCTGTGCAAATGCTTTTTTTGTGTGTAATATGGTCCCATTTATTTTTCTTTTGTACTCTGAACTTTTGGTGTGATATCTAAAATAATCGTTGCTAAGGCCAATGTCAAGGCATTTTTTTTTCTCTGTTTTGTTCTAAGAATTTTATGGTTTTGGGTCTTACAGTTAGCTATTTTATACATTTTGAGTTGACTTTTGTGTATGGGGTAAGGTCAAGGGTCCAGTTTTGGTTTTTTTTTTTTTTTTTTTTTTTTTTTTTTTTTTTTTTTTTTTTTTTGCGTATTGATGTGTTAATTTCTCAGCATCATTAATTGAAAAGACTAGACTTTTCCCCATCATGTCTTTTTGGTGCCCTTATCAAAAATTAGTTAACTGTATATGTTTGGTATTACAATTACATAATGTTTTTTCTTAAAAATATAGAGCAAGCATTTTCCTACTTTGGTATGTACTGTGAGAACCTGATTTGGAATATCTGTCTGGTATTACTTTACATGAATGAGTCATGAGTTATTTAATAAATTCTCTAATCTCAGATAGTATCACAGTTTTCTCCTAGTTAAAGTAGGGTTGAGAATTTCAGAAACTTGTGGACTCATTCATTTGTGGATTCACTTTGCTTTTGGCTGCTAATATAGAGTTATGATCAGCTATACCCCAGTGAATATACTTTATATTTTGAGTATAGATTCTCTTTGATATGGGATTTTGATATAGTAAAGCATAGCTTTGGGCTCATAATTTTTTTCATGGATGGCAGATAAATAGAATTATGTTAGAAAAGGAAGCAAATGGTATACTTTAAGAAGTCTGTATAACTTACCTTTAGCTCTTTTTCTATATTTAAATGTATTTTAGAGAAAAAAATCATAGTATCTAATACTTTTAAAGCTAGAATTAAAGTGCATTAAGGCTTTCTTAAATCTTGTTACCTGTCATTCTGAATCCTCTTGAAGTTAGCTACAAAGAATAATAGATATGTATTCAGTCAGGATACTGAAGATTTTTACTGGCTTTTGGATTAGACGATTTTCAGCTATCAGTGTTTAAGCTTTAACTTTGCTGTCAGTCTGACAAGGCCAAAATAAGATTCTAATAGTTGTGATTGTGGAGAGGGTGGTTTTTCATTAGGTGAGGCAAAGTGTCAATTAAAAGGGTATTGAGATAAAGAAATAGAAACTAGATTAAGTTTATACTTTTTCATGATGATAAGAAAATCCATTTTCGAGTTATACATTTATTTGAGGGTAGCTATCAGAGGCAAAGCTGGAATACCTTACATACTTAAAAGACTGCCTTTCGTTCTCAAAAAACTTATCAACTGCTTAATAATCATTTAAAAATTTTTGTGTGTATGAAATAAGCACATTTTAAATAAAATGAAATGCCAAGGTCAAATAATGTCAGTAACTTTTAGAGATGCTGTAATCAGCAATCTTACCTTCTCCCCAGTCTCTCCTCATAGTTCCCTACCATTTAAATGCTGAACATTTGCCGTCTTTCAGTGGGGATTCTAATCTTATAAGGAAGTCTGAAACCTATATTTGATGTATAGCCACAAAAATAAGTACTGAGCATGTTTCAGCGTGACTGTCCTTTTTTAGAAGCAATGCCTGGTAAGCCTAACCTTAAGATTTTAGTGCAACAATGAAAACTGAACATGAGTCTACAAAATGCATTGAGCATCAAGCTTGAATTTGCTCTTCTGACTAATCTACATAAATAAAAAATTTATCTCTGATAGTTGCTGCATCTAGTGAAAATGACTGCATAGATGTTCTCAAATTTAGAAAGCCTTCTTAGGATCATTTGATTTAAAGTGTAGGCTATTTATCAAGCAAGAAATTCACTTAGAAAAGACTCAGGAAACCCCTTAAAGAGATGCCTTCAATGGAACTTAAAACACTGATCCACACAGAGCTGCTTCTCACACTGCAACTACATCTACTTTGCTTCTAGGTAAGTAGCATCATGGATTTATCTATTTATTTAGTTATGGTTAATGATTCTCCCTGTTTACTGGGGAAAAATTGCAATATTGATTTATTTAACTACTTTCTTGAAGCATTTACAGTTTCATATGAGCAATTCGCTGTTATGAGATGGAGTATTCTATAAGTGACCCATCACTTTTTTCTGGTAGCTCTCAAGATTTTTTTTCTTTTTTCTTTTTGGTTTTCAGAAGTTAATTTTGATGAATCTTAGAAGGATTTATTTGGGTTCATCCTGTGTAAGGTGCGCTTAGCTTCTCTAATCTGTAAGTTTGTGTCTTTTGATGAATTTGGGATGTCTTGAGCCATTATTTCTTGGACGACCCTTTCAATCCCACTATTTGTCCTTGCTTTCTGGAACTCCTATAATATGAATGTTTCATCTTTTTGTTTTCACCCCACAGGTCTCTGAGGCTCTGTTCATTTTTTCCCCCATATATTTCCCTCAATTTTTTAGACTGAATAAATTCTATAGACCTTTCCTCAAGCTTACAGAGCCAGTTCTCTGCTATCTTCACCACTGTTGAGATCATTCGGCCAGTTTATTATTTCTATTATTATATTTTTAATTTCTCTGATTTTTATTTAGCTTACTGTTATTTCCATTTCTTGCCCGAGATTTTCTATTTTTCATTTGTTTCAGGAGAATTTGCAACTGATTTTTAATGAAATTTATGATAGCTGCTTTAAAATCCTTGTCAGATAATTTCAATATCTGATTCATTTTATTGTTAGCATCCATTGATTGTCTCTTCTCATTCAAGTTGTCATTTCTTGATTTTTGGCATGATGAGTGTTTTTTAATTGTATTCTAAACATTTAATCTATTGTGATAGGGGACTCTGCATGCTATTTAAATCTTATATTTAGCAGATAGTTTTTCTGCTTAGGTTTAGTACACAGGTTCTGACCTATTGTTTTGAGCTGTGGTTCCAAAACCAGCTTAATTTTCAGAGCATTTGCAAAGTTATTTTGGTCTTCCTGCACTTTTGTCAAATGCTGATGTGGCCGTTACTGGTCCCTGTCAATGCTGGCCTAGGGGAGACAAAAGGTTTCCTGAAGCTAGGGAACCCATGTCTCCAGGTGCAGGGGAGAAGTCTCAGCTTACTGGGCTTATAAGGCTTTCCAGGCCAGGTGAGTTTGTGGCAAGATCCCACTTGCAGTGTTACCCAGCTGCCCTGTCCTTTTGATGGAGGAGGAAAGTTTCAGGCCCTGAATAAAAGGACAGCACTTTTTCTGGCAGATTATTATTAGTGGAGTTGGTTCCCCATCTTTTCCCCTTACTAGTTGTGTTAGGCTCACCTGACATCATCAGGGGAACTACGATTCTTTCTAGGGGAAGTAACAACCTCTCTCAGCTGCCTTCTATTGCTAGGTTGAGGGTCAGGGAACCAGGATTGCCTTTTTCTGTCCTTTGGGAAGGGAGGAGATGTATAATACCCTATTGTGTTATTTTTCTAGTCTTAATGTCTCAAATAATTTTTTCTCCCTCTTATCATCTTTCAGAGTTTTTCTATGTTGACTTTTATGCCATTTCCAGGGTTTATAGTTACACTAAGTGGGGAGGAGCAGAGATAAATTAGTCTCTGGCATCTTGTCTAGACCTCAGGTTGTCATATGCCATGTCATATCTAAACAAGAAGGGAATGTGAGGTCAAGCCAGTCTGAAATGCTGGTTCATCCACTAATCTGTATGACTTATAAGAAATTTATTTAACTTCTTTGAGCCTCCTTTCATCATCTGCAAAATAGAGTTAACTTATTTATTTATTCACTCTTTTTGATTCAATAAAATATCTGTAATTGAGAACTTACTCAAGACTGGGCACTATTCCAGGCACTGTGAATGCAGTGGGGCACAAGACATGTAAGATCCTTGTTCTCTTCATTCTTGACCCTTCATTCTTTACACAGATCATCAACAGGCAATCAAAAGATAATTCTGCAAGACAGTGATACTTTGAAAAAATGAAACAGAGTAATGAGAATAATGACTAAGCTGAGGACTTAGATGGCTGTGCTTCAAATACTTAGGGAAGGTCTCTCTGAGGATGTGGAATTTCATATATTCTTTCTATTGATTCAGCCAATATTTATTGAGCTCTTACTATGTCCTAGGGATAAACCTGAGCAAAAACCTGAATGATGAGACAGACCCAACTACTTGAAAATGTGGAGCAATATCATTTCAGGAAATATGTACACTCTATTAAAAAGATCACTGAGGTAAAAACAAAACTAAAAACTAGAGAAGGTCAAGGAACTGAAAAAGATGGGCAGTGTGGTTGCAACATTGTAAATGTGAAGGCACATCATCCCAGAAGTGACCAGAGAGGTAGGCAAGAAGCTGACTGTGCAGGGGCTTTTGGGGCACAAGAATCAGTTCAGTTTTATTCTGCATGTAATGGGAAGCCTTAGAGAGTTTAAACAGATAAGTGATACAATCCATATACATTTCATGAAGATTATTCTAGTTGCTTCGTAGAGAATAAAATGTAGAGGAGCAATAATAGAGGCTGGGATACCAGTTAAAAGGCCATTTCTGCTGTCCAGGTAGGAAATAATGAAACTTGAACTTGATAGGCAGCTGTGGAAAAAGGAGAGGTTGTAGACTGAAGGCATATTTAGCAGTTTGAGCAGGCAAGATTTTCTGAATTGGCTTTGTGAAGTTAGGAGAGATGAGGACTCTGTTTCTGACTTTGGCTAGATGACAGGAGCCATTTTAGAGATGAGGGAGAGTGAGAAGAGTGTTTTAGAGTTGGGGTCAGAAATAATTTTATTTGTTTTGGAAAGGTTAAGTTTTGAGGTGTCTGTAAGAGATCAGAGATATGCTGTAAGTAGTAAATATTCAACTCTGGAGCTCAGGGGGTTAAGGGCTGAGGCTACTGTGCAATTTGGATTCCCAACATTCAGATGATATGTAAGGCAGTAGGAATGCATGACATCATCTGAGGGGAAAGCACTAAAAGAGCAGACAAAATTGTGAGCCACTCCGTAATTTTAACAATAGGAGAAGGAGATGCATCTAGCAAAGGGAGACCAAGGAGTAGTTAGGTTGAACCAAACAAAAATCAGGTAATTCAGTGTCAAAGAAGCTAAATGCAAAAAATATTTTAAGAAAGAGGAAGTGACCAACTTTGTCAAATATGTTAGTAAAATAAAGACAAAGAACTGAGTGCTGAGTTCGGTAATTTGGAATTATTAAGTTGCCTTGACAGGAGTTGTTTTAGTGAGGTGGTCAGTGTTATTGTTAAACTTATTAATATATGAAGCTAAGCATTCTAATTTTAATTACTTTTCCCTTCCTCAGTTTCCTCATGTGTAAAATGGTGATAATAATGGTTTTATACCTGTATCATGCTTTTTATGCTCATATCACTAGATTTCTAAAAGGATTAAATGGTAATCCATGAGAAAAAATAAGCTATGCAGAGTTACACAAGCGTATGCTTTATATAAATATACATATACACATACATGTATATAATGTGTGTATGTGTGTGTGTGTATGTATGCATATATATATATATATATATGTATGCATATATATATATATATATATGTATGTATGTATGTATAATTGCAGGCATGTTTTAAGCCATTGCACATTTAGCGTATGTCTCTGGTGAATGGATGTTCATTCCTTTAAAAACAAGTTTGATAAAATAAGAATTGTCTCTGAAATCATAGATATTTAAATAGTTGAACTTGTCTTTAAATCTACATGGAAATATACAATATATATTTAAAATCAAATATTGAAACATAATTTTCCAAGGTGTCCTAACCTTAACATAATCCTAACCCTAACTCTAACCCAGTTGAAACATATGAACATTTTAAAGGTGCTCAAAAATTTATTTTTGGAGATCATCTTTCACTTTAAAAACTAACCATTTCTACCAACATCATCATCCTTACAACCACAATTAAAATCACAGAAGAAATAGCTACCACTTTTAGGGCATATTACATATCAGATACTTTACATGTATAATCTCACTTAATCTTTATAGCTATAATATAGGAATAATTATGATTCCTACTTTACAGATAAAAATTGAGTCTCATAGAAGTTAAGCAATGTGTTCAAAGCCTGCAAATATTGTCAGAATCATTTTTCAAAATCAAATATTTCTTAATCCATCATCAACAAAATTGTTCTTCTTCATATCTGGGTGTGTTGACAGGTTAGATTTGGTAAGATGAGGGTTCTGGAGTAGCTACATAGTTAAAATTTCTGGACTTTATATCAAAGCCAAGTTTTACTTCTTCCAAAAAATACACATACACACACATGAAAAAAGCCAGAAGGTAGGCTAGAACATCAGGCCAAAGAGAACTTGAGATGTAGCAAAACCATTTGCAAATGTGGAACTCTATTTGAGACTGAATGTATATATTGCAAAACCTGGCAATAGGTAAATAAAACATAATATATCTTGGTTGTCAGTTCACTAGGCTGGAGAGAATTCTAGGAGTCACAGTTGGGAATGCTGAAATTTAAAGGTATGATATTCATCCTTTGGAGAGGCTCATAAAACAGGAAACTAATATGTATTTGTTTTAAGGGTACCCAGGGTTTGCTTTAACCAGGTATGGTAAGACATGCATTATCACTGCAGTAAGTAATCACCTTGAAACACTGGACCAGATCATTCTGCAGTTGATGAAGAGTGTCTATGGGCGGTGTAGAGAAATAGGACCAGATCATTTCTAAGGTTTCCTACTGCCTGTGTTGCTTAATATAGTCTAATGGGGTCTTTAGAAGAGAGTGAATTAAAGCTTATTCTGGCAGTGTGTGCAGAATGCACTGCTGAGAGGGAGCTCGCTCAGGATAGTGCTGTAATTGAAGCAATCGGCATAGCGAAGAATTGATCTAATAGTCAGCAAACCTGTATTCTAACTTTTCCTGTCCCACTCTTTTGCTGGGTAACTTTGAGTGACTTCCTGGACCAAGGATTAAAAAGAGTTCCAAAGAATTTATAGATTCAAAGCTTAGAAGAAGAGCCAACAGTCATGGAATGAAATAGGAATGGAAAATCAGGTGGTAAAATACATTGTTAACTAGTTACATAGAAAGTATACAATAAACATATATTCCCTTGTATATAATTCCATTAGATCATAGGTTTTCTAAGGAAAGTAGGCCTGAAGACAACCTAGATACTTTTATTGAACTTAAACAGAGATTTCCATTACTTACCTCTCCTTTTTCCCAGTCCCTATAATGCTGGTTAGCTGCCACAGAATCTCTGGTAAATAACCTGGTCAGTCTTTCTTAATTGCCTTTTATTTTGCTCTGAATGTTTTCCTTGTGTCTTACAAAAATAGGCTGTGTGTCTCAGGTTAAAAGAATGATGTCTAGATCTCTCACAGCATCTAGCCAGTATGGATACTCTCAAAATATTAAGAGACAATGAATTTGTTATTTGGAATAATTTTAGAAAGCTTCTATTTTATGTCTTCTAGCAATGAAGAAATCTTGGGGAGGATGAGGTGCTCATCCAAGGTCAAAGGCAAGGTAGTGCTGGTGCCATGACTTAGTCTAGTGCCTGGTTCTTTACTGTGTCTCTTAATTGATAGATTGAGTATTCAGCGCTTGCTTAAGCTTTCTTATGAGCTGACTGATTTTTAAAAGAAAAGCTAAATTCATTTAAATGTTTTACAAATTCTAACTGCCTGTAATTATATAAAATTTCTTGGATGATATAATTTTAAACTAGGCCTTTATTCTGTCATTTGTCATTGATATAGATGACAGGAACAGAATATGTATCAAAATGTCAAGTGTACTAGGATGATGACATTTTATGTAAGTGCCTAATTAAATCACATTTTGGAAGAACTGATAATCCCTATTTCCAAAGGAAATGAATTATGCTTCAGAACACTTTTTTGAGGTGTCTTTAGTTGGCATTCCATAGCTCAATACCAACCAGCTTTATATGTTATCCCAGAGCTGCCAAAAAAGAAAAGATGATGCTTTCTGTGGCAACATGGGGAAGACTATATAAAATGTACAGATATTTAAACCCTTCCCCGAGGCACAGTGGAAGATGCACATTTTATTTCTAACAGCATGTCCTGGAGCCAAAAACTAACTGCTTACCTTCACTACAAACATTGACACAAGTATGATCCAATACGGGATTAACTGAAAAATATTTGCTTACTGGGAAGTGATATCACTCATAGGCTGCAGGTGATACTAATAAAAAATGATTTTGCAGCACTAATGTTTGGCAACATCTGTTTTTTTTATTACAATTGTTTGTGACTGTCAAATTGCCAAACTCTCCACTCAATCCCTCATGAAATGGGAAAGGGGAAAGTGTGGTGATAATTTAAAAAACTTAGTTATATCATGATTGTACTTTACAGTTTTCTGAGCATAACCCCATGGGGTAGAGAATGTTAACAATAGAAAAAATGTGTTATAAAAGAACTTTAACTTCCCTTTTTCTGTGTATATGTGTGTTTGTGTATATGTATACTAATCAGTTGGAAGACAAAAATATGCTTCAGGATTATTTTAATGATTAGAACCCCCCAAAATATTTTAAATTTGTCATTTATATTTTCATTGTGCATTCTTTATACTTTCTACTGTGGCATGTGCTGTATGTTTGTGTAGCTTTAAATTTTATATTATACTAACGATGATGATTATTGTTTCTTAAGTGGAACTTGAAAAATATTTATGCCAAATATTATTTCCTCCCAGATATTGCATTTTCAGTGACAAATGAAGACAATTGAGACACTGCTATAAGTATAATAATTTGAATATCATATTTTTCTTATGGGTGAGATATATCACTTAAGATATCTTTAATTACATGACTGAGTCCTGAGTCTTGTCCTCTGCATCCAAAACTGCAGATATAAAATGGCAGAGAAACATTCTTGCAAGGGAAGAATTTTCCTGCTTAACAGTAAGCTTTTCGATATATACCCATTGATGAAGAAGAAAAAAAATTAGAAGAAGGAGATGTGAATAGATAATGGAGATAATTTGTTGTTAGTATTTTTCCTAGCTGTGATCCAATAATGGCAGAAGAGTAGCAGTGATCTTCTACGTCTCATTAGCTTAAGCAGCCGATTCAGGGATGATAGACCACCAGTGTTGAGAGAAAAGAAAAAAAAAATAAAGTCTGTCTGTCTGTCTGTCTGTCTGTCTGTCTGTCTTATCTATGTGTCTGTCTATCATCTGTCTAGTCTGTCTCTCTCTCTTTCTTTCTCTCTCTCTTTCTCCCATCTCTATTATCTACCGTATCTATCATCTGTATAATTTACCATCTATCTCATGGATCTGTCAGGGTCTTGTCAAGAAAACAGAAACTGCATTTAGAATTTCAAATAAAGCTGCTTTAATTTACGGAATTGTGTACACATCTATTATGGGGCTCAAAAAGTAAAGAGAGGAAAATGTCATATCCCAGAAATTTATAACTGTAGGAAGGAACAACTACCCTTAGAAAAGAGGGCATGCTACTAGAAACTGGGAGCTTGGAAGGGTGGTCCCTGCAGGGCTGATGCTCAGGCCTCTGAGGTGGAAGTGTGATCTAGTACATGCTTGAAGCTCCCAAGGACTCAGGCAAGTGGCTGGTGCTCTGGCTCCAAGAGGGTGAGGGCTAGGGTCTTGGGCACCACTGAGGGGTGTGAGGAAACGGGGATGTTTCTATTACAGAAAAAGCTTGAAACTGGAGGCCACTATTCTGCTGTTGCTAGAATCATGCTGGCAGCAACTAGAAAACATGAACATAGTCCCTCATACCTTAATTTTTTCCCCCAATCTTCTTAAAAGATAAAATAAACAAAACCTAAATGAAAGCCAGAAAGCAAGGGAATCTGGAAAATGTAATGTATGGAAAACTATTCCTGGCCTCACAAAGCCAGGTACAGAAAAGGGTGCTTAAAGCGGAAAGGCAAAAGCCAGCTCATCTTATCCTTTACTGTCTTCGTAGCTCAGATTTGTTTTCCTAGTGGAAATGTCTCCCAGATGTCTCAAATATCAATTATTGAAAAACCATTAGATTTTTGTTTCTCCCAAATATGCTTTTCTCACATCAGTAAATGGTACTATAATCCATCCACTTAGTTGATGCACAATCTAGTTGTCATTTCTGACACTTCTCATTCTCTAGCATTCCAAATTCATCCCACTAGCGGGTGCTATCAGCTCTACCTGTACAAGAGACCCTGACTCTTATAGATACTTCCTGACATCACAGCTGTGATCTGGGCCCATCACCATCCTTTCTCATGGAATACTTGATTAGTTTAGCCTCCTAACTAGGCTCCTTACCTCTGTCCATCTAATGTTTTACTTCTTTCCTTCTCATGCACTGTGACTCAGTTGTCCTGGAATACAAGCTCCTTTCTTCCTCAAAGCCTGCCTTCTGCCTTGAAATCTATTCTTCTGCATATTTGTATGTCTATGTCCTCCAAACTATTGCTGCAGCTTTAATTTCAGCACCTAAGGGAGACCTTTCCCCACCATGTTTTTGCACCCTGCTTCTCTTGAGTCACTGTTGCCTTTAATCTAGTGTATTCTTAGTCTTTTTGTTTTTCTTTATGACACTTGCCACTAACTATAATGATTTTTACAATTACATATACATATTTTAAATCTCTCTTAGAATAGCAACATCATAGAGCTTAAAGAAGACCCATGAGATATATTTATTGACAGAAAAATATCTGTAAAAGAGACATAAAGCCACAGGTTCCTGAAGCCAAGGTAACTATATTAAAATGTAGGACAGAGCTTATACAAAAGTAGGATTCATGGTGAATAAAAAGAGAATATTTTTATTAATTCATTGTTAAAGAAAAATAAGTTGATAAAATTATTTGTAATAAGTTGATATGGAAAACTAGTTAAGCATTAATCTATGAATGATATATTTTTGATTTTAACTTTCATATATTTTTCAAGTGTCCCAGGCATTCACACTATAGGTGTGAGTTTTAGGCTTTGGGGAAGTATTGTGAGACACGACTGAACCACTTGAGAGTAGAATGTGTAAATATAAGCCAAGGAACTGTCAGCTCTGTCACATCTCTTTTATTAGTGAGACATTTATGTCAGCACCAACTCCTATTGTGGAAACAAATGTGGACTAAGTAAGGAATGAGAATTAATGGAAAGCAACAGAAATTATATAAGAGAGAGGGAGAAGCAAGATTCTCCATCAGCCAAAATTTTTCACAGACCAAGTTGTCAGTGGTTTCTCAAACCCAGTTCTTTTTTGGATATTGACATTCCAGGGGGATGCAATAGGAGGTATAGAAAATAGTACAATGCAGTTTTGTGAGATGATGAAGCTTTTTAAATGAAGGAAAATTAAGATTATATGATAGGAGAAGTGAGATTTACATCAAATTGGCTTCAGCCACCAGTAGAGACACAGGCCATTAGCACTCCAAGCCTTTGAGGGTTAAAAAAAAAAAAAAAAAAAAAGAAGCCTTGAAAATCTAAGAGACATAGAAAGAAGGAATCAAATAAGTGATGCCTTCCCCATGGAAGACATACAAATGAGTTTAGGGTAATTTACAAAGAAAAAGAGGTTTAATGGATTCACAGTTTCACATGGTTGGGGAGGCCTCACAATCATGACAGAAGGCCATGGTAGAAGGTGAAAGACACTTCTTACATGGTGGCAGACAAGAGAGAATGAGAGCCAAGCAAAAGGGGTTTCCCCTTATAAAACCATCAGATCTTGTGAGACTTATTTACTACCATGAGAATAGTATGGGAGAAACTGACCCCATGATTCAATTATCTCCCACTGGTCTCTCCCACAACACATAGGAATTATGGGAGCTACAATTCCAGATGATTTGGCTGGGGACACAGCCAAATCCTATCAAAGGCTTTGGTAAGTTGTCTTAGTGGCATCTCTTTGATTTTTGCTGAGAAACAAATACATAGAGTCAAAGCACAGGTTGGAGGTACTCTAGCACTTTCCACTTCAGGCTGCTATGTTTCATTTGCCCTCTGCAGGTTTTAAAATCCTTAATTATCATTTTCTCTACCACTCTATGTGGAGGACTCAAGGACGCTTTTAGTTCTCACAGTCACACTGTAATTTTTGAAGTATGGTTCACTTTGTTACAGGGATATAGAACAGATGGAGAGAGAAAATATACGCAAACATATAAACATGTTTGTACTTTTGAACAATAGTAACCTGAAATTAACATTTCTCACTTACCCAAGGCTTACTCTTCAAATCTTCAACACAAACATGGAATTATTATCTAATATTTTAGTATTTTTTGAATGCTTAATTTACAAGCACCATAGAGAATTCTCTAATAAGTAGCAGGATATAGATGGTTAACATTTTTCTCCCCATATTTTTTTTTTGGTTGCATTAAAAAATATGACTTCCTCACCTCACTATCTAGCTGGATTTGAAAATTAAGCCAAAACAGTATTTTCCTTCATTTACATCCTGAATTTTTAAAGGCCACTAATCGGTATCATTAAAGGATATAAGAAGAGAAAAGGGTTTGCTAAGTTATTAGAAAAAAGAAGAGGTTTGCTGAAGAGACAGAAGATAGTACATTTCTTTGGCAGAAGAAAATATTTTCTTACATATACATATAGAAGGAAACAGAGATACCATTCAACCCAGCAATCCTCATTCCTTGATATATAAGTAGCCAAAGGAAAATAAATTATTCTACTAAAAAGACACATGCACTCATGTGCTCATCACAACACTATTCACTAAGCACAGTAGCAAAGACGTGGAATTAACCCAGATGTCCATCACTGATAGAAAGCTAAAGAATATGTGGTATATATATGCCACTGAATATGATGCAGCCATAAAAAAGAATGAAATCATGTTCTTGCTGCAACATGGATGCAGTTGAAGGCCATAATCCTAAGTGAATTAATGCAGGAACAGAAAATCAAATACCTTGTGTTCTCACTTATAAATGGGAATTAAACAGTGAATATGCATGGACCTGAACATGGGAACAATAGCACACCAGGACACTGTGGACTACTAAAAGAGAGAGGGAGGGAGGAGGGCATGGCTTGAAAAACTACCTACTGGGTACTATGCTTACTGTTTAGGTGATGAGACTCATACCCCAAACCTCAGCATCACACAATATTCCCATGTAATAAACTTGCACATATACCACCTGTCTGAAATAAATATTGAATTTTTTTTTTAAAAGAAGACTTGAGGAAAAGAAATTAAAAAGGTGAGATAAAGGAGATTGTTTTCGTTGTCTCTAGTAGCTGATCTCGGGAAAGTTTCCCAAGAAGGAAAGGGTGGTATCTAGGAAGAGCCAGATGGGAGGACTTGTAAATGATCAATGCAGGGTTATTATTGGGTTTCCTGGCTCCAAGTAGGAACTGAGCCATTGCAAACTGCCCCACCTTCAGTTCAGCACACACCTTACATGGACTGCATCCACCTGGAAACTGCCAGGGTCTTATAAGGACCTCACTTCTTCATCCTTCTGGGCCTTATGGGGTATTTGCCCAGTAGGAAATACACCTGACCTTGCCCTAAGACTTGCTTGCTCTAGTTTGAGTATCTATTCTTGCTCTCTCTGACTCTGCCTGCTGCAAATCGCCATGATATTTGTAAGTAAAAAATGTTATGGTTCAAACCTGTGCTCCCTAGCCACATCTCTATACTTGGGATACTTAAATGGAATCACCTTGAGACTTTCTCTGGTTAGATAAGTGTTAAATATCACACTTGTATTACCTCATTTAACATTAATAACAACTAGGGTAAGTTTGGTTGTTAGTAGTTATATACTCATTTGGTAGGCACATTTTATATAAAAAGAAAGCTTTGAGATATCACATAGCTTACAGACAATGAAGACACATGAGGTATCCTGTTTGTTCCACTCCAAAGCCAAATTCTTTATCCCATCTCTTCCCTCCCCTTTCTTTCTCTCCCTTCCTTTCACTGTCCTTCCCTCCCCTCAACCTCCCTTCACTTTTCTTCTTTTAATCGTCCTTCCCCCATGTCCTGTTAACTTCCTTTACTTTTCTATTTTTTTCTCCCATTCCTTTCTTTTCCTTTTCTCCTTTCTTTAATTTCCCTTTTTTCTTTCCTTTACTTTTCCTTTTCTTATCTTTTTTCTTTCATTTCCTATCTTTTTCTTTTCTTTGCCTCTTTTCCTTTTTATTTTTTGCCACTCTTTCATTTCTAGAAGCAAAGTAAGTTGGTATGCATTATTTTAACACTTTAAGAAAGGCCCTTTCCATTGCATTTGAGTTGTCTCAGGTGGCTAATGATAGGGGTGACCCCATTTCAAGAAGTAATCCAACCCTTATATCCATGAATTGGCCTTCTTTCTAGAAAAGACTATAAACAGGAGCCAGGTAATGCATTTCTGGGAGTATGATTTATTCATAACAGGCCAGGCTGTTTAAGGCTGGGTGCCTACTATAAACAGCTAAAGGAAGAGATGGGAGAGGTGAGACAAAGAATGTACAAGCTTAGAGAAAGATCTTAAATGGCTGAGTTACCTCCCTCCTATATGGACTTTATAACTCACAACCCTGACAATTAGATAGCTAATCTATTTAACCAAATTCAAATATTCCCTATGAAAATGTTCTGTCATTTATTTATGGTTTATTTCAGTCCTTTTGAAGTCTGAGTATAGCTGTATATTTTATAAAAGCATAGAACTCTTAATATGTTTTGAGATTTTGTTATATATGATATGTGGCAAAGAATATTTTTTATGCCTGTCTCATGTCTGTCTTTCAATTACATATGAGTTGAGTAATATTGAAAACAAGAGATCCATCAATGCATAGATATTTATTTAAATATATGTACCTTACTTCAGTGGAAATAAACTAGTAAGAGATAAATTGAAAATGGTGGTTCCTCAGAATATTGTTAGCATTGCAAGTGAAGGATAATACACTGTTGCTTATATGGTTTTGAACTTGAATGTTAAATATGATATGAAACTAGATTGAAATAGAGTTGGATCCAACATCATGTATGTGAATTGAGGGAACTTTTTCCACAAATGACATATTTTTGGTCTAAAGCAATGAAGAAGAGCTCTAGATATTAGTAAACAGTTGAAGTATGTCCTTGTAGATGATTGTGCTGGTGATCAAATGAAGTCTCATAATTTGTCAATTAACAAAGTACTTAGTCTTGTTTTTCATGTAAGTCATGTACAATTCACATTTATAGGTTGCATCTAGAATATTTATTTATTCTATTCAATATTTTCTTGTTAATTACTGCTGATTTCCTTTTAGGTTAGCAGAAGTGGAAAAAAATCTATTTTTTAACTTTTAAACTTTTTCATCTAATATTTTATTACATGAATTATTACTGATATATTCTATAGGAATAGTTGATAATATTAGCAATAACTAAAATTCCTACAGCAAAAATTTTTAGTTTTTCTTGCCAATGAAAAGTTCAGGGTTTTGTTTCTCAGTGTAAAACTATCAATATTTCTGAAGTAGGAGAGTTTTGCTAAAGAAATTCCTTCTTAATCAAGAAGGCACAATCCAGACCCTCCTTGCCACAGTAGAAAAGGACAAGTAAAACATAATTGAATAGAATAGCACGAGCAACACATTTACGCAGGGTTTTATTCACAAGTCAGACAAAATCACAATCAGTTCCATTATTTAAATAGGACCATGGTTCTATGCAAACTTGGAAATTACTCAGGAAAGGATAAATAGAATGGAGGTTCCTTTTATCCAACCCACTGACAGTTTTCATGTTTATTCTTACATTCTTTATACTTGCACAATCTAATACATTTATTCTTCCCACTGGAATCACTCTGATATGCATTATACATTAAAATGCACATTTGAATGAGGTGTCAGTTTCCAGGTTATAATAAAAACTACTTGTAAAGGATTTTCTCCTGGTTTCAAATCTTTAAAACAGCCAAAACAGATTAAATTATTTTTAAGGAAGATAAGTTGTGCTTTATTACTTCTTCTCAAATGTTCAAAAATTGCTTTATTAGTTATTTTATAGTTTATTCTTAATGAATACATTCATATTAGATGAAGAGGAATGAAACATGTCACTGAGAAGGCTCTCTAATGAGCCATATAGAACTGAAATAACTACATGTGCATTCCACAAATGGACCATTAATTGGAAAAAGAACCAAAGTGTGAAGATATAATCCTATAGGATGGAACTTAAAATGGTGATATATTTTAAGGCTTTAGAACTTTGAATTCACTTGTGTGGAAGAAAAGGTGAATGTGAAATGTAATTTGTTTTTTCCTCTATCCAAGGTAAAGCATTTCCATTCAACCGCTGTGGTAATCTAACATTGAGAAAGTAATAATTTTTGAAAACTTCGTCAATTTAGCAAGAATTCTTCTCTTTATTTAATACTTCTTTTTCGCTTATTTAAGTAACATGTATTCATCATACTGGTGGCTCTTTTCTTGGGTTGCTGGTATTTCAGGGACTGATTCAGATGGAGTCCTGAATTTGGGATAAACAAGGACATCTCAAAACTGCCGTGCCCATAAACAAACGTGGTGAGAACTGGGCCCTCTTTGGATGAACATATACTTTATCTTCTGCACTGAGATCTTTTTGAGAGTAAAAGGGGGAGCTTCAAATAACTATAACTGGGCCACAGGCATAAACCTGGTCTATCCCGGACACAATGGGAGATACATACATATATACATATATATGGTCAGCCAACTTCTTTCAAAGCAGCAGATCATTCACTGTCTCATGTTGAACCTCTGTCCACAGTGATTTATCTGTTATTTTCTTGTAATTTACTTGCATAAATCTCATCTTTCCTTGTCCTATTATATATCCATTCTTAGCTTGGGTTAGCACTTTTCTGACTCCAGTTCCCTCACTTTGTTTTTCTTTTTCTTCTATGTGTATAAATTTATCATGTCCTTTTAAAACAGGGATTTAGAAGCTAATCTGTGGAGAGATGTGTGAGGGCTGGTATAAGAAGGTCTGGAGGAAAAGGGTGGATTTTCAAGCTCTGCGTTTGCTTCAACTATGGCGGCTCTGTTTTACTTATTTTATTTATTTTTATTTTTCCCAAGAAGCTTTTATCTTAGTACAGATTCATTGGCTACAATGTATTTAAAAAATCAGTACATATTTTCCTTAATAAGTCCATGAATTTGCTTCAGGTGATTCATGAAACCGCTGGAATCGTATGTGATAATTTGTTTCTTCATGTAGTTATATTTTTCTGAGGAGAAGATACACAGACACATTTTTTATTTATTTAAATACTTTGTAAGTCATAATGAATTAGTCACCATCAATCAAAGGTTAATGTGACAGCTTGAATTTTCAAAAGCAGATCTGATTTAGAAATGACATACAAGAACTTTGATACTGTTAATAGCTGACAAATCATCCCCTATGTTTCTATTGAAGCACTAAAAAAAGGATACTGATATGATTAAAGAATTCATTATTGTTGAGGAAAAAAAAAGAGAAAAGAATGCTATTTAAATCCACATTTGGTTAGGGCCATTCCTGACTTATTCGTGGATTAGCATATTTGATACATGGGGAATTAAATATCTTTCTGCTCAATAGCTTTCTCTGAAACTTGGCTAAATAGAAAAATCATTGAATCAAACCAAGTTTAAACAGAAATCTCAGTTTTCTATTGTTGCATGGCAAACAGGTTCAAGACTCAGTGGCGTAAAAATAATATTTATTATTTCTCATGATGCTGTAGGTTATTCCATGTTTTCTTTCTTCACGTCTTGTCATCTGGGGGTCACTCAGGTGACAGTGTAAGGCCAGGAGCTTGGCTAGGGCACCTTGGTTCTCCGTGTGGCATATTGTCCTCCAGGGTCTTTCCACATACACTTTATCTGCAAGAGAAGAGCCTACAATTCTTTACAACATGGAGACTGGCTTCCAAGAGAATAACCTTCATGTGCTTACCAATCCTCTGCTGACTTCATATCTGGTCATGAATGGCCAAGGCAAGCCCTCTGTCCAAGCCTAGAATTTATATGGGAGAGAACTACCCAAGACATGAATATGGGGAGGCCTGATTCATTGGGAGCTACCAGTGTAATGTCCAGCACAGAAAGGAACTTGATAAAGTTGTTTGCACTAAGCAGGCTGCTATTTTATAATGCTATTCAAAATTTTTTTTTGAAAATCAGAATTAAGAAGAACATAGGCATAAATAGTAAGGTAAAGGTGGAATTGAGTGACTTGAGAAACGTATGTATAAGTGATAGATTAATATCAAAAATTGCTTTTATAAAAATCTAGGCCAGGTGTGGTGGTTCATGCCTGTAATACCAGCACTTTGGGAGGCCAAGGTGGGTGGATCACTTGAAGTTATGAGTTTGTGATTCACCTGGCCAACATGGTAAATTCCCATATCTACTATAAATATAAACATTAACCAGTGTGATAGTGCACACCTGTAGTCTCAGCTACTCTGAAGGCTGAGGCAGGAGAATCACTTGAACCTGGTAGGTGAAGATTGCAGTGAGTTAAGGTTATGCCACTGCACTCCAGCCTAAGTGACAGAATGAGACTCTGTTTCAAAAATAAATAAAATAGAAATAAATAAAATAGTGCCATGATAATCAAAACAGAATGCCAGTATCACCAAATTTCAACAGTTAAATTAATGGGACTATATAAAAATGTCAGTAACAGGCTTCATTGTCATCAGAATTTGATATATGGTAAAGTTTCAAACCGGTGGTAAAATCACAGTTTAAATAGAAAAGCTGCAAACATTATTATCTGTTAATAAACTAGATCTTTACCTTAAATCATAATTTACAATAAGCCAAAACAATGGTAACTGGTACATTTGCTTACATAAAAATGCAAAACTTCTGTATGTCAACATATCATAAATAAAAGTTTAAAAGCTTAAGTTTCAGCTATATAAGATTAATAAGATCAAGAGATCTATTATACAGCATTGTATCTATGATTACTAATATTGTATTATACACTTAAAAATTATTGAAAGGGTATATCTCATATTAAATGTTCTTAATACAGTTTTTTCTCCAAACCTAAAAGGGTGAATATTCTTTTTAAATAAAGAGGCCATACAGAAAATAATGGAAAAAATTAATATAAAAACATGAATAGCAAAAGCAGTTAGGACATAAACCAATAAAACTATCTATCTATCTATCTATCTATATGTATTTTTTAAAAATGTGAGTTGAATAGCCTTACATTTGATTAAAGAAAACAAAAATATACCTGATCGTGTCTGATCTCGGAAGCTAAGCAGGGTCAGGCCTGGTTAGTACTTGGATGGGAGACTGCCTGGGAATACCAGGTGCTGTAAACTTTAAAAATAAAAAAATAAAATTAAATTAAAAATACATACATTTTACATTTTAAAATGTGAAGTGTTGAGGAAAGCTGATAGGCAGTATTGGAAACAGGTAAATAAGACTTAAAAATTAAAGAGGGAATAGTGGCTCACACCTGTAATCCCAGCTACTGAGAGGTTGAGATGGGAGAATTGCTTGAGGCTACCACTGCACTATAGCCAGGATAACAGAATGAGACTCCTTCTCTGAAAATAATTAATTAATTAAATGGGAAGTAAAAGTGAGGCAACATATGTATAGAACCATCTGTGAAGATATAAAAATATTTTATATGATAATTTGTTTTGATCTGGTAATTTTTCTTCCAGAATTTACCCTAAGGAAATAACCATGAGTGTGAATTAGAGAATTAATACTTAATAGCAAACATAAAACAAAAGTAACCCATATTTACAGCCACAAAATATTATTACAATCCTTATATCTATATGATGGGAATACTTGTAGACATTAATGACTCATGGCAAAAGGAAATATGTACTTCATGACATATTCAGGGTACATTAATATTATGTGAATAAGTAGTTTATAAAATATTATGCATAGTATAATCCCAATACAACAAATCTTTGAAGATATGTGCCACAATAGTAATACTGCATATATCTTGTTTGTGGCATTATAAGTGAGTTTTGTTTCTTTTTTTAGTGTGATTTTTGTATACTTTTCCAAAATTGCTTAATCATTTTTCTATTTTGTGTATGAACTATCCAAGGTTACTAAGTATCATACACAAAAGGTGAGAAAATAAGATGGATCCTTCTGCTTATGTACACTTACGTGAACTCATCGTGCCTGTGCACACCCACACCCTGCAGAGTACAGAGCTCTTTGCTTTGTAGCCTCCGCTTTTGCAATATTAACTGTGAATTAGTGAGGTTCCCAGAGCCATAGTGTCTGTGGCTCATGTTTAATATTTGGACTATTCTCAGCCTGTATTCCCCATGAAGCACTAAAGACCCTTGCAACTCCTTGGTGATGAGAGATTGGCCTGACATGGTCAAATCTACAGCTGTCTAAGGATTTTCTTCATGCCCAGACCCAATCCTTCTCAAATATTCAGAATACTTTTGGCTTCAAAGATACTTATTTTGTTTCACTTTTCCATCATTTACTCCTTGAGGAGTTGTCTGTCAGTGATTGATATGATTTATTGTTATATATTATATCAGCCAAGAAAAGGGCAATGCTATGTCTGTCCAACATTGCATGCTCATCCTTCCTCTCCTTCCTCCCTCTCCTTCTTTCCTCCCTCCCTCCCTTCCCCTCCCTCCCTCCCTGCCTTCCTCCCTCCCTCCCTTCTTTCCTTCCTTCCTCCTTTCCTTCCTCCCTCCCTCCCTCCTCCCCTCCTCCCCTCCTTCCTTCTTTTCTTCCACCCATTGGTATAACAGTTGGGGTTGGCCAGAGATAAACAAACATTGTATGTACCTTCAATGAGCCTCAGTGGGGAATGCTTAGAACACAAAGTAAAATTTGCCATTGAGGTATTTTGTGTTTTCAGAACTTTTATGAAATGATACTTTGCACTAATTCTCACAAGGATTTAGTGAGAAAGTTGTCGAGAAGCTGAAATGTTTTGACAACTTCTGCAGAAGCATTGGCAACTTGCCTTACCATGTGACAGCCCTATTACTGTGATTACTGTGGAGCAAACCTCTTGGCATGATGATCATTTTGCAAATCCTATCCTAGCAAATTGGATCTTTTTTCTCAAATATCCACTGGAAGTGCTTTCCAGTATACCCTGACCAGGGATACACTTCTTTCCTTTCACTATTCACTATATATAGGAACCCCATCTAGGAACCCCAATCCCCAAACTGTTATTTAATTCTCATTATGTTCTCAAATGTCATCCCTTATATAACATCTGGTTTTTCCAAGGTGGTTAGAAAATTAGACCCTCTTTTCTGCTGCTTCCCACCATTAATCTGCTTACCATCTTTAATTTCTAAAGACTTTGGTTGTTAATATGTTAACCTGGGAGTTGGTATGAATAAGGTAAAACAAGATTTTCATTTGTGTGTGGGAATTTTCCCCTAGAGCAAGCTTCCAATCTCATGGGCCTCAAGCAGCCAAGGGTGGCTTTGAACACAACCCAACACAAATTTGTAACCTTCCTTAAAACAATATGAGATTTTTTCTTTCGTTTTTGATTATCAGCTATTGTTAGGGTCAGTGTATTGTATGTGTGGCCCAAGAAAATTCTTCTTCCAGTATGGCCCAGAGAGGCCAAAAGATTGGACACTCCTGCCCTAGAGCTTGAAAAAAAGAGGCAAGGCCATGTTACCATTTAAAATTCAGATAGCACATATACTCATGATTAAAGACAACCTATTTTTGGTAGACAGGATTCAAATAGAATATTCTGATTTGTTAAACTTGCCATTTAAAGTAAAATACTGTAGTTGAGCTAATAGACAACCTATGTCTCCTCTTCTTCAATCTCAGAAGGAAATAATTCCAAGAGCTTTGAGAGAAAGAGAATTATGCAAACTAATTCTGCTGTCTGATTGACAGACATTGAGAGAGGATAGATCAGATGAGCTAATTCAAATAGTGTTAGTCGTTTCCCTGCTACCAGTTAAGGTGATGCCCTGAGACTCAACACAGTTCCACTGAATCTCACCTCTGAATAGAGGTGAGATTGTTATAGAGGTGTTGGAAGCTGTACTCTGGTTGAGGAAAAACAATGAACTTTGCTTTAGCTACACACTGTAGCCATTCTAGTATGCATTGAAATTAGGAGTAGGAAAGTAGAGAAGGAGGTAGGCATTGGTATCATTTCTATCTATAGCTCTTTGTCAATGTTTCCTATAATTTTTGCTGTTAAGGGATGCCTAATTTATGCAGGGGGACATGAGGAGTTGACATAGGATAGAGAACAAATCGAGCAAAGTTAAGAACTTAATTTTTAAAATGTGATTATCTTTTTGACCTTCTGAGCCTTTATTCACTCTTGTCCTCCTAGGAATCCGTGAAGACACAAAGAGGCTTCAGATTCTGAAATTTAAAAGGAGCGCTTTTGTGTCTATACTTTACCTTTGCAAGCCAGGCTATTGTCTGATGAAGGTTTAGTTTATGTCTCTTTGGCAAATCTTGCTCACCAGGCTAGGTCACAGAATTTCTAAGTAGGGGAAATCTAGGGAGATGGAAGGGGAGAAGAAAAGGGGAAAACTCTCCTCTCCACTCTTGAGGGATTGTAGGAAGGAGAAACAGAAAGTGATGCATGAAGTGAACAAATACAAGGGTCTCAACTTCTGTTCCTCAAACATCCATTTGGTGGGATAGTGTGTCCAATAAACAAGAGTATCATGATGTGCAGAGAGGAGTCCTACTCATACCTCTTTTTGAGACCCCCGGAGGAAGCTAGATTTGGACCTTGCAGAATGACTCATACCAGCTGAGGACATTACCACATCCTGGATAATATGCCTGGGCAGAAAGCATTTAACTGAAAGAACTTGATAGAAAGCACTGGGCTAGCAGTGTTGCTGTTTAGTGGCCACAGATGGATTATCTGTTCCAAGAAGCAGTAGACTCAAAGTCAGACCTCAGTATCTGTAGTATAAGTGGGAAATAGGGCAAGACCTTCTAGGCCTGGACTCTGAGCAGAAACATGGCATCAACTCAAAAAGAAGGGACCAAAGATTACCAAGGGCAGATTTATTTACTGGAGACCAGGATTGGAAAGGAATTAGCATTCAAAAACCCAAAGTTGTTTGCTTCTGTTTCTAGTCTAGAGCATGTGAGCAGCACCGCTGCTTCCATCCTAAGGAGAGGAGCTGCTGGAGGAAAGTTATCTGTGACAGAATTTTTATCTAAGAAACCAAACATATCCTGAAGGTCCTTTTTTCTTTTTTTTTTTTTTTGAAGACTAAACTTAAGATTGGGTATTTACTTACACAAATAGTTGGGGACACAGTAGGAAGAACAGATTAGTTACAGACAAAATAACAAACTCTCTCTACATGTAAAGTTGGTTATATAGCTTTTAGTTTTTTGGGTTACAGTATAAGTAAAATTTGGCAAACTGCTATTCAGATATAAACGATTTAAGTTAGTCCTCAGATGTCATTCTGCAAAATTCTCTAGTATCTCTTTTAACTTGAAAAAATTAAATTCTGATGAAAGCTCTTTCCTTTGTTTTTCTATTTTTTCTTTATCGCCAACCCTTCCAAGGTTTTTTTTTTTTTTTTTTTTTTTTTTTGCACTGAATTAAGGGAACCAGACTTCCAAAATCACAATGCTTGGATTTAAGACATTCCGTTCAAATTATTTCACCTGTGTGAAGTAACTGTGTTCTTATCTTTTGTAAATATTAAGGCATAGGCACAGTTACTCACATCTGCAATTTTACATTGGGATCTGGATTTCACTAGTTTTAAGTATTTTTTTCTAGACAAGTGGAAAGAAATGTTATTTCCTACTTCTGTCTGAAGTTGTAAAGATTTTCTTGGTTTAAAAATCTGTTGGTAGTAACTATAAGTAGAGGATACAAGAAATATTTGTTACAGGCAATCCGCACCTGGGTTCTGTTTCTTCTTCTTTACGTGTCTAACTCTGTGTGGTTATCAATTCTTTTGTCTGTTTAGGTCTTTGGTTATTGTTGTTCTGATGTATTGACACAGATCCTTTGCTTGACCGAATTTTCGTCAGGTTCCTGAACCTTCTAAACCCATCTGTGCACTTGCTTGTAAAATCTAGTTTTTGCAAAAAACTTGCTAACTTTAGCAAGAACCTCCCACCCTCAATATCTGATCACCCTAAATATCTGGTTGGGTGCCTTCCTCTACCATCCCTCAGGTGATACCTGATCACCCTGGCCTGTTTTCAGCAAGAATTCTGTTAGGTCAGCTTAGCCAGAATGTCCCTTCTGCCTGATTTTTCCTTTTAGTAATTTCCCATCAACGTACACCTGTCCTACTTCTTAATTATACATTTTCACTTGCTCGTGCTGTATTTGATGTCAAACCAAGTACCTCTCTCTGATGAAAAATCTCATTGCAGAAGTTTCTATACCTATTCCAAAGGCCTTGAATAAAGTCTTTTTTACTATGCTTTATCAAATGTCATTGAATATTTTTTTCTTTATTAGTATGCATGTTATTCACGGAATCTATAAACTCACTAAAGTTTGCATATTCTGCATGCATAAACATTTTTCTTTTCTGGTAATGACCCATATTTTTTGATAGGTTTTCAAAGAGGAATGAGATTCAATAAATTTGAAAGCACTTGTTCCATCTTTATATGTCAGCCTTATTTTTGTCCCATCAATTCTTCATTTTTCTTTTTGCTTATCTCTTCACTTTTTTTTTCTCCTTTTTAATATGATTAGGAAGTAAATCTGTAAGAAAATAGAAAATCTTTGCTTTCTGTTCATATCATTAAAAGGAAAGAATGAGAAATTTATGTTTTACTTTAAAATATAAAATTTTTGTGTTATGTATCCCTTGGTTTATTATTTAACTATAGGTCATTAGCTATTTTAAAGCAAAGAAAAAATTACAATTAATAAAAGAGCAACGTGATGCCCTCTGTATTTCTTTTGATTTTGGAAAGAAATAGGAGAATTGGTATTTTGGGGAAATAGCTTTTCAGTACAAACAACATTAAAAATTAAAATAAAAAACATTTAAATTATATGAAAAGTAGAATATATATAGATCCTAAAATCTTATAGAATTAATCACAATGAACCTTTTAGAAAACATTTTTAAGGCAAATCTTTCATATAAACGCATAATATAATTAAGGTCATAATAAAATTTGTACTTTGTAACTTGCTTTTTTTAATGGTGAATAATATTCTTGGTTAATTTTCCATGAAACAGAAAGTGCGTAGTTTGCAGATATTTTCTCCCATTGTGTAGGCTTTCTGTTTACGCTGTTGATGGTTTCTTTTGCTGTGCAGAAGCTCTTTAGTTTAATTAGGTCCCACTTGTCGATTTTCATTTTTGTTGCAATTGCTTTTGAGGACTGAGTCGTAAATTGTTTACCAAGGCCCAAGTCCAGAATAACGTTTCCTAGTTTTTTTTTTTTTTTTTTTTTTTTTTTTTGGTAGGATTCTTATAGTTTGAGGACTTACCTTTAAATCTTTAATCCATCTTGACTTAATTTTTGCATATTATGAAAGGTAGGAGTCTAGTTTCATTCTTTCCCATGAATCTAGCCAGCTATCTCAGCATCATTTATTTAATATATACCTTTCCCATTTTTGGCTTTGTCAAATATCATATGTTTTTAGATGTGTGGCTTTATATCTGCGTTCTCTATTCTGTTCCATTGGTCTATGGGTCTGTTTTGGTACCGGTTTCATGCATTTTGGTCACTATAGCTTTATAGTGTAGTTTGAAGTCAGGTAAATGTGATACCTTCAACTTTGTTCTTTTTGCTCAGAATTGTTTGTTTTTGCTGTTCGGGCTATTTTGTGGTTCCATGTGAAACTTATTAATAGAACAGCTTTTTCTAATTTTGTAAAAATTGACATTGACAGTTTGATGGGAATAGCATTGAATCTGTAGATTGTTTTGGGCAATATGGTCATTTTAATGATATTGATTCTTTCAATACGTGAGGATGGAATGTTTTTCTACTTACTTTTGTTGTCTGTGAAGATTTCTTTTAGCAGGGTTTTGAAGTTCTCCTTGTAGAGATATTTCACCTCCTTGGGTTGGATGTATTTCTAGATATTTTATTTTTGTGTATGACTATTGTAAATGGGATTGTGTCTTGATTTGGCTCTCAGCTTTAAAATTATTGGTGTATAGAAATGCTACAGATTTTTACACAATTTTGTGTCCTGATACTTTGCCAAAGTTGTGAGCCTTTGGACAGAGACTGTGAGCTTTTCTAAGTATAGACTCATATTGCCAGTGAAGAGAGATAGTTTGACTTCTTCTTTTCTTATTTGGATGCCTTTTAGCTTTTCTCTTGCCTGATTGCTGTGGCTGGGACTTCCAGCACTATGCTGAACAAGAGAGATGAAAGTTGGCATCCTTGTCTTGTTCCAAGTCTCAAGGGCAAAGATTTTAGCTTTTACCTACTCAGTATGATGCTGGCTGTGTGTTTGTCATAGATGGCTCTTATTATTTTGAGGTATGTTCCTTCAGTTCCTGGGACTGGGAAAATGCCTGCAGCTTTTCCTGGGGCTTCACTCACTTTTATGAGCTGGATGCTGTCACAGGAGCTATTTGCCAGTGTTCTCTTCCTTGGCATCTGGGGTGTCCTTCATGATTCCAGTGAATTCATGTTTTCCTTCTTGATCCAAAGCTCACAGAGTTTATCTTTATGCACTATCTTGCTATTCCCAAGTAGCTGAGGAATCCTCTATTCTGCCATTTTGGAAAAGAAACAAAGAGACACACCCAGTTATCTAATGTACTACTTCATTCCTGGAGAAGGAATTTCTGGGTCCAAAGCAAAGTTAAATAATTTTAAAAAATATGTCTTATTTATTTGGACTTATGTATTCAATAATTTTTTATTCAGTGCCTGTTCTGTGCTGGGGACTCTACCTAGGCTAGGGATAGAGAAGTGAAAAAAAAATCCCTTTCTTTAAGGAGACTATAGTCTTCAGTCAAATAAAGTGACAAAATAGAACATGAAACACAATAATACAGAAATAAGAATAAGGTACAGTGAGAGCATACAGAAGTTGCACCTAACTGGACGATCAATAGATATGGAAGAGGAATTAGATTAAGGGTTCGTTAAGTAATAAGGGCAAACATGAAGACTTTTCAAGTGAAAAGTGGCATTTTCAAAGGCCAGGAATGAATGAAATGAATACATGAATTAATAAATAAATAGTTCCTATTGGGAAATTGGCCTAAATCAGGGATGACTGGAGCATGGAGTTCCAAGAGTGAACAGTAAGGGATGAAGGTATAAAAGAAGGTGGAATTTGGATGTTGGAAACAGAGAACAATGGTTTGTACTACTGGTAGCATGAGTTGATTAAAATATAATGTAGTAACTAACAAGTTTGAAGGCATAATGGGAGAAGAAATTATAAAGGGAGAGACTGAGGATATTGAAAAATCATTAAATTATGTGATGAATTTTAGTATATTCACAGGTCTGTTTCTTCCTAATTTTTAAATGTTTCCTTTTGAATGTTAGAGTAATATATATGCATTCTTCTGGCTCATATATAATAAGATGTGGTTCTCTCTTTTGTATCCCAATTCCTTCTGGCTGTGTGCATGAGGAGACGATGCTAGGTGCTGTGCTTCTTCCTGACTGGGCTTTCTCACTCTTCAATTTGACTGTCCAGAGATCAGTTGTGGTGATGTAAAAATTGGAAGTAGTGAAATTGTTACATCTCTTTTCACTCAAAATAGGGCATTAACAGTAATCCAAAAGGAGTGAATTGGCATGTAATAACAAGTTATTCATGTTATAGGCAATTCACTTTCAAGTTCTAGCTAAAGGGATCATGCTTCCTGTGGCAAGTTCTGTATAAAATTTGTAGCATTTCAGGTTAATACTATTGACCACCAGGGAAGACAGTGAAATTGAGAGTGTGTGCCAACTAATCTTCCATAATAGTAGACTTGTGGTTTCTTCATTTGACCTTTGACCTTTGATTGCCTAGACATTATGGGCTGCAGTATACTGGAACAGTGTGCAATGCCCTGGGCCTTCCAAGTCTTAGTATCTGCTTGTTGCTTAGTGACTCACATCACTCTTGACAACTGTGCTTTGGACTTAAAGCAGTAATGCTAGTTCATGTGGATAATAGAAACAGTTTTCTGCCTCTGTGATAGTAAACAGTCTTAAATGAACTTTTTTTCAAAGAATTTTTCTTATAGAACCATTCACACTATTTTTGACCTTGTATAGAACTCATTCTCCTTTGCAAAAATGGTCATTGCTGATTAGAGAGATAAAATTGTATAACTATCATACATGACTGGTATAACTTGAACCACAAAAAAAGAAAAGGGATTTAAAAATCACCTTTGTCTTCGTTATGTAGTATTAGTGTCTCCTCTATTTTATTTGAGACTAGCTTTTCTGGATTTTTCTTCCTTGCAGTAGGGGTTTATATTACTTGAGTAATTGGCCTTCCAATTTCGTTTGGGTATTAAATTGCCTACTAGACAAAATGGTTTAAGAGTCATTTTTTTATGGTTTGACTTTAGGGTATTTAGAATTCTAAGGGGGGATTTCAGTTGTTCTAATTTACTCTGAAAATAAATACTGTAAAGCTACCCAAGGAAGTTCTACTCCTTGAATTTTAAGAAATATCCAACTTAAGAAATGAAATAGTATAATGAGCATAAAGCCTTGTTTTTGTGTTTTTTAAATTAATTCATTTGTTAAATTATGTGTGTATGTGTGCCCATATATGTATGTACATGTATATGTGTATTTTTATTTAACAAAAGGCTATGATAGTGACATACCTAAAATGTTGCAGGAAAAACGAATTTGGAGGAAATATTCAGATCTATGGGAAACTTCACTTAGATTAAACTAAAAAAATAACAAACCAATTGAAAATGATAAAGTTAGAACTTAAGCTGTTAAAATGACCCTTTTACTGTCCCAGGAGCATTGATGGAACATTGTTCAGATACATTTTGGAAGCTAAATCTGATTACCTTCTTTATGAGCAATATATTTATATTTCTCAGTTTTCATGCCTTCTCCTTTAAGATCTGTTAAAAATTAACATCAACTAGAAAAATTTATTCTACTTAATGAGTACCTCTCATATGAAAAGTGCCGGGGTAGATACTCTGAGTAACATATATTTTTTATTTTACAAGTATATGTTGAACAATTTCTCTTGTGAAAATGCATTGTGTGAAGCACTGGAAAAGCTTTGTGGTAAAGTCTAAAACTTCCATTTTTAGGAAGGCCATTCTGACTCTGGTAAACTGGGATGATTGATGGGGGAGTAAAGAAAACTGAAGCCAGTGAGACTTATTTGGAGGCAATTCAATAGCCAAAGAATGTAGTGGAAAACACCGAGACCAGGGCAGTGACAGTAGGAATAAAAATAATGTGTTGGATGGAGAAACATTGTTAAAAAGTTGGCTGAGAGTTTGTAGGTGGAAGAGGCAAAAGAAAACAAGCACCTAGATCTCATAAATGAATTCAGTAAAGTTTCAGGATATGAAATTAATGTATACAAATCAGCACTGCTATACACCAGTAGCAACCGAGCTGAGAATCAAATCAGGAACTCAACTGTTTTTACAATAGCTGCAAAAAGTAAAAATGAAATACTTAGAAACATACCTAACCAAGGTTGTGAAAGACCTCTACAGTGAAAACTACAACACACTGCTGCAAGAAATTATAGACAACACAAACAAATGGAAACATATTCTATGCTCACGGATGGATAAAATCAATATTGTGAAAATGACCATGCTGTCAAAAGTAATCTACAAATTCAATGCAATTCCCATCAAAATACCATCATCATTCTTCACAGAACTGGAAAAAACAATCCTAAATTTTATACGGAACCAAAAATGAACCCACATAGCCAATGCAAGACTAAGCAAATAGCACGAATCTGGAGGCATCACATTACTCAACTTCAAACTATATTACAAGGCTATAGTCACCAGAACAGCGTGCTACTTGTATAAAAACAGACATGTAGACCAATGGAACAGAATAGAGAACCCAGAAATAAAGCCAAATACTTATAGCCAACTGATCTTTGACAAAGCAAACCAAAACATAAAGTGGGGAAAGGACACCCTATTCAACAAATGATGCTAGGATAATTGGCAAGCAACATGTAGAAGAATGAAATGATCCTTATCTTTCAGCTTATATAAAAATCAACTCAAGATGCATCAAGGAATTAAAATCTAAGACCTGAAACTATAAAACTTCTAGAAGATAACATTGGGAAAACCTTTCCAGACATTGGCTTAGGCAAAGATTTCATTACTAAGAACCCCAAAACAAATGCAATTAAAACAAAGATAAGCCAAGTGTGGTGGCCCACACCTGTAATTTCAGCACTTTGGGAGGCCAAGGCAGGCAGATCACTTGAGTCCAGGAGTTTGAGACAAGCCTGGGCAACATGGTGAAATCCCATCTTTACTAAAAACTACAAAAATTGGTTGGGCATGGTGGCGTGCACCTGTAATCCCAGCTGCTTGGGAGGCTGAGGCAGGAGAATTGCTTTAATCCAGGAGGTGGGGATTGTAGTGAGCTGAGATGGCACCACTGCACTCCAGCCTGTGCTACAGAGTGAGACTTTGTCAAAACAAACCAAAACAAAACAACAACAATAACAAAAACCCAAAGATAAATAGGTTGGACTTAATTAAACTAAGGAGCTGTTGCTTGGCAAAAGGAACAGTCAGCAGAGTAAACAGACAGCCCACAGAATGGGAGAATATCTTCACTATCTATACATCTAAGAAAGGACTAATATCTAGAATCTATAGCAAACTCAAACAAATTAGCAAGAAAAAAACAATCCCGTCAAAAACTTGACTAAGAACATGAATAAACAGTTCCCAAAGTAGATATACTTATGGCCAATAAACATGAAAAAATGTTCAACATCACTAATCAGGGAAATGAAAATCAAAACCACAATTCAATACCACCTTATGTCTGCAAGAATAGGAATCATTTAAAAATCCAAAGCTAATCAGTGCTGGTATGGATGTGGTGAAAAAGGGACACTTTTAAACTCCTGGTGGGAATGTAAACTGGTACAACCATATGCAAAGCAGTGATTCCTTAAAGAACTAAAAGTAGATCTACCATTTGATCATGCAATCCCACGACTGGGCAGTATCTACCTAGAGGAGAAGTCATTATATACAAAAGACACTTGTGCATGCATGTTTATAGCAGTACAATTCAGAATTGCAATAATGTGGAACCAGTCTAAATGCCCATTAACCAATGAATGGATAGATTTCTATCTATCTCTTTATCTATCTATATTGTATGTATATATATACACACACATACACAACACATGATGTCTCAACTGACATCGAGACTAGAAATCCTATCTCTAGCAAATAGCATATATATAACCATATATGTAGATATAAAGATATCAATATATAACCATATATATATGCTATAAATTCAACTTTTCTACCCTCCGTCTTCCTGCATATATATGTGTGTGTATACATATACATATATATATATATATGTGTGTGTATATATATATATATACACACACATATATATATGCAATCTCCATCTCCTGGGTTAAAGCAATTCTGTCTCAGCCACCCAAGCAGCTGGGATTACAGGCGTACCACCACGCCTGGCCAATGTTTGTAGTTTTTAGTAGAGACAGGGTTTCCTCAATATATATATGCTATAAAATTATATATATTTAAATATATAAATATATAAAATATATAAATATATATATATATATATTATATATATATATATTTTTTTTGGTGCACCCATCACCTGAGCAGTGTACACTGAACCCAGTGTATAGTTGTTTTTAATCCCTCACCCTGCTCCTAACCCATCCCCCCAGTCTCCAGAGTCCATTATGTCATTCTTATGTCTTTGTGTCCTCATAGCACATGTGGGGGCTGTTTTAAACTTCAGAATCACTCACTGAAAGCACAAAATGCAGAAAACTAACTAGACTACAAAAAACACACTTACTTATAGTATAAGAACTAAAACACAAAGTCAAATCATCAACTTGTTCAATCCCAGATGGGAAAGTGCATATTGTGTGACTAAATGTTTTGGCTGCCCTGTAGATATTAGTGATGGCAAAAGTGCTGGTGATTATTGATTTTGGGGGTCACAAATAAATTTTAGCAAGTAGGCAAATTCACAAATGTAGAATTTGTGAATAATGAAGACTGATTGTATTATTGGATAATATGGTAAGCATATATTTAACTTCATAAGAAAATGCCAAACCATTTTCTAAAGTACCTGTATCATTTTGCATTCTCACTTCCAATCTCCAGTGGCCCACTCCCTCAACAGCAATTAGTGCTGTAAGCTTTTCTGACTTGAGGTATTCTAATAGGTATATAGTGGTATCTCATTATGGTGTAATTTATGTTTCTATAATGAGTAATGATGCAGAACATATTTTTCCAATCACTTATTTGCTACACTTATATCTTCTTTGCGGAAGGTATTTCTGACCAAACATTTTACCCATTTATTAAAAATTGGTTGTTTGCTTGCTTATTGTTGAGTTTTGAGAGCTCTTTCTATATTCTGCACATAAGTCCTTTGTCAGATATGTGATTTGTAAATGTTTTCTCCTAGGGTGTGCCTTGAGTTTTCATTCTCTTAAGAGTATCTTTGACAGAGCGAATGTTTTAAATTTTGTTAAAATCTAATTATTTATGTTTATGGGTCATTTTATTTATTTCCTTTCAATCTGTATGCCTATTTATTTTCCTTGCCTTATCTGTATGATGCTGAATAGGAATGGTGCAAGTGAGCATCCTTGCTTTTCCCAGTTACAGGGGGAACATCTGGTCTTTCACTATTAACTGTTAAATTCGCTGTAGAGTTAAAAATGCTACTTAATTTTTAGTAAGTAGCATGGTTAATAAAAGTTTCTTTTCTATTCCTAGTTTGCTGAATTAAAAAAAATATGAATGGATGTGAAATCTTTTTACATGCTTTCTTTCTCCACCTTTTAAAAAGATCCTGTTTTTTTTTTTTTTTCTTGTTTAGTCTGTTTATTTGATGAATTATATTGATTTTCAAATGTTAAGCCAGCCTTGCTTTTCTAAGACAAACCGACTTGGTTGTAATGTGTTATCTTTTTAGTATATTGCTGAATATACTTTGTTATATTTTGTTGATAACTTTTGTGTCTGTGTTCCTGAGGGATATTGGTTTGTAGATTTCTTTTCTTATAATGTCTGCTTTTGTCATTGCTGGCTTCACAATGGAAATGTCCTCTATAATAATATTTTTGGAAAGACATTGTGTATAATTGGTATAATTTTTCCTTAAAGGTTTGAAAAAATTCACCATTGATATCGTTTGAGTTTGAACTTTTGTTAAATATCAAATAATGTTTAAAGAATATAATTGAGTAACTATTGTGTATCTGAGATATAGACCACTTTCTCACACATTTTCTCAATTATTTTCATAGTATATTTACTATTTCTACTGAAAATTTTGACTTAGGTTAGCATAAGGTATTGAAGGGAGAAAAGATCAATTAGTAGGTTTGATGTAAAATAGACACTACGTTGTTAGTTTTTTTTTTTTTTTTTTGAGATGGAGTTTTGCTCTTGTTACCCAGGCTGGAGTGCAATGGCGCGATCTCGGCTCACCGCAACCTCCGCCTCCCGGGTTCAGGCAATTCTCCTGCCCCAGCCTCCTGAGTCGCTGGGACTACAGGCACGCGCCACCATGCCCAGCTGATTTTTTTGTATTTTTAGTAGAGACGGGGTTTCACCATGTTGACCAGGATGGTCCCGATCTCTTGACCTCGTGATCCACCCGCCTCGGCCTCCAGAAGTGCTGGGATTACAGGCTTGAGCCACCGCTCCCAGCACGTTGTTAGTTTTTTATTTCACTGAGGAAGTTAAAATCTTTTTATGGAAGAGCTAGACTTACAGTTAAGATAAGGTAAACTTGTGACTTTAAGTGAAATCATGACTTCTTTGTGCCCCAATTCTCTTATCTAAAATATGGGCATAATTCATCATAAAATGCATTAGCATAGATAAGTATTCTGAATTTATGCCTAGTTCATAAATGACTAAATTAGACTTCAGTAGAATATGAGCACTAGTTTTTCATCAAGCTAGAAAATAATCAAAGTTTTAAGCATAATTGTGGGAGAATTAACTAACTGTTGATCAAAATAGGTATTCTATTTGCTTTCTGAGTATATAGCAAGACTTTATTTCTCAGCCTCCCTTAGGAGTACTTGTAGCTATGTGGCTAAATTATATGCAGTGCAACATGAGAGGAAGCATCGAATGTCACTGCTAGATCCAAGTTGCTAACAACCTCTTGTATGCAGCCCTCAATGTTTTATTCCCCTTCAGTCTGGCTGGGATTGAGACAATCAATGGTGACTTTGAGACTGCAGAGCTGCTACGAGCCTGGGTTCCTTGCATGAATGAGAGTTACTCTGCCAACACATTCACCTGTCCAATAATGCTCTTTGAAAAACAAAATGTGTTTGGATCACTTATTAACAATAACCAGTGTTACTTTCATTTGTACAGTCAAACAGGGTAAAAGTTCTCTCTTAATGCTAATATACTTTTCTTATTTAGAAAAATTAATGTTCAAATTTGAGCAATCCCAATGGAACAGAAGTATCCTATTCCAGAGGGAACACAATTTATTATCCCCCAAACCTACAAATCAAAGATAAAAAAGAAAAGTAATATTAAAAGTTTGCTAATCAGGTGAAAGATTCCAGGGAAGGATATATGTGATTTTGTTTGGTTGTTGTTGGTTTAAGGATAGGCATAATAATCCAAGATAGGCATTCCAAGCAGCAATGTTATTGAATTTATATATTAAGAGCAAGAAACTTTACTCAAACCTATAACTGTGCTACACAGTATGTGAGCAATGTTGATTCGGGAATTGCTAAATAACTACTGGGGAAGCTTATAGATTTATATGTACTTATGAGCAATAGAAGATATTAGATATTTATATGACTCGCTAAGAATTTCCATAATTCTATTTTAATACTAAAAAGTATTCACACATTTAAGCAGAATTCCACAGTACTTGAAAAATAACAAACTGACAATTAAAATGCAGAGAGATAATAGATTCATATTCTTCCTGTGTGATGGAAGATTGTTTAGATTTCAAGGTTTATTTTGTCCTGCCAACAGAGTTATTAATCATCCTTCCTCATTTTTTTTTTTCACTGCTAGGATTGACAAGGATTTTCTTTCACCTTGAAGAACTGCATATAGCGAGGAGTTTCTTTGCTTTATTCCTGCAGTCTTAACATATCCTACTGAGTAAAGGTAAGTTGTTTTTCATTCTGTATTCTGTTATATTTTTGACAAATGATTTTTAAATCACAGCTTTAATTCCTCTCTTGGTATTGAAGGATCATAAACAAATACATTTTTATGTTATTTTTGTTTAGTAAGCTTTATGATTTTATCCTCCTCAACTGGACTAATTCAATAAGCAGCAGACCATAAGGCAGTAAATGAATATACTATTAATTTTTATTGCCAAAGTTTCTTTTATGTACTATTTGATCTAAAGACGTTATTCACATTTTTATGATGATACTGGCAGATCTGAATAAATCTAGTCCTGTAATTCCTATTGATAAAGCCTGGATACTTTTAACTCAGCAGCTCAAGAAATGGTAGCAATTCAAGTCTCATGAACCAGTTCATTAAGTCAAAGTTTTGGATTAGAAAGGAAAAGGAAAGCAAATAACTCATAGTTCCTTTGCCGAATCAATAGAACACAATTGGGAAGGTTTAACTACTGTGCTCGTACCAGTTCACTACAAGAACTTGGTGGATGATTTACTCTTTTCTTTGTTCGCCTTGAAAATGAGAAGTACAGTCCTGAATTACCGCAAAAATAGCTTCTAAAAATTGCTTTGATTCTGTAGTTGCACAAAATTGGAGCTGAAGCAGTTGGCCATTAAAACAGGATGGTCAAATTAAGAAAAAATAGAAAAAAAACAAAGGATGTAAGGACGTGCCTTAGTCCCAGATGGCCTGGTGTTCTGCAGGCCCTCACTCCCTAGACTACTTTGCTGCTAACTTTGCAGTTGTAGTAATTTGTTAGTACAGTAGAATCTCCCATCTCAAGCTCATACTAACTAATCCAGTGCTCTCAATTCATATTTCCTCACCTTTGAAAATGATTTATGTTCCATAGGGATCCAAAAGAAGTGCTAGATACAATGTAAAACATGGGTGGTAATGATAGTACAAGCCCTGAAAAGGCTTAATCTGACTGATATTTATTGAGGACTTGTAAAACTTCATGGAAATACAAATAAACATGTTTCATGCCCACTGAGAGCTTAGTCAGAGAAATAAGATCCTGCTCACAAAAGATGCATAAAATATAACCTGATAATCATGCAAAAATTGTTTTATAGCTATTGATTGCCATGCAAAAATTACAGCTAAATGACTGGTGTGGGCATTTCTACGTTCTTGTGCCCTGAGAATTTTTCTGGGCATTCAGTTTACTCTTTGAAGGTTGTTTATTGTTAAGCAATGCTAGAACAACAACAACAAAAATTATTTTCTTTGCATTGCTGAGGCAGACAATCAATACTAAAGGCATTCTGAGAGAAAAACATGATTCAAGGCCGGGTGTATAAAAGTTCTTTATGGAGTTGGTAATACATGAGTCGGATATCTCTCCAAATCTATGGTAGATGTAGTACTTAATGATGAGGTGTTAGAAGCTTTCCTTTAAAGTGTGGAATGAGGCCAGTATGCCCATTATGCCACTATTTAACATTAGACTAGTGATCTTAGCAAACATGGTAAAAGTAATAAAAGGAATTAAAATTAGAAAGCAATATGCAAAAAAACCATGTTGTTGGACATTAATCTGTAGTGGGCATTTTTTGAAATAGCTTTAATAAGGCAATTTACATGTCATACAATTCACCTGTTAAAATGTACAATTCAGTTAATTTTAGTATATCCACAGTTGTGCAACTATCATAATAATTTTAGAATATTTTCTTTTGTTCAAAAGAAATGCTACACCATTAATTGCCACCATCATATCATATGCCCTTAGCTTTAGGCAACCATTAGCATGTTTCTGTTTATAAAATTTGCCTATTATGGAAATTTCATGTAAATGGAATTGTACAGTATCTTGTTTATTGTGACTGACTTCTTTCACTAAGGGTAGTGTTTTTGAGCTTCAACTATGTAATAGCATATACCACTATTTCATAACTTTTTATTGGGAAATAGTATTTTATTACATGAGTAAGCCATACTTTACAGTCTATTCATTAGTAGATGGACATCTGAATTGTTTCAACATTTTGTCATTATGAATAATGTTGCTAGGAACATTCATGTACAAGTATTTTTGTAGATGCATGCATTTCTTTCTTTTGGCTAGCAATTGCTCAGTCATAAGATTACTCTGTTTGGTAACTCTGTGATTACTTTAACATACATGGTTTGAGCATTTGAGGAAGTGCCAGACTATTTACCAAAGTGGCCAAAATGTTTTACATACTCACCATTAATGTATGAGGTTTCTAGTTTCTCTACGTCTCACCAGCACTTGTAATTATCTGTCTTTTTCATCGCAGTTAATCTTGTAGATGTGAAATGGAGGCTTGTTTTGGTTTTGATTTGTATTTCTCTGATGACTAATAATGATGGCACATCTGTTCACGTACCTATTTGCCATTTTGTATGGTCAGTTGTGTATCATAAATGGATAATTTCCATTTATTATAAATGGGGTTTTAAATGTGATTGAGTTGTTAATTTTTTATATATTCTGAATACCAGTCCTTTATCTGATATATGATTTGCAAATATTTTCACTTATCCTGTGGGTTGTATTTTCACTGTCATGATGGTGTTCCTTAAAAGCACAAAATTTTAAAAATTTTGAGAAGTTCCAGGATTTTTTTTGTTGTTGTTTGTTTCAAGATGGAGTTTCACTCTGTCATCCAGGCTGGAGTACAGTGGCCCTCTCGGCTCACTGCAGCCTCTGCCTCCTTGGTTCAAGTGATTCTCCTGCCTCAGTCTCCCAAGTAGCTAGGACTATAGGCATGTGCCACCATGCCTGGCTAATTTTTGTATCTAGTAGAGATGGGCTTTCACCATGTTGGCCAGGCTGGTCTTGACTCCTGACCTCAGGTGATCTACCATCTCAAAGTGCTAGAATTACAGGTGTGAGCCATCATGCCTGGCCAGAAAGTCCAATTTATCTACTTTTTTGTTGCTGGGTTTCTGGGTCATTCTGAAAACCTATTGCCTAATTTAAAGTCAAGAATATTTACTTAAATGTTTTCTTCTAAGGGTTTTAAGTGTTTTAGCTCTCACAGTTAGTTCTATGATTCATTTTGAGTTAATTCTTGTATATAATGTGGGGGAGGTGTCCAAAGTCATTATTTTGCATGTGGATATCTGGTTGTCCCAGCACCACTTATTTAAAAGACAATCAAATTGTTCTGGCATCATTTAAAAAAATGTGTTGACCATAAATGTGAGGGTTTATTCCTGGACTTACAACTTTTTCATTAATCTAAATGTCTACCTTATGGCAGTACCACAGTATCTTGATAACAGAAGCTTTGTTAAAAATTGTGAAATTTGTGGGTGGGGACAGGGAAGAGAGCTGGTATGATTTTAAATGAGCAACAGGAGGCAGATCTTCGTGGTGATGGAACAGTTCTGCAGGCTTGATCATGATGCTGGTTACATCTATCTACACATGATGACATCATATAGAAGTATACACATGTATTGTACCAACATCAGTTTCCTGGTTTTCATATTGTATTACAGTTATATAAAATGTGAGCTTTGGAGGAATCTGGAGAAAGACTACACAGGACCTCTCTTGTAACATCCTGTGAATATACAATTATTTCAAAATACAAAGTTAAAATATGAACAAATTAAAAAAAATGTGAAATTTGGAAATGTGAATCCTCTAAGTTTTCTTTTTTGTTTTGGCTATCCTGCATCCTTGAATTTCCATATAAATTTTAGGGCCAACTTGTTAATTCTGTAAAAACTCCCAGTTGGAATTTTGATGTGGATTAAATTTAAAGATCAATGTGGGGAGCATTGTCATTTAATAATACTAAATCTTCTTTCTGATCATTAGACATGGATATGTTTTAATTTATTTAGATTGTGTTTAATTTATTTCTTCTGTGTCTTATAGCTTTCAGAATATGAGTTTTGCATTTTTAATTAAATTTATTCCTAAGAATTTTATTTTTTGTTGCTGTTGTTACTGGAAATGTTTTCTTAACTCTTGAATTCTCTATTGCTAGTGTATATAAATATAATTAATTTTTAATTTGATCTTGTGCCCTGCAAACCTGATTAATTCATTTATTATTTCTAATAATTTTTATCAGGTTTCTAAAGGTTTCTCTAAGAACATAGAGACTGTTTAACTTTTTTCCTTTCCACTCTAGATATTTTAAATTTCTTTTTTTACTCAATTGTTCTAGTTAGAATCTCTAGTACAATGTTGAAGCTCTGTTGTTCTGTTCTGTAGTGAGAGCAGATTTTTTTTTTTTTTTTTTTTTTTTTTGCTTCCAGTCACTGGGAGAAGGCATTCAGTCTCTCACTATTAAATGTGATGTTAATTATAGCAGGTTGCAGTGATTCTTGCTCATAATCCTAGCTTCTTGGGAGGCTGAATGAGGAGGATTGCTTGTGGTCAGAAATTTGAGAACAGCCTGCAACATAGTGAGATCCCATCTCTAAAAATTAAAAAATAAACATAAGCTGAGTGTGGTGGTGTACAACAACAGTCTTAGCTATTCAGGGAGGCTGAGACAGGAGGATCCCTTGATCGCGAGGGTTCTATGCTGCACTGAGCTTTAATTGCACTACTGCACTCCAGCTTGGGCAGCAGAGAGTGACCCTGTCTCTTAAGAAAAAAAAAATGATGCTGTTTGTGTGTGGTTGTTAAATTATTTTGGGTACATTTCAGGTTGAGAAAGTTTTTGTGTTAAAGTTTGTGAAATGCTTTTTCTGTTTCTATTTGAGAAGAATAGCAATTTTTATGAATTCTTTTTTTTGTTTTGTTTTTTTCAGTAATTCCATTATCTTTATTCTATATAGGTCTGTTTCCACTGACTTTTTTCCCCCTGATTAACTTTCTTTTTCCTCTGATTATGGGCCAAATTTTCATTGCATATCTAAATTTTTTGATTAGCTGCTGAATATTGTGAATATTACAATATTGAATACATAAATTTTTGTTGTATAACTTTAAACATTGTTAAATTTTGTGTTGACAAACAGTTACTTTTATATCAATTAGACCCTTTCACATGTTTTAAAACTGTTAGGTAAGATCCAGAGCAGACTTTAGGGCTTGTTTAATCTTACTAATAAGGTGTGACACATTCTAGGGCTCCTATAGGCGGGTGTTGAACAATGAGAGCACATGGACACAGGGAGGGGAGCACTACATACTGGGGTCAGTTGGGGGGAAATAGGGGAGGGACGGTGGGGGGTGGGGAGCTGGGGAAAGATAGCAAGGGGAGAGATGCTAGATGTAGGTGATGGGGAGGAAGGCAGCAAATCACACTGCCACGTGTGTACCTATGCAACAATCTTGCATGTTCTTCACATGTACCCCAAAACCTAAAATGCAATAAAATAAATAAATGGGGGAAAAAAGAGAAAACCTAGAAAGCAGAGAAAATGCGTGAATGCATAAAACAACTGTTTTTATGAATTCTTGAAAAAAATAGGAGAGGGAGATCACTTTATTGCCTGAAGTCAGAATTATCTTAAGAAAAACGAAGACATCCCAAGAAAATAAAACTACACATCAATATTTCTCAAAAACAGATATACAAATGTCCTCAAAAGTTATTAGCAAACTGAATCCACTTTGCAGAAACTGGTTATGAAAAGGATTATACGCCATTGTTTGTTTTTTGCTTGTTGCATTGTTCAAGTGCCTTTATAGATTCTGGATCCCTTTGTCAGATACAGTTTGCAAATATTTTCTCCCATTTGGTAGGTTGTCTGTTTACTCTGTTGATAATTTCTCTTGCTGTTCAGGAGCTCTTTAGTTTAATTAGTTCCCATTTGTCAGTTTTTGTTTTTGTTGCAATTCCTTTTGAAGACTTAGTCACAAATTCTTTGCAAAGGTCAATGTCCAGAGTGATGTCTCCTAGGTTGTCTACTAGGATTCTTGTAGGTCAAGGTCTTACATTTAAATCTTTAATCCATCTTGAGTTAACTTCTGTATATGGTAGAAGGTAGGGGTCCAACTTTCATTCTTCTGCATGTGGCTAGCAGTCTATCTCTGCATCATTTACTTAATAGAGGATTTTCTCCTCATTACTTATTTTCATTTACTTTGTCAAAGATGTGATTGCTGCAGGTGTCCTGCTTTATTTCTAGGTTCTCTATTCTGTTCCATTGGCCTGTGTGTCTATTTTTGTATCAGTACCATACTGTTTTGGTTACCATAGCCTTATACTATAGTTTGAAGTAAGGCAATGTGAAGCTTGAAGTTTTGTGCTTAAGATTGCTTTGTCTATTTGGGCTCCTTTTTGGTTTTATACTAATTTTAGAACAGTGTTTTTCTAGTTCTGTGAATAATGTTGTTGGTAGCTTGATAGGAGTAGTGTTGACTCTGTGGATTGCTTTTGTCAGTATTGTAATTGTAAAGTCATAGGGTTGTCCGCTCTTTTGTTACTATTTTAGTGATTTGAGCTGTCTTTGTCTTGATTAGTTTACTTAAAGTTTTGTCATTTTTGTTGGTCTCTCTGAAGAGCCAGCTTTTGGTTTTATTGATATTCTTTATTGTTTTGACATCTTCCATTTCATTAATTATTGTTGAGTTGTTTATTTTCCCTTCACTCCTCTCAAATTTTTATTCAGGTATAGTAAGTCTCTGTTGGTAGGCACATATATGTGTACATTGATATATTTTTTTTAGGTGTATAATATGAATATTGTTATGTTGTCCTAATAGATGAACACTTTTCTTATTTAAGAATTTTTTTCCCATTTATTTATTTTATTGCATTTTAGGTTTTGGGGTACATGTGAAGAACATGCAAAATTGTTGCATAGGTACACACGTGGCAGTGTGATTTGCTGCCTTCCTCCCCATCACCTACAATTTTTATGTTTAATACTAATGACTTTTTTTCTGTTTTAAGTCTATTTTGTTTGGTATTATAGCCACTTCACCTTTCTATGGTTTTTGTTTTTATAATACACGGCTTTTCATTGTATTACTTTCAAAGTATTTGTCTTTAAATCTAACGTTTGTCTCTTATAGACCACATAGATTTTGATGTTGTTTTCTTATCCATCTTGACAATCTTTATGGATTGCTTAATCTATTCACATTTGATGAATTTATTGATATAGTTGGCTTTATGTCTTTATCATTTACATTTTGTTTTATATATTTCTTACCTTTTTTGTTAGTCTATTCTTCTTGTACTACTTTCTTTGGCATTAAATGAATATTTTCTAATGTAACATTGTAATCTTTAAACTATCTTGAGTTAACTTCTATATTAGTGAAAGATAGAGATCCTAGTTTCATTCTTCTGCATGTAGCTAGCAATCTATCTCAGCATTATTTGCTTAATAGAGGATATTAATGGCTCTTTCACTATATATGTATGTATGTATGCATATATTTAGTGATTTTGGTTTTTTTTCTACTTGTCATTATCTATACTTCATATCTATAGAAAATAATTCCAGTGCTATTACTATATTAAACCTATATATGTTTTAATGTGCAAACTAGAGAAGGTGAAAGAAGAAATGAGGGAAAGTATGTATTTTCAGAGTTTGTTATATGAAAGTTATTATTTACCATGTTTAATTTTTTATTATTTTTGTGAATTTGAGTTAAGATCTGCTTTTATTTTTTTTGCTTTGCTTTCATCTGCCTCCTTTGTGTTGTTATTTTAAAATATATTGTGTTCCTATGCATTGTAGTCCTATAATGCATTTATGTATGTATTGTTTTATACAATTTATCTTCAAATCAATTAAGAAAGGAAAGGAAATATGCATTCATATTATCTTTAAAATCACATAGTAATGTGTGGCACATATACACCATGGAATATTATGCAGCCATCAAAAACGATGAGTTTGGGTCCTTTGTAGGGACATGGATGAACCTGGAAACCATCATTCTCAGCAAACTGACAGAAGAGCAGAAGATCAAACACCGCATGTTCTCACTCATAGGCGGGTGTTGAACAATGAGAACACATGGACACAGGGAGGGGAGCACTACACACTGGGGTCAGTTGGGGGGAAATAGGGGAGGGGGGGGGGGGGGGGGGAAGCGGGGGAGGGATAGCAGGGGGAGAAATGCCAGATGTAGGTGATGGGGAGGAAGGCAGCAGATCACACTGCCACATGTGTTTCTATGCAACAATCTTGCATGTTCTTCACATGTACCTCAAAACCTAAAATGCAATAAAATAAATGGAAAAAAAATAAAATCACATAGTAAAGTTTACTGGCATTCTTTTTTTTCATGTGGATTTACATTACTGTCTGAGGTCACTTGCTTTCATTACTAATTGTTGTATGGCAGGTTTGCTAGCAACGGATACTCTATTTTTGTTTATCTGTGAGTATCTTTATATTTCCTTCATTTTTTGAAAGATAGTTTTACTAGATATGAGACTCTTGGTTGAAAGTTTCTCTTTCAGCATTTTGTAAATGTCCTATTGCCTTCTGATGTCAGTTGCTTCTGACATTAATTTTATAGTGGTTCCTATGTGTGTGCTTTCAAGATTTTCTATTTTTCTTTAGTTTTAAAAATTTTAGTGAGATTTGTTGGAGTAGAGTTCATTAAGATTTTTGGATGTGCAGATTGATTTTTAAAAATAGAATTAAAAAATAATTTAAAAATTTTGGCCATTATTTATTCACGTTTTCTGCTTATCTCTCTCATCTGCTTCTGATACGCTTGTTATATGTATGATGCTGTCTTTAATGGCGTTCTGCATTGTCTCAGGCTCTGTTTATGTTTCTAAATTCTTTGTTCTCACTTTTTTAGATTGTCTTAGCTCTTAGATCTCCAAGTTTATGGATTCTTTCTTCTGCAGTTCCTACTATTTTGTCTCTCTTGTGACCTCCTTATTTTCATTTTAAAATTAAAAATATACATTCAGTTTTTCCTGTTTTATTTCTTTATTAACATTCTCTATTTGATGAAACTTTTCATCATATCTTCCTTTACTTTTTAAGAGTGACTTCTTTTAGTTCTTTCTACTTGTTTATACCATCTTCTTCCAAGTCTTTGTCTGCTAAGTTTGACATATAGGACTTTTCAAAAGTAGTTTCTGGCAGCTGCTTTAAAAAGTTGTGTTTTCACTGTAAATGGGTTATACTTTCTTGGTTTTTTGCTTATTTTTTGGTTGAAGACTGGGCGTTTTAGATGCTATACTGTAGCACTAGAAAGTGAATTAACTTCACTCCCATGTTGGTCAGCAATCTTTAAAAAAACCCAATCAATAGGACATGTGTACATATACACACAGAGAAATATATTTATTAAAAGGATTTGGCACATGTGATTATTGGGAAAGGCAAGTCCAAAATCTGCAAGTTGTGCTGGCAGGTTAGAGACCTAGGAGAGCTGATGTTCTAGTTAGAATCTAAAAGCTGTCTGGTGTAGAATCAAAAAGAGCCAATGTTGCAGATGAAATCTGAAGGCAATCTGCTTCAGGAGGATTCTATCTTGCTTGGAGAAGGCCAGTATTTTAGTTCTATTCAGATCCTCAACTGGTTGAATGAGGCCCACTCATGTTGTGGAGAATAATCTGTTTACTTAAAGTCCACTGACTTAAACATCAAATCATCCAAAAACACCCTACAGAAATGCCCAGAGTAATGTTTGACCAAGTATCTGGGCACTCTGTGGACAAACTGACATATAAAATTAACCGTCACAACCCTCATGGCTTATTGGTATTTGTCTGTTTATTTGTTACTTGGTTAGACTATGTCAATGGGATCTATTTCTCCTACAACTTGAAGTTACTGATGTCCCTCTTCAAAGAGTGCAGCCTGGTCCGGCATGGTGATTCAAGCCTGTAATCCCCAGAACTTCGGGAGGCCAAGCCAGGCAGATTGTGAGGTCAGGGGTTTGAGACCAGATTGACCAACGTGGTGAAACCCTGTCTCTACTAAAAATACAAAACTTAACCGGGCATGGTAGTGTGAGCCTGTAATCACAGCTACTCAGGAATCTGAGGCAGGAGAATCACTTGAACCCAGGAGGTGGACGTTGCAGTGAGCTGAAATCACAACATTGCACTCCAGCCTGGGTGACAAAGTGAAACCCCATCTCAAAAGAAAAAAAAAAAAAGTGCAGCCTTGGGCACATGCACAGTCACCTGAAATAACAATTGATTTAGCAGTACTCTTGTTTACTGTCCCTCTCTCTAATTTTTCTGTTAAGCTGCCTACTTCTGTTGGTGTTACACCTAGCTGTTAGAGGATGTTAGAATGTTAGGATAACATGAAGGCTAATTTCTCTGTCATTTTTAACAATGCCATAATATAGAAAATACTCCACAGTCTTATGAAATTAAATACTTTTATTTTCCACAGGGTTAATCTCTGAGACCAGTGTTTCAGGTTTGTTCTGATACCAGGAGAACTTTTCTTAACTGTCTCTTTTTGTGGTTTTCTCTTGCAAATTGTAGGTCATATACAGTTTAGCTTATGATTTCATACAGCTACCATACTATTTCCTACTTGCTTACTATCACAATCTCTATTGTTTTGAAGAGTGTTTGTAAGCTTGAAATTTCTCATATTTTTTTCCAAATGAAGTCAGTTTCTTTACTGAGAGCTATAGAACTCTGCTCTTATGACCTGCTGCTTTCTATAGGGAAAAGTTCTCTGAGCCACTTCTCTGGGGGAAGGGAGAGTGATGTACTCCTCTTAGAATGATAGAATGATAGCCTTACATTATCTAAAAAGAGTATAAGTTTTGTTTTTTTTTTTAAGCTGCTTTTAATTTGCAGATACTGTTGTTTGCACATATTTTTAAAATTATACTTTAAGTTTTGGGGTACATGTGCAGAACGTGTAGGTTTGTTACATAGGTACACATGTGCTATGGTGGTTTGCTGCATCCGTCACCCCATCATCTACATTTCACTTCAGTCTCTGGTCTTCTTGGCTTGTGTTACCCTGTGTAAAACTTCTTCCCCTCTAGTGAGCTGGGGTGAGGGTGATCTGCACCCTATTAGTTACAGTCTACTGATCCTGGTGTAGAGCTTCTGCTCCACAAGTTGGGGCTGGGTGGAGGTGGAATACCCCAGAGATCTGAGCCATTCTTGCCTGGAATAGGACCTCTGCAATATGGAGCCAGGGGTGAGAAATGCTGGTGTCTTCCCTCTCCTAGGAAGGGACTGTACCACTTGACTGGGAGCAAAGGGGATAGGGAAAACGTTTTTGGGCTGCACTCACCTGTACTGAAGTGTCTATCATACTGAGCTGGAAGTGGGAGAAAAGGAGGGCGTTGAGACTCAGGTGACATAGGCTCTTGCTTTTCTTACGAAGAAAGAGCAGTTTTTCTTGAATAAATGTTTCTTCATTTGTTATATGCCCTTAGGATTATTTCCAGATAGTCTACAGGATGTTTTTATTTTTAAAAGCAATTTTCACCAGTTATAGCTGTTTCGCTAGGCTCCACAGAGCTCCTCATGCTGCCATTCTAGAAACCTGGGACCTTATTTGTTAAATATTTTTAATAGTTTATATTATGCACCTCAGACATCTCAAATTTTAGCCACAGTTATAGTGGATGTTCACTGTGAGCTCAAGCTCATGCACACTGCATTACATATCAAGTGCATTTGTGCTTCTCAAAGGCAGTTCAGAAGTGCAGGGATGTAGGGGAATTAGGTCATGAAAGAAATGGCCTGACAACTCTCAACTAGCGGAGGGCAGGTACCAGTGGATGAATGTCCTGGCTTTCCACCTTTTCAGTGTATTAATTTGAGAGACATATTGGTCATTTCCCAGAGGTTGTCATTCTCTTCAACCTACAAAAGGGCAAATAATAGAAAAATGATTTCTAAGAAGGGCAACAAAATGTCTAAATATCCCAAAGGCAACTAAATCTCACAGTCTGGTATGTGCAAATAATACCAAACATATTAAACTCATTACATTGGCAAAAGTTCAAGAAGTCTGATAATATCAAGTATATGCCAAGATGAGGAACAATAGAAATGTTCATATATTTCTATTGTGGGCATGTGATTGTTATAAGATGCTTTGGGGAGCAAGTTTACAGTGTCTAATAAAAGTGAAGCTGTGCATAACATATGATCTAGCGATTCCACTCTTGGATACACCAAGAGATGAAAAAATGATAGCAAAAGTGTTACCATGTGCCACACCCTTTTAAAATGTTTTCTATAGTAATAACTTTCTCATCATAATAACTTTGAGGTAGGTACTATAATTACTCAAATTTCACACATAAGCAAATTGATGGAGAGAAATGTGGAGTAACATGCCTAAGACCACAAAGCTAGTACTTACAGGACTATGTTTAAATTCAAGGAGTCTGATCTTAGAGATCATGTTCTCAACTATTTACTATATGGTATATATTATGTGTAACAGCATTGCTTGTAACAATGAATCTTAGATATTAGTGTTGATAAAGTATGCTTATTAATGTGGAAATTATCCCCTCTAGGTACATGTAAATACACATGCATCTAAAAAAATTTGTCTTGTATATGTTAACATAGGTGATGTGAGGAACAAAACAACTTACTGGAAAATGTTTAATATAACCTTATTTTGATTAAAACAAAACTATTAAATTCCAAAGAAAAAGTTCTGGAAGGATATTTAATGATAATTTTAGCAAAAGATTTTTCGATGATATCAGTATATTATAGGTCATAGTCACTATTCATATTTTTCTATTTTATGTGGTTTTTAAAGAGAAAGTACTGTATGATGAGAAATATAAACATATTATAGATTGATTTTCATTAAAAGTGATTGAAATAAGAAAAATGACACTTAACATGGTTAAAGAAATGTAGAATCCTTGTTACAACATTAAGACTTTTAACTTTACTAAATGTTTTTATGACAATGGCTAGTGATGATGATTCAGGATAAACATGTTTAAACTATGGAAAAGAGCATGTGAGGTAGATGATAGTAGAGAATAATGTGAATGAATTGTCAATTCAGGTTATATAATGACAATATTCACATAAATCTTTCTGTTTCCTATAAGATTAAATCACTTTTAGAATTATCAGTAGGACATTTTTGTGAATTCAAGCACCAAGGGGAAGGTATGGCAGTTGAGTCAGGGTACAATCAGCTGACAGTGAGGCTTCTGGGAACAATGTGAAGATATATTATTTTAGTTACTGTACAGGTGAAAACTTAGAACCAGGAGATGCTGGAGAAGAGATTCCTATGCTGTTAGAAAATACTGCAGATTTAAAATAGAATGATCCTATACTTAAATCTAGCAGTTTTTATTGCATAACTAACAACAAAAAATAGAAAAAACTGTGAGATTTAGTTGCCTTTTGGATATTTAGACATTTTGTTGGCTTTCCCAGAAATCATTTTTGTATTATTTGCCCTTTTGTAGGTTTAATAGAAAAAATCATTTAAATCACTTGTATTTGACATACATTTATTACATATATGTTACATGCTGGAGACACTTATAGATACTATGGTAATATAAAGGTTGCCAGGGCATGATACATACCCTTTAGTAACTATATAATGTACTGTCTTCATGCAGTCTCACATATGTCTCTTTTATTTTCATTAATCAACTATCCATCACTAGCTATTTAGTAAGCATATACTCTGGCACAGAAAATTATTATTAGTTTGAAGTAAAATTTTGATTTAGCAATTTAGTCATTCATGTTCAATTTTGAGAATAGAAGTTTTGCTTATTGAAGTCACATTTTATAAAAACAGGAAAATGCTAAATGTGTTCTTCAAAATTCAGTCTCCGCATTTGCAAGAGTTGTGATATGGATTATAAATGATGACTTTGTTTTAGCCTCACCCCTCCTCATGCAGTGAGGAATCTTCAGGGACAAGAAGATGCACCCACATGGAAACTGTGCTCCTTCTAGGATTCCAAAATTCTCTAAGCAAATAGGCCCACTTCTAAGTGCCTTTTGGGAACTCATTCCCAAGTCGGTCCTTAGTGACTGGTCAAGTATCCAGTGGTACAGCTCTCTGCCCTAGTTGGCCAAGAGTGGCTTTTTGGGGAATGTTGATGGAACTTGGCAGGTAGAGTCTGGTGTCCACACACATGTGTGTGAGATCTGGAAAGGAGATGATGGGTTCAGGGTCAGGGAGTTGTGGTTGGGGTCTGCATTGATACTCTTGCCTGGACTTTGCAACTATTAGGGGAGGCCTTGTCTTTATATTCTTTCTCTTATCCTTTACTTATTCTTGTAATAGGCAATGTTTCTTCATGCCTTAGAGCCTGTTCACATGCTCTTCTCTTTGGCTGCTTTTTATCATCAATTTCTTAATTCCCCTGTCACTAATCTTTTGGGTGAACTCTAATTAATCTTTCATTTCCTAACTTAATGCTGCCCCCTCAAAGAGGCTTTCCTTTTTAAAAAATTTTTAATTAAAAACATTTTGTGAGTACATAGTAGGTGTATATACTTATAGGTTACATGAGTTGTTTTGAGCAGGTATGCAATGGGGAATAAAGCGTATCATGAGAATGAATTATTCATCCCCTTAAGCATTTATCCTTTATGTTACAAACAAACAATCCAATTATACTCTTTAAGTTATCTTAAAATACACAATCTATTTTTGACTATAGTTGCCTTATTGTGCTATCAAGTAGCAGGTCTTATTCATTCTATTCTTTTTGTGATTGACCATTAACCATCACCACATTGCCTCTAAAATTCTGCTACCCTTCCCAGCCTCTGGTAACCATCCTTCTATGGTCTGTGTCCATGAGTTCAATTGATTTGATTTTTAGATCCCACAAATAAGTGAAAGCATGTGATGCTTGTCTTTCTTTGCCTGGCTTATTTCACTTAACATAATGATCACCAGTTCCATCCACGTTGCTGCAAATGACTGGATCTCTTTTTTCTTATGGCTGAATACTACTCCATTGTGCATATGTATTACATTTTCTTTATACATTCATCTGTTGATAGACACTTGAGTTTCTTTCAAATCTTAGGTATTATAAATAGTGCCGCAACAAACAAGAGTGTAGATATCTCTTCCATATACTAATTTTCTTTCTTTTGGGTATATACCCAGCATTGGGATTACTGGATTATATGGTAACTCAATTTTTAGTTTGTTGAGGAACATCTAAATTGTTCTCCACAGTGGTTGTACTAATATATATTCCCACCAAGAGCGTAGAGGGTTCTCTTTTCTCCACATCCTTGTGAGCATTTGTTATTGCCTGTCTTTTGGATAAAAGCCATTTTAACTGGGGTGAGATGATGTCTGATTGTAGTTTTGATTTTCATTTCTCTGATGATCAATGATGTTGAACACCTTTTCATATGCTTATTTGTCATTTATATATTCTCTTTTGAAAAATGTCTATTCAAATCTTTTGTCCATATTTTGATTGGATTATTACAATTTTTTTACAGAGTTGTTTACGTAAGGAGGCTTTCCTTGAAGCATATTCTATGTTAGCTTCTTCTGTACAGGCCCTATGAAAGCCCCAGTATATTTTCCTTTATTGCACATTCTCCTAGTACTTAACTTTATATAGTTATTTTTCTAACACATATACCCAACACTACACTTAATTTTCATGGCAGTTGGGATGATGCCTGTTTTATTTCTAGTTGCTTCTCTATCATTTGGTACAATGGCTGGCACATAATAAACATTTAATAGACAGATAAATAAATGAACAAATAAAAAGAACGTGTGAAAGTCTCTCCATGAAATCAGAATTTTTCTCAATTTGTTTTTTCTGAGCTTTGGAGGCCCAAGCATTGGCCGTGTTATTTTTAATTTGGCTGCAATGCAAAGTGTCACACAAATTAAAAAGAGCCTTTGGGAGCAAGCAGTTTACTACTGTTTTTGAAGATGCAATTCTGTAATTGGCTGAACAATGCCCCCTACCCAAAGATGTCCCCAACTCAAAATCTGTCAGTATGTTACCTTACATAGCAAAAGAGATTTTGCTCACATTATTAAGGTTATAGACTTTGAGATAGGGAAAATTATCCTAGATTTTCTAGGGAGGATCAAATCTTATCACATGAGTCAGAGAATCAGAGAAACTTTCCGACTTATAAGAAAGACTTGAAAGCCCTGTGGACACTGGGATATTAGCCCTGTGAAATCCATGTCAGTCTTCTACCTACAGAAGCGTATGGTTATAAGTTTGTATTGTTTCAAACCACTAATTTGTGGTTTCTACAACATAGTGTAATGCGATCTTTGAAGTCTTTTCTCTTAATCTGGGGAGAATGCTTTTTACTGTCCTTGCATTTGGGAACATTTACTCAATGTTTTCTTTCATGACCTGAATCTCAAGCTTATGCATTCATATATGCTTTTCCATTCCCTTACTACTAATAAAAGACTTGTCAGAAATTTTTACCACGTTCCTGAAGAAATCGCTATGGCGGGCTTATAACTACAAGTTCAGTATTATGTCTTCCAATGAAAGTCAGCACTCCCTATTTTATTTATTTAAGAAAGAAGATAGGGAATATATGTATGTATATTATGTATATATGTTTGTGTATATATAACTAGAATATATAATACATATACAATGTATATGCAGATATTTGTATATACAATGCATATATACATAATATATAATACAACATAATGTATCTTGTATACATATATAGTATACATAACACACACACACATATATGCCCATACATATATACATACATTATATATAATTTTATATATATGTAATTTTCCTTTCATGAAACACTTGGGTTTATGGAGTTCAGGTTAAACTAAATTATAATGTAACATCATATTAGTAGTGGGTTTATTATATTATGGCTCAGATTTTATTTTCTTTTATAAAAGCATACACCTTTAAAGGACATTCTCAGAATACAAATTTTAACAATTGTAAGAAAAGTCATAAATAAAATGGGTATTCATTATTCTATTTTTCTCTATGGTTGTATGTTTAAAAATTTCCATAATTAAAAAAAACAAAAAAGAAACCAGACCCTGGTTTACATGGCCAAACTGTCAGAGGCACAGGAATTCCAGGGGGCTTAAAATTTTGAAATTATCAGAAGGCTATAAAACTTTGTTTGATTTTTTTTAATTGTATTCTCTGACATCTTTTTTTTTTTTTTTTTAATGAGTGTCTGCTCTAATGTCATTCAGTCAAAGGCTCAATATTAAGAAATCTGCAAAAACAGTACCAATCTGGGCATTCAAATTAGCTGATGCAGAAGAGACATGGAAAGCATTAAGACAAGGGAGAGCTAGGGTGAATATCAATTCATTATATAAAATATATGCAGCTTTGGATATGTACAAATGTAGATAAGTATGGCTATTCAAATTCTGTTCTCTATTTTCAGTAGCTTTCCACTTGACGTTTCCTTAAAGAAAAAATGATAGAAACCTTGAAAAAAAAGATGAGTGTTATTTTTGCATTTTAAATAACTTTAGTATTCAATAAGATTATAAATTTAAGGATAGCAAAATTAACTCCTATAAATTTAAGGAAAATTAATGGAAAAATGAAAGAGTATATTGCAATCTAATAGTATCACCATTCATGACCTCCTTTTCTTCAACCAAACATATTTGGGGTAGCAGATTGCTGTGTAGCTATGATTTTTATATTTGCTTACAAGTCAATGGAGAGAACCAGTTCATATTGGTCATGTGTTTTGATTCTTCTTTAACATTGTGCTATAGCTCACTGCACTATCAGAGCAAGCAAAATTTCTCTTCTCATCTTTTCATCTGTCAATTTCTGTTCCTTTAAAATTAAATCCCAATGACAGTCCTATTTTGGCTAGAATAAGAGATATGCAGTTTAGTCTTGCAATTTATTTTCCTGCCAAATGAAAAAAAAAATGTCATTAAAGTGCCTGTGTTTCAATGACATGCCCTAACAAAAATTCCAAACTGTGTAACCAACATTAATAAGAAAAGCCGATTTTTTTCTTTTCCTAGCCCTGATGTTCAATACCACTTTCTGTGTACATTTGTTGTGGGAGAGGTCTTGGCCTCTACTTTTAAGTCATGAAATGTTATGAAATATCCAATGACATTTAATAGAATTGATATAATTTATTATCTTAAGAGGTCATACCACAACATAGTGGATCTCAGGTTTGAATTTTTCTTGATCTGTAGAACAGAAGTGGTCCTATAATTTGGTTTGTTTCTCCAGAATTCTGGAGTGATAGCTATGTGGTTTATTTCTGAATGAGTGTAAGACAAGACATGGCCTTTCCCTGACATTTAAAAATTTTAGACCAAGCTCTCCAATAATTTAGTCTTTAATGCAACTAGACATAAGCATGTTTATATATCATGTTTCAAACAAAAGCAAGATCATTAAAAATCTCTATGGAAGATTTTGTTGAAAAGTTCAATATTTCATAATATCAACAGTATTTTACTCTTTTAGAAAGTAGCTAGCTAGGAATGTGCATCATAGCTTTTTTTTTTTTTTTTTTTTTTTTTTAAATCAGGTTTTTATAAAAGAGATTACTTTGCTAAAAGAGATGACTTTGCATGTCCAAGTTACATGAATACATTTTCTGTCTGTTCCATGTCCAAGTTACATGAATACATTTTCTGTCTGTTCCATGTCCAAGTTACATGAATACATTTTCTGTCTGTTCAAAACAGCATCTCATTTTTTACTATTGAAAATTATTTCTCATTGGGTCTTAGTTTGGATAACTAGTGACTGTATCATTGACCATATCGTATTTTTGTTTTCCTTTAGTAAGTAAAACATTAGTCCTAAAATATTTGCTTTATTTAAAAAAATCACAGTCTCCTTTTTAATTTCAAAACCATGGTTTGTCTCTTGGTTGTTTTCTCAGCAGCATGATTTTCAGTCACCTTAGGACCAGGGTCTCCCCTTCCCTCATGAGGCTACAGAACCCAGGTAAAAGTAGCATACTTTGGAGAAAGCATGAGAATTTGGTGGCCGAACAGATTCATGCATCTTTGAATCCCAGTTTCACCAGATCATGTTAAGAATAAATTTAGTAATATAGGTTGGTGCAAAAGTAATTGTGGTTTCTGCAATTGATTTTTTAATTTTTTAATTTTAATTTTTATTTTTTTTTGAGACAGAGTTTCACTCTTGTTGCTCAGGCTGGAGTGCAATGGCGCGATCTCGGCTCACTCCACCTCCTGGGTTCAAGCAATTCTCCTGCCTCAGCCTCCTGAGTAGCTGGGACTACAGGCATATGCCACGACGCCTGGCTAATTTTGTATTTTTAGTAGAGACAGGATTTCTCCATGTTGGTCAGGATGGTCTCAAACTCCAGACCTCAGGTGATCTGCCCACCTCGCCTCGCAGAGTGCTGGAATCCCAGCAGGCCACTGCGCCCAGCCTGCAATTGCATTTAATGGCACAAGTTGCAATGACTTTTGCATCAATCTAATGTAGGCGAAGATTCTGGCACAATGTTGTACAACAAATGATATTTCCTTTCTCTTTATTTCTTAACACCATTTCATCTGTAACATATGGATCATTATTCAAATTTTTGGTTGAACTAGCAAGTAAAGTATTTGGTGGGGTGTCATCCATATAGCATCATTCAACAACTATTAGTCATTATTAAAATTATGACCTTTATTTTTCCACCCAACTTTTTCTTACTCCATTTCTCATGAAGTTTTTAATGCTTTCAATAGCAACTATATTTATTGTTCTCTTCCAAGTATATACTGAGTATATTCTTGTCTAGGAAGTAGCTTTTCTTGATGTCCCTTTCAGTTGGCTGAGTTCTTAAGGTAAAAAGTAAAAGGTAAAGTTGAAGAAACAATATAGAATTAAATACCAAGGAAAAATTGGAAAGGCAAGAAATGAAGCCACATTTGTCTTTTTTTAATAGTACTTAAGAAAGGTTTTGAAGAGCAAGGTACACACACTAATATATTGTTATGACATTGATATTTTTAGATTCATTATTTGGCCTTTTGACTATTAATAGTGCATATTGGTATTTGACCAATTTAATTGTAATTGAAAGTAACATGATACAGGAACTCTAATATGTGATTAATATGAAAATATGTTTTTATTTTATGAATGACATGAATGTTTTGAAATGGGAACTTCAGATTTTATGGGGAGAAAAAAGTTGTGATGATGTTTTAATAGAGATGAGTAGATTTATTATCCAAATACATTTTGAAGAAAATGGAATAAGCCATGACCACTTGTGCTTTCATTAAACGATATGAAGTTAACAGGTGAGAACTTTCTTAAAAAATAAATCTTGTTTAATATCAACATTCTTGAACACCTGCTTTAAGTAATAATAGTTATAATAATTACTTATATCTGCTCATATCAGTGCTGGCTGTTACCTTCTCTAATTGTTCTTTTCCATATGACCTGTTGTCACAGAATTACTTTTAGCATTTGATTCCAGCCTATTATGAAAGCCTTTCCTTACCAGCAATGTAGTATTAATAATGGAAAACCAATATATGAAGTGTGTTATTGAGTCTTATACATTTTTCAATATTCAGTCAATTTTCCATATAAGAATGCCACAAGAGTCCTCTCTTTGGGGAGATCTCTTCCTTACCAAGGGCTACGATTGCACTCTTCCAGATTTCCTAATCTGTACAACCACCTGAACTCTATGCTGCATCCAAAACTGCTGATTGCTCATCATTACAGACGTTTAAAGTATAGCTATGAAGAGCTGAACTTGTTATTTTTCCTCCAAACAAATACTATATTAATGAAAGGAGGCACCATCACTCATGTAGTTGCTTATTTTCTTACTGGGTATCATGCAAATGCCTCCATCTTCTTAAGCAGCTCCCATGCCCAATGACTGCATCTTCTGAATTCTACCTCCTTAACTGAATCCATTCCTTGGTCTTCATCTCTACAGTCCAACCATCCTTAGGCCATCATCATTCACCCAGTTTACTGCAACATCATCCTATTTGGTTTGCCTGACTTTACATAGATACAAATAAAGGTGGGTTTATCTGTGTCATGTAGCTCTCCTGATTAAAACAGGAGACATGGCTCTTCTCTTCCTTAAAATTATACTAGTTACTCTCATGATCTGGTTCCAGTTGCATCCTCCAGGCTCATCTCTCTGTTCTTCTTGCCCAGCATTTTCTGCTACAGCTCCACTGGACCTCTTCCAACTCCTGCAGTAGCTCATTCACTATCCTGCTTCAGAGATTTCATCTTACCATTTTTCTTTCCCTGAGACGTTTCTCTCTACTGTATCTTGTTGGTTTATTCAGGTCTTTAAAGGATCGGATGAGGCCCACCACAATGGGAATCTGTTTTACTCAGTCTGTTTATTCAAATGCTCATTTCATCTAAATACACTTTCTTTTTTTTCCCATTTATTTATTTTATTGCATTTTAGGTTTTGGGGTACATGTGAAGAACATGCAAAATTGTTGCATAGGTACACACGTGGCAGTGTGATTTGCTGCCTTCCTCCCCATCACCTACATCTGGCATTTCTCCCCTTGCTATCTCTCCCCAGCTCCCCACCCCCCACCGTCCCTCCCCTATTTCCCCCCAACTGATCTAAATACACTTTCACAGGCACACATTGTATGTGTGTGTGTATGTGTGTATATATATATATATATATATATACATACACACACACACACACATATATACATGTGATGTGCATTTATATATATACATATCTCACACATATGCACACATACATATATGGATATAAAAATAGATTTATTATACAGAATTTGCTTACATAATTAAGGTGGCTGGAAAATCTGTAGCAGGCAAGCTAGAAACTCAGATAATTGATGGCATAGTTTCAGTCTGACCCCAAAGGTCTGAAGCAAGACAGCTGATGGTGTAAGTTCCAATCCAAGTCTGAAAGAAGAAATCTGATGTCCCAATTAGAGTCACTCAGCTAGAAAGAGTGAATTCTTCCTTACTCTCCCTTTTTGCTGTATTGAGGCCTTCAAAGTATTGGATGAGGCCCACCACAATAGGCAGTCTGCTTTACTGAGCCTACTGACTCACATATTCATCTCATCCAAATACACTCCCACAGGCACATCCAGAATAATGTTTAACTAAATATCTGGGCACTTCATGGTTCAGTCAAGCTAACACAAAAAACTAACTGTCATATCCTTCTAGTCTCAGTGTAGACATTCATTTTGAAAAATTTCCATGACCTCCAAGTCTGGGTGAGATTTCATTCTTGTGATCTTGTCTTTTCCCACAATATGCTGTTATTCCATCATACCATCTTGTCATTGCCTGCTTTCCTTTCATACAGAACTTTACACCCTAGTCCTGCAATTGTCTTGCTTATTCTTACCTCTGTACTTCCTAACTTAGGAATTACTCTTTGACACTTAGGAGGTGTTCAATAAATGTTTGTTGAATGTATGAGATATTCCGTTAACCTTTATCTTGAATCCTCACTAACATTAAAATAATATAATTATTTTAGCTTAATTGCTTATATAAAATCAACATTTATTCCTGGCCAATTATGGTTGAATATATATGTATCAATATTCAACACTCTGGTTTCATTAACTTTCCTCTGGGATTTGTACACGAAACTTGTTCAATATGTGGTTTAGATATTTTATGCTGATTAAAGCTGCGGCTGGCTACCTTGTTAGAATTCTCTTTGTTGCTCACCACCAGGGAAAAAGGCGTTCAATTTAGGTGTTTCAAATTAGAAAGCAGCATATGAAAGGAAAAAGAAGCTTTGTAATACAAAGTGTCCTACGTTAGAAGACTAGTGCTGTTTGCCTTCATTCTGTCTTATTTATTGACTTCTGTATATCGAGCATTTAGAAAACTACCTGGCACAAAAGAAGTTCTAAAAATTGGTAGGCAAGTGAACTTACACTTTTGATAAGTTACAAAAGTTATTTTAGTCACAGTGTTCTCATTTAGTAAGTGATGATAATTATCTATGTTACAGAAATTTTTGAGAATTACAGCTGAGTTAAACTTGCTCAAGTTGAGTATAGTAGATGAAAAATGAAAGTCTCATTTCTTATTTTCATAGCATCAGAAGACCTGTGAGTGTCTTTATAAGCATAAAGTATTTGTTTCATCCTGCTGTCCCCAATCTTGCCCATTCCCTCCTTTATTTTTAAATATTTTTTATGTGCCAGGCATCATGCTAAGTGTCTTACATACATAACTTTATTTTATTTGAATAAGCTATTGTTTATTTTAATAAGGTATTGTTATCCTCAGTTGGTAAATAAAATCTTGCCTCACAATGATTTAATAACATGCCCAAGCTCACACAGCTATGGAACTGCAAACTCTAAACTGGCATCTGGGTTTACTCACACCAAAATTTGATCAGCATTCTACTGTTCTATGAACTTTGTATTTGCACAAGCACCAAGTGTATGATGGTTAGGAGAGCATGGCAAGGACAACGTAAGATCATTTCCACAAGAGTATGAGAACATGCTTGCTCCGACTGCTCATGGCTCCTTCTCAGCTATACTGACTGCCTCTCCTACCCCAGTTGGGCCTTCATGCCCAGAACTGAACTGGAACACAATGTAACTGCCATAGAGGAAGTCTTCTCTGGAGAGACTTATCCTGGACTGCACTGAGAATTGGGAATGGGAAGATTGTCTTTCCTTCTGCTTTGAAAAGAAGGTAAGAAAAGACCCAGTTGCCTAAAGGAAAAATGCAAAGGTGAAACTTACTTTATACAGTATGTCTACACCTATCCAGGCCCAATGTTCGTCTCAATATATAAATTGAGTCTTTATATTACTTTCACTCCTTTTTTTTTGTTTCCTCTTCGTGTATTTATTTCCACAGTCACCATTCTTCCATTTTGTCAACAGTACCTTTTTTTTTGTTATTAGTGATCTTTTCTTTGTCTCTACCTTCAAGAAGCTTATATTTTCTCCTTTAATAAAAATGACATGAAATATTTTGACTTGATTATAATTTTCTTTCCGTTACCACCTTTATTTTTTCTATTTGATGCAAAACTCTTAGAACATATAGCTATCTTAATTTTTTCCTATTATCTTCCAAGTTCAACGATTTAAATTTTGTTAAAAGAGTGTAAAAAATGCCTGTTTGATTGAGTTAAAGAAAAAACAATTCAGTTACATTTACAATCTTATACATTAACTGAATGGTAAAAAGTGATTGTTTTTATCTGATAACTTCATGTTCAAAAACGCATATTCAATCAACAGTTATATTTTACCTCTGAAGAATTAAAGTTTTTCTTTGTAATTATGAGAGACCATCTTTCCATATTGCAAATATTTAGCCAATTTACAATCCTTGATTTTTCACTCAGAGATTAATAAACTGATTCTTACGATAATTTATTCAATTATAGTGGGATGATATCCTTAATAAAAATATCAATAATTAAAAAATTAAATCTATGAGTATCCAGTTAGTTTGTTCTGATTACTTGTTCTTAATGTGCAAACATAATAGATGCATATACATACACAAACGTAGATATTTTTGTGTACTTTAACCCATATCAAAATTTACTAATAGTGTGACTACTGAGATGTGGAAAATTATTCTGTTTATAACTAATTTCTTTTTTGAGAAAACTTTATAAGCACTTCATTGCAACAAGTGAAAATTAACGTTTTAAACAATGTTTTCAGAGAGTGAAGCAAAGTTTTTGCTTATTATTTAGCCTTAAGACACAAAAATTTATTATTTATTTAAATGCTAATTTTTTTTTTCTGAGACCAAGTGAGACCAAGTGATGGTCTCACTTAGTCGCCAGGCACCAGGCTGGAGTGCAGTGGTGCGATCTTGGCTCACTGCAACCTCCGCCTCCTGGATTCAAGCAATTCTTCTGCCTCAGCCTCCCGAGTAGCTGGGACTACAGGCACACACCACCACGCCCAGCTAATTTTTGTATTTTTAGTAGAGATGGGTTTTCACCATGTTGTCCAGGATGGTCTCAATCTCTTGACCTTGTGATCCGCCCACTTCAGCTTCCCAAAGTGCTGGGATTACAGGCGTGAGCTACCGCGCCTGGTCCTAAAGGCTAATATTTTCCAGATTCTTTTGGTCTCTCTCTTCTTTGTCTCTTTATGCCTCATTTATGAGAGCTTGATAATGTATCCAGTAACTATATTTTTTGGAAGTATAACTATTTTCAGCAGATGCCATCCTTAATTTTATTGCTCTATATTTACATTAAACTTTAACATGTTTGCCTGAATGTGTCGCAGATTAACATTTCTTTGTTTAGTTTTATGATTTTTGTTTTAAGCACTGGAGAAATCTGTCACTGACAAAACTAATGTCAATGATCTTAGTTTTGAGTATTTTTGTGACATTGAAATGTTGATAAAACACACATGCATATAAATTAGATAATAAGGTAGAAATTGAAGCTTCAATTACAAGAATCACTCAGTGTACTTTGTATGCTTAAGCATACTACATGAGAAAATTCAAGGCATTTTTCAATGTTTTTCATAGTTTGTTGCTATTGTAAAAACCCTTTAACATTTATATCCCTGTTTCTTCCTTATTTAATAAGAAAATCGACGTATTTAAATAATACAAGGTTAAAATTAAATTTCACTTCAATTTTATTTTATTTTTTTTTACCTAGAAGTCCTAAGCATTTCTAAGTGTTTAATTAACACAGTTGTATAAGGGTTAACAGTCAGATATATATCCAGGTCATCTAAGGCAAACAATTGTCAGATGGTTGCTAAGTAACAGATATCAGGTTTGGCTGATGTGTGTTTCTAGGCAAAGCTTACAGTGTGAAAGAAGGAACAAATTACGTGATACCTGCATTTTTGTTATGGTTTTTGAAAATAAAGTTGTATTTGTATTTAAAAAAAAGCCTTGACATTTATTATGCATATCTAATGTCAAGACTATATCATTTGATAGTTAAGTGATAAGGAACAATAAATTAAAATGACAGATGACATTTTATTTTTTACATGGTTTTAGATATGGGCTTTCTACATAATCCTTTTTTGTATCTTGTCATCAAGTTAATTAATTTTCTAAATTCGTTGTGATTGAAATGAAACCAAAGATCAAATTAATTGAAATATAACTAATTGAAAATTTACACATTTCAGTGCTGCAGAGGATTAGATATGAAAATTACACATTACAGTGATAGGCACAACATGAAAATATGTTGTCAGTTATAGACATGATCCTGAGAGACCACATTTTAGAAATATAGGGTGAAACTCTTTAATTTTTTTTCAAACCATTTAAAAAATACCATGATTTCTTTAAAAGACAAACTTACAACAAATTTAGTTTAACAATCTTATTTTTATTGATGCTTCTAGAATTTGGCATCCCTCAGAACCGCAACATGTTCAAAGAACTCCTTTCTGCTATGTGATTAGACAGCATTTATGGACAGAAAACAGAAATGAGGCACAGAAAACAGAAGTGAGGTACCAAGACAGATCAATTGGTTAAGCTCAGCCTTTGTCTTATTTGAGCAGGTTAGAACAGTTGGCAGCTTGCAATTGACTAAAGCTTGGCTGCTATGATTGGCTGAGTTTCAGCTATTTGTTACAAAATTGCATTCCTAGGTTAGACTTTTAGTTAGTTTATGTACTAAGTTCCACTAGCTGCAGCTGTTTAAGGAAGGACGCATATTTGGAGACATCTTCAGGTCAAATTTAGTTTAATTTAACGTTTTATATTACTAGATTAATTTTTATTTTCCATTATATATAATACTGGGGCATTAATATGATAAGAAATATAAAGTATCTAGCAGAATACCCACCTAATAGTTATAAACTTGGATAATGTTAATTATTTTCTCTCTTTTTCATAATTCCTTATGATTTGTTACATAGGAAGTAGGTGAGAATTTTGGTTTTTGTCAAAGATGGTGCAAGGCATACAAACCCAACAGGAGTTAGCTAAAGTTATTATTACATGGCTGGAAAACAAAATGATCACTTGAACATTAGCTTCCTTTATTGGTTTTTAAAGCTGAAATTTCAGAGTTCTGATTTGTAGTCCCGAAATGAGCAGTTGTGGCAAAATTCATTCTGACCACTCCTATTCAACATAGTATTGGAAGTTCTGGCTAAGGCCATCAGGCAAGAGAAAGAAATAAAGGGGATTCAAATAGGAAAAGAGTATGTCAAGTTGTCCCTGTTTGCAGACGACATGACTGTATATTTAGAAAACCTCATTGTCTCAGTCCAAAATCTTAAGCTGTTAAGCAACTTCAGCAAAGTCTCAGGATACAAAATCAATGTGCAAAAGTCACAAGCATTCCTATACACCAGTAATAGACAAACAGAGAGCCAAATCATGCGTGAACTCTCATTCACAATTGCTAAAAAGAGAATAAAATACCTAGCAATACAACTAACAAGAGATGTGAAGGACCTCTTCAAGGAGAACTACAAACCACTGCTCAAGGAAATAAGAGAGAGGACACAAACAGATGGAGAAACATTCCATGCTCATGGTTAGGAAGAATCAATATTGTGAAAATAGCCATACTGCCCAAAGTAATTTGTAGATTCAATGCTATCCCCATCAAGCTACCAATGACTTTCTTCACAGAATTAGAAAAAAACACCTTAAACTTCATATGGAACCAAAAAAGAGCCCACATAGACAAGACAATCCTAAGCAAAAAATAAACAAAGCTGGAGACATCACACTACTTGGCTTCAAACTATATTACAAGGCTACTGTAATCAAAACAGCATGGTACTGGTACCAAAACAGAGATATAGACCAATGGAAGAGAACAGAGGCCTCAGAAAAAAATGCCATACAACTGCAACCATCCAATTTTTGACAAATGTGACAAAAACAAGCAATGGGGAAAGGATTCCCTATTTAATAAATGGTGTTGGGAAAACTGGCCAGACACATGCAGAAAGCTAAAACTGGATCCCTTCCTTATAACTTATGCAAAAATTAATTCTAGATGGATAAAAGATTTAAACATGAGGCCTAACACCATAAAAACTCTAGAAGAAAACCTAGGTAATACCATTCAGGACATAGGCACGGGCAAGGACTTCATGACTAAAACACCAAAAGCAATTTCAACAAAAGCCAAAATAGACAAAAGGGATCTAATTAAATTTAAAAGCTTCTGCACAGCAAATGAAACTATCAGTAGAGTGAACTGGCAACCAACAGAATGGGAAAAAATTTTTGCAATTTACCCACCTGACAAAGGGCTAATATCCAGAATCTACTGAGAACTTAAACAAATTTACAAGAAAAAAACAACCCCATCAAAAAGTGGGCAAAGGATATGAACAGCCACTTTTCAAAAGAAGACATTTATGCAGTCAACAGATATATTAAAAAAGCTCATTATCACTAGTCATTAGAGAAATGCAAATCAAAACCACATTGAGATACTATCTCACATCAGTTAGAATGGTGATCATTAAAAAATCAGGAGAAAACTGATGCTGGAGAGGATGTGGAGAAATGGGAATGCTTTCACACTGTTGGTGGGAGTGTAAATTAATGCAACCATTGTAGAAAACAGTGTGGCGATTCCTCAATGATCTAGGAATAGAAATATCATTTGACCCAGCAGTCCCATTACTGGGTATATATCCAAAGGATTATAAATTATTCTATTATAAAGACACATGCATGTGTATATTTATTGTGGCACTGTTTGTAATAGCAAAAACTTGGAACCGACCCAAATGCCCATCAATGGTAGACTAGATAAAGAAATGGTGGCACATATACACCATGGAATACTGTGCAGCGATAAAAAAGGATGAGTTCATGTCCTTTGCAGGAGCATGGATGAAACTGGAAACTATCATTCTCAGCAAACTGACACAAGAACAGAAAACGAAACACCACATGTTCTCACACATAAGTGGGTGTTGAACAATGAGAAAACGTCACACGCCAGTGCCTGGGGAGGTGGTGGGGGGTAAGAAAGGGATAGCAGGAGGTGGGGGAATTGGGGAGGGATAGCATTAGGAGAAATACCTAATGTAGATGATTGGGTGATGGATGCAGCCAACCACCACCATGGCATGTGAATACCTGTGAAACTTGCACAATTTGCACATGTACCCCAGAACTTAAAGTATAATTTAAAAAAAAACAAGAAAACAACATGATCAAGGACAAAAGGTAGACATAAAAGCCAGAGACTATAAATTTGTTTGTATAAAATGCCCAGAATAGGCAAGTCCATAGGAGCAGAAAGTGGGTTAGTGGTTGACAGGGCCTTGGGCAGTGAAGGAGAGAAACAGCAAGTGCGAGCTTAATGTGTGTGGTGTTTCTTTTGGGATGTTATACAGTTCTGGAATTACATAGTGATGAGTATAAAATCTTGTGAATACACTAAAAAACACTGAGTTGTAAATTCTAACATTAATGTATTATATGTTACATGAATTTTATATTAATGGAAAGAATTTAAAAAACTTATTTTTTATTAAGTTTAGTTTTTCTTAGGGAATTTTATATTAAGGGAAAGAATTTTAAAAATTTATTTTTTATTAAGTTTAGTTTTTCTTAGGGAATACTGAATTTAAAATTTAGCATTTCCTATATTTATATTAGTGTAATTGAATGCAGCCTTTCACAGATTAAGAGACTTCCCAGTGAATATCCAGTATTTAGGGTTAGGACAAAAACATAGAAGATATGTATTTATGTTTAACATTTTTATGAAAAGGAGTTTGGTCAAACTTCTCTCTGTAATTATGATTTTGGTACTTCTCTCTGATTTCTGTTATTAGATAATATGACTTGTCAAAAGACAAAATTATAACAATTTAAAGATCTTAATTCGCTTTAATTGACTTTATTTGCAATTCTAAAACTGGGCATCATTTCATTTCATAATATAGAATAAGTGCTACAATAGGCCATGCAGAGGAGCTTGTTTTGTAAAGAAAATGGCTGAGGAAAGCAAAAACAAAAACAAAAAAGACAGATTGATTGTTTCAAAGTTCCCTCCTTAGGTGGGAACAGGAAATCAAGAAAATAGGTAAATAAATGATTGATTAATATCAGGTTACTTTTTTTGTAAAGATTAAAACAAAAGAAACTTCAGTATCATGCTAATTGAAATTAGCCTGTTTGGCAAATTAGATGTCATCTCTCTTTCTCTTGATTTCTTAGATCAGATCATTTAATTTCCTTTTGGTGACTTGGAACTTCATTATGAGTGACTCCGTTTTGATTGATTGATTGATTGATTTAACTTCAGGTACCTATTATAGCATTTCTAGTCTGGTCTGTTGGGGGCTAGTCAGAAGCTGTTCAAAACAATGGCTCCTATAATTTTTATTTAACAAACCTAAGGGAACTCAACTGAAATAAAATATGTAAGGAAGATGGGTTAGATGGGGGTGCAGAGTAACAATCATTTAACAAAACGACCAAAAAAAAAACAAAAACAAAAACAAAAACAAAACACATTTTTTTTCCCCTAATTCACACCAAACTTTCTGTCTGTCGCATAGCCTGAATTCCTGATTCACTTCACAGAGCAGATATTTGCTGTTGGTATAGACTTAAAATGTTGACATCAGGATTTATTTTATCTTTTGGGAAAATCATCCAAGCAATGTTACTTTATATTCTTCATATATTCAGTAAGCATGCCAGACCCCACATGAATTTGTTGTTGATAACGTATTACTAACATAATTAGTTATGTCTAATACAAGAGCAATTATGCTTATACTTATTATGTCTCCTCTATACAAATGCAGCAGCTTTTAAAATATGTGATATTCTTCAAGAGCAAACTTTCTGCCTAACACTTTAAAAAAATCCTCAAATAGATAGTGTTACCAAATCTAGAAATGTTTCAACGTGTTATAAAATAAGGGCATTTAGAAAATCAGTGCTGTTATAAATTGAGGACTAGATTGTTCAAAAGGTAAGGCTGCTTTCAAAATTATATCTTTTAAAATTATTATGCTCAATATTCTTTTGCTCTTTGATATCCAGAGGCAGAGTCATGTTTGGATGAAAACAGTTTTATTTAAAATACAAGAAAAGAAACTTTAAAGAATCAGTATAGATGTCGTAATATAAATATTTGAGGCTTTTGTGGAATTAATTGTGGTTAATATACCTTTGTTCACTTCTTCTTGAGGTTTTCCATATTTAGGGCCATTTGAAATCAGTGGAACCAGATACATAAAAGAGAATCAAATTGTATAAATCCCTTTCTCATTAATTTAGTGCTAACAATAGTTATCTATATTTTAATAATGGGATTAGTATTATAAATGTTTTTGTCTTACAACGTCCATTGTGTTGTTAAATCTCTAATTACTTTATTTTTCTCATCTCATTTCTTTGATAGAACATACATGAAATTTTGTGGATAATGTGAGAAATAATAATAGACTCTTTAGTCCTGAACCAAGGTAGAGAAAAATAGTAGATTTTAGTTAGGCCAATCACATCATAATATTAATTTCAATTGTTTCATAAAGCATATTTTGATGGAACCATAATAGGATCTTCTTTTTAAGTCATACTTTCCTTTCAATCCATCTGTGAACATAATCTTCTAGAAGTTGAGAGCATATCTGTATTGGAGAGCAAACAATTCAATTTATACCAAAGAGATCCCAGTTTTCCAAATTTTTGTGTGAATCCTGGCATTAATCCTTGGTTTAAACAGGTGACCTGCCCAACTACAAATAGAAGATCAGAAAAAAATGATTAAGAAAAAAATTAGGATAACATTATGATGTCACTAATTTGGCTTGTATTATAGTTGAGGTTAATTCGATTACATAATTACAGGAGTTAAGTATGAAATATGTGTCATATGTTAGAAAAACCTTTGTCAGGAGACTGAGCCAAGAGTCTCAGGAGCCATACTATACTTGGAAAAGCACCTTCATCTAAGGAATGAAGGAAAAGAATAGAATAGAGAAGAAGGAATCAACATTTATTAAGTGATAAATGTTGATAGACATTATGCAGAACATATATTCTCCCATTTGAGATGTATAATCCACTAAAGGAGGGAGTGTCATCTCCAACAGATAGATGAAGAAAGGAAAAAAGAAAACTTCAAAGAGAACATAAGTTACAAAAAGTCTTAAGCTTGTAGCCAACAGAGAACAGATTGAAACTCAGCCATGTCTGTCTGCCAGGCCTGAGTTTGTAGTGGTTGCTGAACCTGATATTGGCAAAGCAGCTCATGCAGTGAGATCCATTATTATGTTCGTCACTTTATGGCTTCATGATAAGTGCTAGAAAAAGGAACACTTGATGATGCAGGCCCAAATTTAGAAAAAAATTTATTGTTTAATGAAGTATATGTTTTGACATACTATTTAATGGAAGGTAAGCCCCAGCTAACTTTATTTCCTAAACTTTTTGTAAGACAAAACACACATAGACACACACACACATACACACACACACACACACACACACACACAAATGAAAACATACTAAACATTAACTATATGTATTGCCCATGCCATTCCATTCCATTCCATTCCCATTCATGCCATGCCATAATATTCTCCCACATTATTTTAAAGTACTGTTATAGACACTCAATTAATTTCATAACACATGATGAGTCATGACTTCTAGTTTGAAAATTACTGATTAAAAGCTATCATGTAAAGCTTCTCGGAAAACATAAACTTAAAGCCACAAACCTAGAATAAGAAAATAAATGGAAGGTAGCTAGGCAAAAAGTAGGGGATGGGTGCTGGTGTGCAACTGTGCTCCCGGCAGAGAAAACAAAAGGTGTGGAGCTCCAGAATTGGAAAGGAGCTTGTTGAGTTCAGAAAACTAAGAGGAGGTTCAGTGCAACTAGAGTATACTGACAGAGTTGGAAAGGGATATGAGTGAATCTATATGTATATAGCTCAAAGCCATGTAGACCATATTAATAATTTTTTTTTCTAGGGTTATATTGGAAGAAAGAGTAGTAACATGGTAAGATTGGTTTCATGAAAAAGTGATCCTGAAGGCAAAGTGGAGAAAGATCTGAGAAGGGTCAAGAGTGGATGTCATAAGAACAATTATGAGGCTGTTACATTTGGCTTGGCGAGAGATAGAGTCATTTAGAATAGGCTGGTACAGGAGGGTTGAAGGAAAGTAAATGGATTAAAAATATATTTAGGAAATAAGAACAAAAGGATTTAGTTGGTTAAGAAGATAGAGTGAAAGAGAATGATTGGTTAAGGATAATAGTGATAATAATTGCTAAGTACATTTACTGTTTGTCAGACTCTTTCCAAAGCAAGCTGTGTGTTAAATTGGGTTTTAAAATATTTTTTTTCTGAACGTAACTCACATTAAGAAATATATTTTATACAATCTTATACACACGTGTCTTTATAAAACAGCACTTCTCAGATTTCTGATTTAACAGTTGAGTAAATGAAAAGGTACAAAACATTAGCTACGTGTATTGCCCATTCCATTCCATTCCATTCCATTCCACTCCACTCCACTCCACTCCATTCATCTCCACTTCTGAAGCAGTTATTCAGAAACAGCCTGAGGGTGTTAATTTTACTAAGAGACACATGCTAGAAACTGAAATAAAATATAACAAAAAATTCTGTTTTTGGAAGGAAAATGGATGATGAGTTTGATTATGAAAATAAACTTTAGCTGTTTCTGTGTGGATATGAACTCAAAGAATTATCTGGGTTATAGATAAAATTTTTGGGAGTGATCAATGCATAGATAAAAATTAAAGCTATGGACTGAATGATATCACCTGGACAGAGAAGATAGAATGAAAAGGAAATGGGGCTGTGATAGTTAATATTGAGTGTCAACTTGATTGGGTACAAGGATGCAAAGTATTGTTCCTGGGTGTGTCTGTGAGGGTGTTGCCAAAGTCAGTGGACTGGGAGAGGCAGACCCACTGGCAATCTAGGTGGAAACCATCTAATTAGCTATCAGCGTGGCTAGAATAAAATAGGCAGAAGGTGGAAGGAGCTGACTTGCTGAGTCATCCAGGCTTCATCTGCCTCCCTTGCTGGATGCTTCCTACCCTCAAATATCAGACTCCAAGTTCTTCAGCTTTTGAACTTTTGGACCTATGCAAGTGGTTTGCTAGGGGCTGTCAGCCCTTCAGCCACAGACTGAAGGCTGCACTGTCAGCTTCCCTGCTTTTGAGGTTTTGAGACTAGGACTGGCTTCCTTGCTCCTCAGCTTGCAGGTGGCCTATCATGGGTCTTCCCCTTGTGATCATGTGAGTCAATTCTCCTTAATAAACTTTCCTTCATATATACATCTCTCCTATTAGTTCTGTCCCTTTAGAGAACCCTGACTAATGCAGAGGCTTAGTTTGGAGCCTTGGGCAATTCCAATACTCAATAGTCAAATTGAGGAGGAAAAGCTAGAGCAGGAGTCTGAAAAGAGTGGCTTGAGACAAAAGATGAGTATACCAGGACTGGTCATGAAGCATTTCAAATACCACTGTAAAGTTAAATAAAGTCATAATAATAAAAATCCCTTTTGAATTTAGACATATGCTTGTCAGTGCACTTGTCATGAGAGATGAGAACTGTGGTGGAATGTGTAGGGTGGTAAATGTGTGACGTAAACAAACTGTATTCTGTTGTTAAGTGAAATTAGCAAGCTAATATGTTTTTATGGAAACATTCCATTTTCAGATAGTTAAAGCCTAGCCAAAATTAAAGCAAGACTCACTAAGTCTAAGTGTGGAAGTCTGTCAAATTGTGAAGGTCCATCCTGTCATCATAGTAAGGGAATGCATATAAGAAAAACCACAGCACAGTGAAGATAGCGGTGAAGTAAGGTGGGTCTTCTGACAAGCATGATGTATGTTTTTCAGGAGTTGGGAGAAGAGAAAGTTAGAGGCATGAGGAGTGGAGGAGTGCGGGGAGGAGAAGCAGTCTTTGTAAGGCATGGACGGACATTTGGCCTCCTTGCTGTGCTCTTGAGACTGTAGGCTTCCTCTTGGATGATGTGGCAGCTACATCAGAATAAAATAGAAGTCGATACTTTTGTCAGTTGCTTTAGACCTGGCCCCTAATGTTCAGGAACACAGGGGCATTGTCACCTGTGCTATGGGACAGATTTTCAGGTTAGAGCAGATTTAAGAGACAAATGTAAATAAAGACATGAGGACTATTATGTACAGGAAACTCCTTATACAGATTTGCCTGTGAGGAGAAGGAGAAGCTGGATCAATATTTTGGGGGTTTTCTTTAAAGTTGAATAAGTATTATTTTTTTTCTTAAGGAATAGGGCTACCTCATTTGTTGTAATGGGAAGAAAGGTGGAAAATAGGGAACTATTTCAGGTAGGCACACAGCTGTTGTGCAAAGTTGAGAGGGTTGTCTTCTGAAGAATTTTGTATATGAAAATAGGTAGTTAGATAATTTCTTGGGGGAGAGAGAAACCTAACAGAATCCTTGGGCAGGGTTGAGGACCCAGTTTAGCTTATAATGATTTTAATCGTCTCAGTTGTGTAAAATTTCCCATCAGCTTCACAGCTTGCACAGGGAAGGCAGAAAGTTGGATGAATCCTGGCTTAGGGTGTTGTCAGAGGTGTAACTAAAGGACAGTAGGGGAAATTTGGTTCAGCATATTAACAAAAGAACAAATAAACAAATGGACCATGAACTCTAATTGGTAGACTGGAATTACAATGAATTCAAATGCAGAAATGTTTCTGAATTTTTTTATTTTCTCCTCATCTTGAGCTAGATTCTCATTTATTCAGAATGGAAAAACAAATTTACTAATAGAGGCTAACTCAGTCTTCTCTTTTAACACATTCTCATTTGAGGTGAATATTGCATTAATTAGTTTAAAAATGCCTCTCATAAATGTTTCTCCTCAACTCAAGTGATCTCATATTTATTTTTATATTTTCCAGAAGATCTTTTGGTAGAGGCATTCAACACCAACTGAGTGGGAGACAAGAGCACTTAAATCTGCCTTTTGTCTTTATTTTTCTCACTCTTTTTGGCTTTTTTCAGGAGTTGGAAATGTTTATGTAAGTGTCTTGTCTGAACAGGAATGACTACCATATCATATCATCTTCTTTCTCCAGAATAATGAGTTCAAGTGGAACTCTTGGCAATAATGAGATTGGTCTGGGGTTTGAGTTATCAACACCAACCTGAACTAACCTAAAACAAGCATAAATTATAGTGGGGATTGAGATCATGATGTAAAGCCTTCAGTGAATGGAGCAAGTATTCCAGAGCAGTGGCAAAGAGATTTTAAACACTATTTCAGTAGAGGCACCTTAATCATAAAAGAATAAAATCAAAGGGAATGAATATAGTATAGGTTTTAGAGGTAGGATACAAGGGAAATTTATAGCTAGAAGTTGATAAAAGAGAATAATCTTGGAATTTCCTTGCTATGACTTGCTGTAAGAAGATACAATCTCTGACATAGTCTGGAATTTTTGACGTTGGTCCCCAAATGTTATGGAGGCATGGAGAAAACGTTTTTCTTCACTTTTCAATAGATAAGAGGTGGAAAAAGTATATGATGAGTAGTTTGGAGGAAGGTATCAAGGTGCGCTTTTCTCCTTTGTTTCTTTGCTCCTAATCTAATAGCTTTGCAAGATCTGAAGTCACCAAGGTTACTGCTAAAAGCCATGACTGTTCTTTGTTGGCATTTTAGAAAACAGGAGATGGAAACAAGCTATGAGTAGAATTCACTATGTTTTTTAAAAAATATTTTGACCAAAAAAAAAGAAAGATATTGAAATATCCTTGGGCAAATGGACCTTGCTGAAGGTGGTTTTCAAGTATCTCACCCTGCTTTCTTGGGTATAAAATGCAGGAATGCAGTGGGGAATTGCGCGGGAGTTGAAGATTGAGATATTGGAAATTCCTGGCTAAATGTCAACTGAGAGATACTTCAAAATTTACTGTTGTATTGTAATAAACTAGTTAAACACTTGATTTAATTTGCAGTTTCTTCCGTTATGGAAGAGAATCTGGTGGATAATTTTTAAAATTTCGGAGATTTTATTTACTGGTAGATTTAATCTATTATAAAACACATTTACATGTTAGACTGATGAATTTCTTTTTCAAAAATAATTCCAAACGATGCTATGAATAAAGTTCCATGTTATGCAAAGCAATCTTTTAAAAATACATGTAAACCAAACTGTCCCAATGAATTCAAAGCTATCATGTGGTGGGTGTCTCTTTATTTACAGTCATTAGAATTTGTGCTATTCTCAGAAATTATACCTTATTACATGGCTTATTTTTCTTTAATGCTAAAGGTGTTTCCTAATTATAGTATAATTAAATGTAATTTATCAAATAGAAATAAAGACAAACCTAGTAATCAGAGTCTCTTCCTCTATTCATAGATATTCATTGAAGGTGTATCATGTAATTAGTTTACCAGTGTTTACTCTAGAACAAGTAGAATAAAATTGTCATCATTTTTCCTTTCATCATCTGACAGGATACTTAGAATTCATTTGCATAGCTTTACAATGGAAGTCATTACCCTCATCACAGATCTGCTGTTGTATAATCAGTGAAGTCTATGAAGAAGGTAGAAACAGGAATATGGATTTATTGTTGAATGAAAGAGTTCAAAGTTCCTATTTTGTTGGAGGGATCAAGAAATGTTTTTCTTAATGGAATATTAATTTATTTTATATTGATAGAGAAAGAATAAAGGATTTTGAACAAAGCAATTAAAAATCTATCATGTGCTCTAAAATAGTGACAAACTTTAGCTTGTATCAGAATCTCTTGGAGGGCTTCTTAAAACAGATAAATGGACTCTTAATTTTTGATTCAGTAGGTCTTGAATGGGGTTCTTGACTTTGCATTTCTTTTCTGTTTTTTTGGGTGAGATTAAATTTCATGGTTTTTTTTTTTTATTTTTATACTTTAATTTCTGGGATACATGTGCAGAATGTGCAGGTTTGTTACATAGGTATATATGTGCCATGGTGTTTTCCTGTACCCATCAACCAATCATCTACATTAGGTATTTCTCCTAATGCTATCCCTCTTCTAGCTCCCCACACCCCAATAGGCTCTGGTGCATGATGCTCCCCTCCCTGTGTCCATGTGTTCTCATTGTTCAACTCTCACTTATGAGTGAGAACATGCAGTGTTTGGTTTTCTGTTCCTGTTTTAGTTTGCTGAGAATGATGGTTTCTAGCTTCATCCATGTTCCTACAAAGGACATGAACTCATCCTTTTTAATGGCTACATAGTATTCCATGGTGTATATGTGCCAGATTTGGGATCAAGAAATGTGAACATGGAACTCTTGTGATCTTGAATTTAGGCAAATTCCCAAGAAGACAGATTCTGTTTACTCCTATGCATGAGAAAGTGAGAGAGAATACTGAGACATGACTTACAAAGGAAATAGTCTCAAACTAGCGTTGGCCACTTGTTTCCTTGAACATCCTCATCCATCCAAAAGCAATAAAGGGATTAAAGTTGGAGAGGAGATAGATTACTTCATATGTGCTGGGCTTTCTGTTCTTCCTCTTCCCCAAGGTGCTAGAGGGCTGTGTGTGTGTGTGTGTGTGTGTGTGTGTGTGTGTGTGTGTCTGAGAGAGATAGAGTGCTAGCACGAGCGTGCCTGTGTGTGTTGGGGCAGGAGTTTTTCTCATCATTTATCTATTTTTTTTTTAATATTTTTAAGCCATTTTATTATTATTTTTAGTTTATTGCATTTTAGGTTTTGGGGTACATGTGAAGAACATGCAAGATTGTTGCATAGGTACACACATGGCAGTGTGATTTGCTGCCTTCCTCCCCATCACCTATATCTGACATGCTATTTCTCTCCATGCTATCTCTCCCCAACTCCCCACCCCCTGCTGTCCCTTCCCTATTTCCCCCCAACAGACCCCAGTGTGTAGTGCTCCCTTCTCTGTGTCCATATGTTCTCATTGTTCAACACCCGCCTGTGAGTGAGAACACATTGCATTTGGTTTTCTGCTCTTGTGTCAGTTTGCTGAGAATGATGGTTTCCAGGTTCATCCATGTCCCTACAAAGGACACAAACTCATCGTTTTTGATGGCTGCATAATATTCCATGGTGTATATGTGCCACATTTTCCCTGTCCAGTCTATCATTGATGGGCATTTGGGTTGGTTCCAGGTCTTTGCTATTGTAAACAGTGCTGCAGTGAACATTCATGTGCACGTGTCCTTAGAGTAGAACGATTTATAATCCTTTGGATATGTACCCAGTAATGGGATTGCTGGGTCAAATGGAATTTCTACTTCTAGGTCCTTGAGGAATCGCCACACTGTCTTCCACAGTGGTTGAACTAATTTACTCTCCCACCAACAGTGTAAAAGTGTTCCTATTTCTCCACATCCTCTCCAGCATCTGTTGTCTCCAGATTTTTTAATGATCGCCATTCTAACTGGCGTGAGATGTTATCTCAATGTAGTTTTGATTTGCATTTCTCTGATGACCAGTGATGATGAGCATGTTTTCATATGTTTGTTGGCCTCGTGTATGCCTTCTTTTGTAAAGTATCTGTTCATGTCCTTTGCCCACTTTTGAATGGGCTTATTTCTTGTAAATCTGTTTTAGTTCTTTGTAAATTCTGGATATCAGCCCTTAGTCAGATGAGTAAACTGCAAAAGTTTTTTCCCATTCTATTGGTTGCCGATTCACTCTAATGACTGTTTCTTTTGCTGTGCAGAAGCTGTGGAATTTGATTAGGTCCCATTTGTCTATTTTGGCTTTTGTTGTCAATGCTTTTGGTGTTTTGGTCATGAAGTCCTTGCCTATGCCTATGTCCTGAATGGTTTTGCCTAGATTTTCTTCTAGGGTTTTTATGGTGTTAGGTCTTATGTTTAAGTCTTTAATCCATCTGGAGTTAATTTTAGTGTAAGGTGTCAGGAAGGGGTCTAGTTTCTGCTTTCCGCACATGGCTAGCCAGTTTTCCCAACACCATTTATTAAACAGGGAATCCTTTCCTCATTGCTTGTTTTTGTCAGGCATGTCAAAGATCAGATGGTTGTAGATATGTTGTGTTGGCTCTGAGGCCTTTGTTCTGTTTCATTGGTCTATATCTCTGTTTTGGTACCAGTACCATGCTGTTTTGATTACTGTAGCCTTGTAGTATAGTTTGAAGTCTGGTAGTGTGATGCCTCCTGCTTTGTTCTTTTTGCTTAGAATTGACTTGGCTATGGGGGCTCTCTTTTGGTTCCATATGAAGTTTAAGGTATTTTTTTCCAGTTCTGTGAAGAAGGTCATTGGTAACTTAATGGGGATAGCGTTGAATCTGTAAATTACTTTGGGCAGTATGGCCATTTTCACGATATTGATTCTTCCTAACCATGAGCATGGAATGTTTCTCCGTCTGTTTGTGTCCTCTCTTATTTCATTGAGCAGTGGTTTGTAGTTTTCCTTGAAGAGGTCCTTTACGTTCCTTGTTAGTTGTATTACTAGGTATTTTATTCTCTTTGTGGCAATTGTGAATGGCAGTTCGTTCCTGATTTGGCTCTCTTTAAGTCTGTTATTGGTGTATAGGAATGCTTGTGACTTTTGCGCATTGATTTTGTATCCTGAGACTTTGCTGAAGTTTCTTATCAGTTTCAGGAGATTTTGGGCTGAGACGATGGGGTCTTCTAGACAAAAAATCATGTCATCTGCAAATAGAGACAATTTGACTTCCTCCTTTCCTGTTTGAATGCCCTTTATTTCTTTTTCTTGCCTGATTGCTCTGGCTAGAACTTCCAGTACTATATTGAATAGGAGTGGTGAGAGAGGGCATCCTTGTCTAGTACCAGATTTCAAAGGGAATGCTTCCAGTTTTTGCCCATTCAGTATGATATTGGCTGTCGGTTTGTCATAAATAGCTTTTATTATTTTGAGATATGTTCCGTCAATACCCAGTTTATTAAGGGTTTTTAGCATAAAGCGCTGTTGAATTTTGTCAAAGGTCTTCTCTGCATCAATTGAGATAATCGTGGTTTTTGTCTTTGGTTCTGTTTATGTGGTGAATTACGTTTACAGACTTGCATATGTTGAACCAGACTTGCATCCCTGGAATGAAGCCTACTTAATCATAGTGGATAAGCTTTTTGATGTGCTGTTGCAATCAGCTTGTCACTATTTTATTGAAGATTTTTGCATCTATGTTCATCATGGATATTGGCCTGAAGTTTTCTTTTCTTGTGGAGTCTCTGCTGGGTTTTGGTCTCAGGATGATGTTGGTCTCATAAAATGAGTTGGGAAGGATTCCTTCTTTTTGGATTTTTTGGAATAGTTTCAGAAGGAATGGTACCAGCTCCTCTTTGTATGTCTGGTAGAATTTGCCCGTGAACCTGTCTGGACCTGGGCTTTTTTTGGTTCGTAGGCTCTTAATTGCTGCCTTAACTTCAGACCTTGTTATTGGTCTATTCAGGGTTTCGACTTCTTCCTGGTTTAGGCTTAGGGGGAGGCAAGTGTCCAGGAATTTATCAATTTCTTCCAGGTTTACTAGTTTATATGCATAGAGTTGTTTGTAATAATCTCTGATGATGGTTTGAATTTCTGTGGAATCTGTGGTGATATCCCCTTTATCGTTTTTTATTGCATCAGTTTGGTTATTCTCTCTTTCCTTTTTATTAATCTGGCTAGTGGTCTGTCTATTTTGTTGATCTTTTCAAAAAACCAGCTCCTGGATTTATTGATTTTTTGAAGAGTTTTTTGTGTCTCTATCTCCTTCAGTTCTGCTCTGATCTTAGTTATTTCTTGTCGTCTGTTAGGCTTTGAGTTTTTTTGATCTTGCTCCTCTAGCTCTTTCAATTTTGAGGATAGGGTGTCAATTTTAGATCTCTCCTTGCTTCACATGTGGGCACTTATTGCTATATATTTTCCTCTAGAGACTGCTTTAAATGTGTCCCAGAGATTCTGGTATGTTGTGTCTTCATTCTCGTTGGTTTTGAAGAACATCTTTATTTCTGCCTTCATTTCATTGTTTATCCAGTCAACATTCAAGAGCAAGTTGTTCAGTTTCCATGAAGCTGTGCGGTTCTGAGTTAGTTTTTGAATTCTGAGTTCTAACTTGATTGCACTGTGGTCTGAGAGACTGTTTGTTATGATTTCTGTTCTTTTGCATTTGCTGAGGAGTGATTTACTTCCAATTATGTGGTCAATTAGAAGGCACTTCATGAAGCCTCCTGGAGATTCAGATATGTGTATCTGTGGTTTGGAAAATACAGCAACTGGGGCAGTATGGGATTACCAAGCAACCAAATGGAAAGAAAGATGCATTTGGGAAGTAACTACACTCACAATAATTATTGTTAAAGGTATTTAAAACCCAGTTTTGCTCTTTTGACAAAGCTGTTATATTCATCTATATTATATACATTTAATATAAGTGGATTAACTTCCCAATTAGCAACTATCTAACTGGTTTGAGTTCAAGGTAGGGAAACATCACCTCCCCACTTATCCATCTCCTCACTACAATTCTTTCTCCACTATTGATTTTCTGCAGTAATAGTTCCTTTTAATACATTTATAGTGGTTAAAAGCTTAAGCATTGGGATCAGACACACCTGAAACACACACACACACACACACACACACACACACACACACACACACACCCCCCCCTTCCAACTCCCCCACCACACACACACAAACACACAGGGCGGAGGGCAGTTAGATTTATTATGGGAAATTGACTCCTGTGATTGTGGAAGCTAAGTCCCATATTCTGTTGTCTGCAAGCTGGAGACCCAGCAGAGCTGATGGTGTAATTCAGTTTCAGTCAGGAGGCCTGAGAATCAGGGAAGCCTGTGGTAAAAATAGGGCAGGCTGAGGGCACAAGAGAATGGGAGGAGATGTTCAGTTCATGCAATATGGCAGAAAATAAGAAGCAAACTTCTCCTTCAGCTGTCTTTTGTTTTATTCAGTTCCTTAATAGATGATACCTACCAATATTGGGGAAGGCTTTTGGTTTTACTGAGGCCACCAATTCAACAAATACCTTCTCGAGATATCCTTATGGACACGCCAAGAAATAATGTTTATCTGGGTATCACATGGTCCAGTCAAATTGACAGATAACATTAACCATCAGAACCATTAATCTCAAAAGGCTCTGTCACTACATTTCATTGGCAGCTGTCACCTAGTATGTGCTGGCCTCTGTATTAAGTGCTTTTGTTCCTAGTTAAGCTTTCCTGTAATTCTAAAAGCATGGCATTATGATCCCTGGAACATACTAGGACATTATGGTTCAGAGGATTCACATATCTTGCTTAAGTCTGCATAGATAGTAAGGCTTAAAAAAAAAAACAAAACATCGAACGTGAAGCCCTGCTGTTTGCATTCTACCATGATTGCTCAGTTCAGTATATTTTTGTCCCCTGAATAGAGATGACAAAATATGGGCATTTCTTTTGAAGAATTAACATATTGATTTCATACTGGTACTTAAAGCTATTTCTGGAATGAATTTTCCAAAGAAAAAGGGAGGGTATATGGAAAACCTAGAAATATATGCAAATTAGTTCTACTTCATATTATGGCCTAGAAATTACATTGGTATATGTGCCTAATATTTAAACATATGGAACACAGATCTGTATGTCATAAATATAGAAACCCTAATATTTCTTTTTAGGAAAAGAAAAGAAAATAATTTAGCTTCTATCCTGTTATTAATATGCTATATTTTATTGGCAATTTATTTAACATCAAACAAATAGTTGACCCAATGAAGAGCCTTTTGAACTTTAAACTCCCAATCAGTTTGTGTTTTATTTTTTCCCTTAAGAAAATACTATGCCCAAAGTTTCCATATACTAAAATATGTCAGAATTTTATTTTGAGGGCACTATTTTTTGAATTGTAAAATTTAAGTTATATTTTACTACTTCATTTAACATTGTTGTATTAGTTTTGAACATAAATTTCAGATGCAAAGAAACATTTAAAATGATATTTAAATATCAAACAGGCCATATATTTTTGCACTGGTTTTATGCTCAGGGGAGAAAAATTAGCATTTCTTGTCTGTGGTTATTGGATATTTTTCTTCCTCATAGGGTATATTAATTCATAGATTTTTATTCCACTTTTCAAAATCACAACGAAATAAGCAGTTGTTGGGCTTGAGGATTGGCTGATCTGTGTAATACTCCTCTGCCCCTCATGAAGCTATCAGTTGCCTATACTTGTGTAGATAGAACTAAGGTTTTTTCTTAGTATATATAAATATCAGAAATATACATTATAAAAATATAACATGTATTATAAATTATATCATCAAATGTTATTTTTAATTTTTATTTTTCTATTACCTAAATTACACATGCATTAAAACTAGTCTATAGAGGATGCTTGTGGAATAAATTTGAAGTAAGATCTAGATAATCTACCCCTGATGTGCATATTTCAATATATTATGTTAGCCTAATATCTATGACATCCATTCTTATCTTTTACATTTTGAACTTTATTGATATATTGCTACTGGAATCTTGAAAATAATTTTTATTTCTCACTTTTTATTAAAATTTGCTGTGATTATTATTTTATTGCTTGGTATCAACCAAAAAAGAATGTAAATGAAAAAAAGCCTGGTGTTCTTATTGATAATTGTATGGGTTCATACTATGTCTAGTAGGATTCATTTCATCGATTCATATGTTTTTTATATTTTATTTTTCCTGCCTGTTTTTTTTTACTATTACTAAACAATCCAAACAAATGTATATACTTTGCACTTAATTTTATAATTCTTTTTGCCATTTTTGCTGACCATAGCAGTATAATGGCAGATGAGCATGGGGCATTCTGGGAGTACTAAAATTCTGGATTAGGACCATCAGTATTATATCAAAAATCTTTGAAGAATAATATTTCCATGTGATTGCTTTTAAGGATTTGGGAGAGAGACAGAAGTACTACTGTAAAGAGAAGGTAATTTCTAAAAAGTTTCTTAAAACTGGTGTTTTATTTTAAATAGGAATCTTTACATATTTAGGATAATGTGTTTGCATTTGGAAGTTGTTTGCTTTTGCCATTAACGTTTCAATTTTAATACCTTTTCCCTAGAAAAAATAGAAAAGGATTGCTGCATTTTATGGTTGGTTTTCTTTGGGATTTACAAATCTCTATACTGCAAACTCAAATCCCCAAGTGTTACTGATCAAGTTCAACAGTGTCTGAGTAAGGAAAGCTGTGAGGCAGCCGGGTGAAGCACATGGGTGAATGATTATTTCCTGTTTTTTTTTTTTTTTTTTTTTCTTTTTTCTTTTTTCTTTAGAGGTAGAAGCAGGGCATTCCGCTTTTTCTCTTGTTTTCTGGGACAACTTGCGGACCCAGGCCTCTCAGAGTGAGCTCTTCAGCAGACAAGTGAGAGAAAACCAGTGACAGGAATGTCATATGTGGGCTGTGTCTCTTTAGCTTCTGCTTATTGTTCCACTTGCACTAGGAGTACACACAGTACTATTTTTACAAAATTCACAACTAGCAAAATTGGCTGGAATGGGCATTGGAAGTTTAACTAACCCCTCATGATTCCTGTCTCCCAAATTGGAGTCAAGGTTAAAATAACCCAGTGGTGAACATCATATCATCTAAGACTGTCTGTACAAGGTGGAAATGTTCTCATAAGCAGTTTTGCAGACAAGAAAAATACCGGCTTGTGTAAATTGCTGGCTCAGCCCTTTTGTGATATGATTACAAAATGAGGACTCTGATTTTATTTCTCATGTCTTTTATATCAAGTGAATGAGGGAGTGAAAAACTTCTTATAGAATCTGTCTTGGGAACAGGAAACTTCCCGTGAGTTCTCTATTTCTAGGATAAAAATAGAGAAAAAAATAAAAAAATAAGACTTTACACACAGTCAATTTTAACTTTAGTATCAAGGCTAACTCTTAGTTCCTGCCAGCTTTTATCTTTTTTGTCGTTGTTATCTTAACATTTTTTACTGAATCCCTTTTGCTTTGAACTCTTTTTCTTCTCTCTTTTTCAATTGCATATGTTAAGGTGTACGACATGAAATCTTGCTATACGTATACGTAGTGAAATTAACACTGTAGTCAAGCAAATTATCCTACTCATCACCTTTCATAGTTACCTACAGACACACAGACCAACAGAACAGAATAAAAAGCCAACCTAAGCAAGGTTATCTAATTTCAATAAGGCCACCAAGAAGACACAATGGAAAAAAAAATAGTTTCCTCACTAAATGGTGTTGGGAAAACTGGATATCCACATGCAAAAGAATACATGTGGGCCCTTATCTTATACCATACACAAAAATTAACTGAAAATGAATTAAAGACCTAAAAATAAGACCTGAAACTGTAAAACTCCTAGAAGAAAACGTAGAAGAAAACATAGGAGAAAAAATATCAGTCTCAGTGTCTGTCAGTTTGGCTGCTATAAGAAGATATCTAGATTTCTCATAGTTTTGGAGGCTGGGAAGTCCAGCTGATTTGGTGTCTACTGAGGGCCTGCCCCATTGATATAATCTACTTGGGGAACCCTTGCATGCTGGAAAAGGGAGAAGAGCAAAAGGCAATGAACACTGTATCTTCACATCATGGAGGATATGGAAAGACTGGGTAAATTTTTGGAACCTCTTTTATAAGGGCACTAATATCATTCAAGATGGAGTACTGATGGCCTGATCACCTGCCAAAGGTCCTCCCTTTTAACACCATCACCTTGGGATCTAAGTTCCAACTTGTGAATTTTGGAAGGGCACATACATGCAAACCATAGCATTCCACCCTTGGTCTCTCAAAAATTATGTCCTTCTCACATACAAAATACATTCATTCTATCCCCATACCCCAAAAAGCTTTAACTTTTTTTTTCTTAGCTCCAATTTAAAAGTCTAGAATCTATAGTCTCTTCTAAATATCATCTAAGTCAGATATACATAAATCCCAAAGATATGTTTCATTCTGAGGAAATTGCTCTTCTACTATAAATCTGTGAAATCAAATAAGTTATATACATTCAAAATGCAATGGTAGGACAGGCACAAGACAGACATTTCTATTTCAAAAGAGAACCGTACAAAAGAAAAAAGAGGTAATAGGTAGTAAGTCAGTCTAAAACCCAAAATGGCAAACAATATTAAATCCTGAGGTTTGAGAAGTAATCTTTGAGTCCATGTCCTGCTTTCCAGAGACACTGTAGTGTGGGTTGGGCCACCAAGGCTTCAGGCAGCCCCACCTCCATGGCTTTGCTGGGTGCAGCCAATGTGGCAGTTCTCAGGGATTGGATTCTGTGCCTGCAGCTCTCCAAGGGTGGCATGCTGGTAACTCTGTGGTTCTGAGGTTGCAGGGGTAGTCCTGCTCCATGGCTATACTAGATATTGCTCTAGTGAGGGCTCTCTGTGGTGGCTTCACCCTTGTGGCAGTTCTCTCTGTGGATCTTGAGGCTTTCTGATACATCCTTAGAAATTTAGGTGCAAGTAGCCTTGCCTGAACAGCTTGTGTGTCTGCAGAGTTAGCATCACATGGACACTGCCAAGATTTACTGCTTGTGACCTCTGGAAGGGTGGCTGAAGCTTCATCTGGGCCTGCTGGAGCCACGTGTAAGACAGGTGAGTAGTCTGTGCCAGAATTCAAAGAGCAGTGACTTGAGGCAATGTAGGACAGCAAGTACTGAGGTCTTCCTGGTGTCCAAGGCCCCTTTTTTGATATAGCTCTTCCTCTCAGATCTTGACATTCTCAGCCAGTGATGGTGATGGAAGCCTCGATAATCTCCAAAATGATTTTTGGGTCATTCTCCTATTGTCTTACTGAAAAGCATCTGGCTTCCTTCTGTCCATACTAATCTCCGTATTAAACGTTCACTCGGCACACCCTTGGTGTTCTCTCCTGAACATGTCTTTTCGTTCATTATGGACTGGCTAGGCTAAAAAATTTCCAATCTCTAAGCTCTGCTCATCTTTTGACTAGAAATTTTGTCGTGGATTCATTTCTCTCTTCTTGCATTTTGTTATAAGAAGCCAAGAGAAGCAAAGGCACACCCTCACAATTTTGCTTAGATATTTCTTCTGCCAGATATCCTAGGTAGTTGCTCACAAGCTCTGCCTTCTACAGAGCTGGGACATGGACAATATCCAGCTACGTTCTCTGCCACTTTATAATAAGGATGGCTTTTCCTCCAGTCTCCAATACCATATTCCTCATTTTCACGTAAGTGAAATCAGAGTGGCCTTTACTGTTTATATTTCTGCCAACATTATAGTCATGGCTGCTTAAGTAATCTCTAGGAAGACTGGGCCCTTTCTATAGCCTCAGTCTCTTCTTCTGAGCCCTTGCCAGAATAACCCTTTACTATCCCACCCCATTACTCAGGTCTAAAGCCACTTACACATTTTTAGGTATTCGTTATAGAAGCACCCCTCCTTCTTGGAAGTAATTTAGGTACTCAGTCCATTCCTGCTGCTATAATGAAATACCATAGAATAATTAATTTACAAATAATATAAATTTATTTCTCACTGTTCTAAAGGCTGGGAACTCTACGATCAAGGTTCTGGCAGAATTGGTCTCTAGTAAACGCCTCCATGCTGCGTCCTCACACAGCAGAGGACAGAATGACAAATGGGATGAACTTGCTCCCTCAAACTTTTTGTAAAGGACTATAGGACTATTAAGATTATAGTATTATAAGGGACTATAATTCTATTTATGAGGGCAATGTGGTTTGGATCTGTGTCTGGTTACAAATCTCATGTCTAATTGTAATCCCCAATGTCGGAAGTGGGGCCTGGTGGGAGGTGATTGGATTATGGTAGTGAATCCTTCATGGGTGGTTTAGAACCATCTCTTTGGTGCTGTTCTTGTGATAGAGTTCTCACAAAATCCTGTTATTTAAGAGTGTGTAGCATCTTCCCTCTCTCCCTCTTCCTCCTTCTTCAGCTCTGTCAAGATGCCTACTCAAGTTTTTCCTTCTGCCATGAGTAGGGGTTTCCTGAGGCCTCCCAAGCCATGCTTCCTGTACAGCCTGTGGAACTGTGAGCCAGTTAAACTTCTTGTCTTTATAAATTAACCAGTCTCAGGCATTTCTTTATAGCAATATGAAAATGAATTAATATAGAAAATTAGTACCAAGAGTGGGGCATTGCTATAAAAATACCTGAAAATGTGGAAGCAGCTTTGGAACTGGGCAACCTACAGAGGCTGGAACAGTTTAGAGGGCCCAGAAGACAAGAATGTAAGGAAAAACCTGTAACTTCCTAGAGATCTCTTAAATTGTTATGATCAAAATGCTGGTAGTTTAAGTTACAGTGTTTATATACATTTTGGAAGGAATCATTTAAACCAAAGCAGTTGGCAATGATTTTTTGATATCACACCAAAAGCTCAGGCTACAAAAGCAAAAATAAACAAGCAGGCCTGCATCAAACTGAAAAGCTTCTGCATAGTAAAGGAATAATCGACAAAATAAAAAGGTAGCCTACACATTGGGAGAAAATATTTGCAAACCATATATCTGATAATCTGTTTAATATTCCAAATATGTAAGAAACATGACCAACCCCTCCCCCTAAATAATCTTATTGAAAAATGGACAAAGGACATGAATAGACTTTTTTTTTTTAAAGAAAACATAAAAATGACCGACAGATTATGAAAAAGTTCTCAGCTTCACTAATTATCAGGGATATACAAATCAAAATCAGTGATATATCACCTTATGCCTGTTAGAATGGCTATTATCAAAAACACGAGATAACAAATGTTGATGAGGGCATAGAGAAAAACTAGCATACATTGTTGGTAGACATGTAAATTAGGATAGTCATTGTGAAAAACAGTATGAAGCTGCTTAAAAACATTAAAAATAGAACTACCATATGAGCTCTTTTAAATACTGGCACGTATAAATTTGTCTGAGTGATTGGGGAAATCCTTTGCCTAAATTTTTAACTTATCCACAGGAAAACTTTCTTAATTTAAAAAATGTCCTAGGCCTGGCACAGTGGCTCATGCCTGTAATCCCAGCACTTTGGGAGATTGAGGTGGGCAGATCATGAGATCAAGAGATTGAGACCATCCTGGCCAACAAAACCCTATCTCTACTAAAAATACAAAAATTAGTTGGGTGTGGTGGCATGCACCCATAGTCCCAGCTGCTCAGGAAGCTGAGGCAGGAGACTCACTTGAACCTGGAAAGCGGAGGTTGCAGCTAGCCAAGATTGAGCCACTGCACTCCAGCCTAGTGATGAAGCAAGACTCCGTCTCAAGGAAAAAAAAAAAAAAAAAAAAAAAAGAGTCCTGTTTCTTTTCTTCTATGTACTAGTAATTCTTTGCATAGATCCTGTGCTGAATCCTTTTGGATTATTACTCATCTTGAAAAGACATGATATCTTCCCATGTCAGAATTTTACAGGAGAAATGTGTGTGTGTGTGTGTGTGTGTGTGTGTGTGTGTCTGTGTGTGTATGGGTGTGTTTGATTCAGGTAAAATGGGACTCTCTCCATTCCTGGGTTACGAGAGTGAGTTACGCAATCTTTTTCTGCACTTTAGCTGACCAAGAAGGGCACTATGGGGTTGCCACTTGCTCTCCTTCTCATAGCCTGTGCAATATCTTGTTCAGAACAGTTTATTTTTCTTTTCTTTTTTTTTTTTTTTTTTTAAGACAGTCTCACTTCCTTGCCCAGGCTGGAGTGCAGTGGTGTGATCTCGGCTCACTGCAACCTCCGCCTTCCAGGTTCAAGCCATTCTCCTGCCTCCTACCTCAGCCTCTGGAGTAGCTGGGATAACAGGTGTGCGCCACCTCGCCCAGCTAATTTTTTTGTATTTTTTGTAGAGAGGGGATTTCGCTATGTTGGCCAGGCTGGTCTTGAACACCTGACCTCAGGTAATCTGCCTACCTTGGCCTCCCAAAGTGCTGGGATTAGAGGCATGAGCCACCGTGCCCACTCAGTTCAGAACATTTTCTGGTCCAGGTCCTATCCACATGTTATCAATTGGCTGATGTTGTTGTTATCGTTATTACACAGTTACATTTTTGCATTATAAAAGATAATGATTTTAAGAATGTACTGATTATAAATGTCTGTGGAAACAGCATGAGATTAAAATCCTGAGGCTGTCATTTTGTATTAGCCCGCTATTGTCATTTTGTGTTGGTCTGTCATTTTAGGTCCTCGAATAATTAGTAATAGCATTTTCCTGAGTAAAAGTATCCAACTCTAATAGAAGTTTATACTTTTAGGTATCATAAAGACCAATGACTTTTTAAAAATATATCTCTAAGTGCCCTGTGTGGGAACCTGAAACTTCTGTAGCTAAGAAACAGCAGAAAGTGAATGTTTTTATAAATTAAAATTATGTTCTCAAATCATATGTACACATATTAACCAATCAACGAGATAAGAAGTGCTTGTGGTGAAAAATAAAAATTACTAGCCTCTTCTTTCCTAAACCTTGACGCAGTGTTCAGGGAAATCTTTCTGATTATTGCTCTGCTTCTCATATTCTCAAGTAACTAATATGTTTACATTCCTATTTTTTGTTTTACCAATTTTAAAATTATCTTTGAATTGCTTACTATAAAATGTCACTTTTATCATGTCTGTCATTTTTCAGGCATTATTCTTAGAGTGTAAATGTAGAGGTTGGGGAAAAGCTAGATTGGAGTGTGGTTGAGAGAGTGCAGGGAGAGTAGTCTGAAACAATAAATCTAGTCAGTTTTGAGGAGTTTTGCTCTGAGGGGACTGGAAAAATGGGCTGTAGTCAACTGAAGTAGTAAGTGTGGTCAAGAAGGTTTTTTTGTTTTCATTCGTTTTGTTAGGGTGTCAGAACTTATGTGTGTATGTCCAAGAAAGGGAAGGATCCAAGCAAGAAAGAAGAATGATTGTGCAGAAGGAAGAAGGAGGAATTCAGAGTAATGTCCTTTTTGAAAAGAGGCTGAGTGAGCTCTAGTGTAGTAATGGAGGGGCGAGCTCAGGCAGTGCAGCAGTTACCCAAAGCATCAGGAGAAAAATAGGAGTGTTTGGGAATAGCTCATTTACATCTCTTGTGCTCCTCCTATTGTTTGGATTGATTGATTGATTGAGAGATGGAGTTTTGCTCTTTTTGCCCAGGCTGGAATGCAATAGCATGGTCTTGGCTCACTGCAGCCTCTACCTCCTGGGCCTAAGTGATTCTCCTGCCTCGGCCTCCTGGATATTTGGGACTATACAAGTGTATGCCACCACACCGGCTAGTTTTTCTTTTTCTTTTTTTTTTTTTTTTTTTTGTATTTTTAATAGAGATGGGGTTTCACCATGTTGGGCAGGCTGATCTTGAGCTCTTGACCTTCAGTGGTCAGCCTGCCTTGGCCTTCCAAAGTGCTGGGATTACAGGCATAAACCACGGCAGTCGGCCCTTATTTTACATTTATTGTAATTATTTTCTTCTGTTGGTTGCATTTTAAACTTTAAATAATACATTTATTATTCCATTTGCATTCCTGACATTTTTTTTTTTTTTGCCTCTACTTCCCACTTTACCTTCACGTTACCTAGCTGGTAATGTTGATATTGTATCCTAAAACCATTACTAAGTTTACCATGGGTTGGATATAGATTGAAATGAAAACTTCTAAACAACATACATAGTATACATTGTTATACCTAATATTGCCTCCTTGCTATAATATAAACAGGTAATTATTTTTAGAGAGAAACAATTATTCAGATATTTTCTTTTATTACCACCCAATTTTGGTTCACTGCCTGGATCTAAAGTCATCTTTCCTTTCCTTATTACAGTGATATAGACTCAAAAAAGTTTCCTATAGCATGTATATTATATAAACATATCTGAAAATGTCTTGGTTTTAAATCTGCTTAATAGTTTTACAGTATTTGAAATTCTAATTTTGAAATATGTTTTCCTCTGAGAAACTTGAAGGCATTATTTCATTACCTTTGAGTATCTAGTGTTGATGAAATATCTGAAAATAAGAGCTTAAACATATTAAGTGATTAACTTGTGCCAGAAACAATTAGCACCAAAGCTATATTTATATCTGTACCTATATTATATCTATATGTATGTAATCATTGAATTCTTACAACAGCCCTATGCAGTAGTAGTGTTATACTCATCCTGCAGAAAAGAACCTTGGGCACTGACAGGTTAAGTAACATACCCAAGATCACAAAGCTACTAAGTGGCCGTGTCAGGATTCAAATTATAATGTCTGGATTCAAAAACTGGACACTTAATCACTGGTGGTCTACAGCCTCTGATATCAGTTCAGTCTTAATTTTTCTGTAATTAGCTTTTATTCTCACCTGGAGCCATTTTGATTTGAAAATTCATGACCTGCTGAAATCTGTGGAATTCTCTACTACCATCATCATCATCCATCATCATTTCCCTTCTGTTAGTTTTCTATTGCTATGTAACAAATTACCAAATATCTAATGACTTGATAACCTTACAGTTCTTTAAGTCAGAAGTTCAGGTGGGTTCCAGTGGGTTCTACAATTAGGGCCTCACCCAATTTAGTTAGTAGGGCTATGCCTTTCTGGGGGCTGTAGGGGAGAATCTGTTTCCTTGCTCTTCCAGGTTGTTGGCGGAATTCAGTTCCTTGTGACTGCAGAACTGAGGTCCCTGTTTCTTCGATGGCTATCATACAGGTGCTACTCTCAGGTTCCGAAAGCTACCTGTGTTCCTTGGCACACAGCCACATTCTATCTTAAAAGCCAGAGATGACAGGTTGAATCCCCTTAATGCTTAAAATCTCTCAATTCCTTTTTAGCTATTAGCCAGAGAAGATTATTCGCTTTTAAGTGCCTTGTACCATTAGGTTGAGCTCATCTAGACAATATCCTTTTGAATTAACTTGAAATTAACTGATTACATCTGCAAAATCCCTGTTGCCAAGTAAGGTAATATAGCCCTGGGAGTGAAGTCTCATCATATCTCATCATATTCACAGTCTTGGGGTCAAATCTGGAATTCTGCCTGATGCATTAACTTCCCTTTCATTTGTCTTTGTTCCCTTCTGCTCGCACATGTTGGATTTCTTAGAAGATTCTTCAGTTTTATTTGTTCTCTAATTCAGATTTTTTCTTTCTGCATTTTTTTATATTTTAGGAAATTTACTATATTTTGTAGTTCAATTTTATTCTTTTTTTGGAGATTTTTTTTCTAAGAGCATTTTCCTGTTTATGTTTAAAAAAATATCATTCTGTTATTGTTTTACTGTTTTATGATAAATTCTTAAAATCACTGATTATATAACAAAAGATTTTTAAAGGCTTTTTTCTGTTCTTGGAGTCATCTTTTTTTTCCAATGATCACTTTTACTATGTTTTCTTAAAATTTTAACTTTGTTGCTTCTAATATTATATACAGTGATTCTTAGTTATCTTTACATATTTAAGACAGCTATTATGAAAGTATGATTTCCTTTGACTCTTTTTAAGTAGATCTGTTTCCTTAAGCGATTGAGGACTCGGAGGTTGAGAACTTGGAGCAAGGTATGGGATGGAATGGGGGCATATTTAGCTAGTATGAAGGTATGATTTCCTTTGACTCTTTTTAAGTAGATCTGTTTCTCTGGCCGATTGAGAACTTAGTGACTGACAACTTGGAGCAAGATATGGGACAGAATGGGGCATATTTACTGATAGGTGTGAAGGAATAGAGAGTTGTCTGGTAAACTGTGGGCCACACAAATAAAAGAATATGAATATTTGGAGAGTGCTTACTTTAGAGTCTACTTTGGCTCTCTTCAAACATATTATTTTATTACCTTAGAGCATGCTATCAAGTGTCATACCTGAGGAAATGTCTGCCTGTTTGTGCTTTGGTTCTGGAGAAGAAATTAAGTTACTAACTGGTAAATTTATGCATATAAACATTTTTAATGAATCTTCTTGTTTTCAGTCTTATTTTTCACTTTGGCCCTTTGTTCCACCAGTTGACTTTGAGTCCAAATCCTCTTTGCACAATTTTCAAGTGAATATTTTCAAAGTACTCAGCAATATTTTTATGACATATTGTGGCCTTTGTTTTTGTTGTATTCCTGCTCTTTCATCTGAAATCTGCCCTCCTATATCGTCATCTTTCAAACATTTGCTGAAATTTATTCCATTCTGTGATACACCTCTCATTCTTTTCTCTGATATGAATTAATGTATTTATTAAGACAGAGTCTCACTCTGTCACCCAGACTGGGGTGCAGTGGTACGATCTTGGCTCACTGCAGCCTCCGCTTCCTGGGTTTAAGAGATTCTCTGCCTCAGCCTCCTGCTGGAATTACAGGCACCCACCACCACTCCTGGCTAATATTTTATATTTTTAGTAGAGACTGGGTTTCATCATGTCGATCGGACTGGTTAAGAACTCCTGACGTCAGGTGATCCATATGCATTGGCCTCCAAAAGGGAGGGATTATAGGCATGAGCCATTCCACCTGGCCTGAAATAATTTTTGTTTCAAAATCCATCAAGAGTGGTTGAGGCCGGCAGGGACAATAAAGGGCAAACATGTTTCCCTCTCACTATCATGTATTCAAAGTGAGAGTGTGCATTTTTTGTAAACACATAGATGTGTTGGTTTAACAATCTTTTGAGCTTGCTCATTTCAGCATGGTGATTAAGACCACAAACTTTGGCCTTAAAAAAGCCTCAATTTAGAACCAGCTATACAGCTTACTAGCTATACTCCCTTTAACTGAATACTTTACCAAGGTTACCTTGAGAGTACATCTGTTGAAATTACCAATTGAGTTAACATAGGACTGAAATTAAGCATAGCATATATCTCATGCCAAGAGCTTAAGGAACAGTAATTAGTATTTTTCTTAGATAATAACAAAATATTGATAGAGAAATAATTGTGTGATCAAAGTAACGTGGAGTATTTGATTTATATTGTTAGTAAGGTCATCATTATTAATATCAAATGTTTATTGAAGCCTCTTAAGTCATGGACAATGAAATACAAAGCTATACTGATTTTAATATGTTTTTAAATAAACATAATTAAAAATAGTTGTTGCATGTAGCATGTATGTCTTATTTTTTTTATTTTTTATTTTTTATTTATTTATTTTTTTAGATTGAGCCTTGCTCTGTCCCCCAGGCTGGAGTGCAGTGGCAGAGCCTTGGCTTACTGCAACCTCTGCCTCCTGGGTTCAAGTGATTTTCCTGCCTCAGCCTCCCAAGTAGCTGGGATTACAGGCATGTGTCACCACGCCTGGCTAATTGTTGTATTTTTAGTAGAGATGGGGTTTTACCATGTTGGCCAGACTGGTCTCCAACCCCTGACCTCAATTGATTCACCTGCCTCTGAATTTTTTTTTACTCTCCTGGGGATAAGACTTTCCTTTGAGGAAACATTCTCGATTTTTATAATTCCTATGTGTGGTAAAATGTTTTATTAACAGAAATCATTAATTCAGTCAGATATTCTGAGGTTCTTTGTTCCTGTACTGTGGGTAAACAAATATATTTCTTATTTATATGGTCTTTTTAAAGGGACCACTTAATGTAATATTCTGAAACATAAAGATAGCTAGAAGTTTACATAATAATCTTTTAGCATATATCTATAATCTATAATATATTCTAAAATATATTATTTTAATGTACATATATTTGTGTGTATATATATTTGTGTGTGTGTGTGTGTGTGTGTGTGTGTGTGTGTGTGTATATATATATATATATGCCCACACAGACAAAACCTAGGCAAAGGGCCTTGTTATTCACCATATATATATGCTGCCTTGTTCAGACAAAATTAATTCTAGTTAATGGGATGCTAGATGATTATTAGCTTTGAGAGTAGGACATCCTTGCTACTTTGAAGTCTTAAGTCCTGTATCACTAAGTGCTTGCAGACAACTCTCAGACTACATATATAAAATTAAAAAAAAATAGAAATACAAACTAAATGTGTTCTGTTTAGAAAAAGTGAAATGTGTAGGTATGGAACTGTGGCCAATTCATCCTCTGAATTTCAATTGCACTATTTAAAACATGCTAGGTTATCATCGCAATTTACAGGAGCTCTAACTTTATTATGACATATTATCATGTCCACACTGGCACTGGAAATACTTCATGGTTAATGTTACTGACTTTTAGAATTTTCAGCTTTCATCTGGGAAGCATGAATATTTTTACATGATTTATCTATGGCCATAAATAAAATATTATATTAATTTACAAATTGGAAATCTTATAGTTTTCTTACTTTATCACTTTGGTGTTTGTCACATTTGATATTTTCTTTAGAAATATCTGTTTTTGAATCAACTTTGGTTCTTTCTCTACTTTGTCTAAATCATTTCTATTGCTAGATCTTCTTACCTCAGTAGTTTTATTCTCATTCCATATCTTTCTTTTTTGGAAACACTTATCCACAATTATTCAGCTACCACCACAAAACACGAATACCTTCTGTCTCTGTCTATCTTGCCCAAATCTATTTTCTATACAAGATTTTAAAATATGAACCCTCACTATGTAGGAGCACGTGCACTTTGAGCCCTCAGTACAATTACCTTGATTGACACAAGTACAGAGCAAAACCCACAGGTGAGAGTCTTCCTGGAGGCATGTGGGCAGGGACTCCTCCACTCCTGGTCCCAAAACCAACAAGATATGAGGGACTGGACTTCAGCTTTGCTCATTTATTTTACTGTCCAAGTTTGCCTCAATATCCTGGAAGTATTAAGGTTTACCATGTCACAAAGCAGGTTTATTTATAAAAATTTTTTAAAAGTAAATTATTTATTGTTGCCTTTGCCAGTGCCTGAAATGCCCACCTTCCCTTCCTGTCTGTATAACCTGTCCTTCAAGTCTCACCTCAAATGTGACTTCCTCAATGAAGTTTTCTGGAGAGAATTAGGGTCTCCATGGTTCCACATTCCACTCATCTCTAGAAAACACCTCTATAAAACATGTGTCACATTAGAAGTCAACCATTTTTTACATGTTTATTTATCCAACTGGATTGAGGTTATTCAAAGCAAGGGCTGAGATGTTTATTTCTGCCATTTCTGGCACCTAGCTCAGTGCCTGGCTTAATGGATACTTAATACAAGTTTGATGAATGGATGGATGGGTGGAAAGATGAGTGACAATAGGTATCCCTTTTAAAAATAATTGCTTTGATAGACCATTAGTCTTGTTCTTGTCTTAATGCCAGCAGTTTAAAGAAATTTCAGTGACATGACTTTTCTGACCCTGGAAATAAATTTCTATATTTTATAACTTTAACACAAAGAGCTAAAAAAGACTTAAGTTGTACATTACATTATTTTACATTTCTAAGATTTGAGGAGTACAGAGAGAGCTTAATGGAAATTCAAAGTGGGTTTGAAGGATACCTCAGTAGACACTTGTAAATGTGAACATTCTGTGTATCTTCTTCTAGCTCACTAAGGAAAAAAAATAAAGACAACAACACTGGGTAAAAATAGATCCTGCATTTTAAATCACAACAAACAAAACTAATAAACAGAAAACTACAGAGACCTGTCAGCTGAAAGGAAGATGCAGCATTCATTTTATAAACAATTCAGTACTGTGTCAACAGTCTGACAGAAAAAGAAAGTGAACAATATTTTTCAAGAAATATCTGTCTTGTTGACTAAATCTTGAGCAATATGTTGTGTGAGCTGTGTTGATTGGGAGTAAGAGCCATGAAAATAAAAGACAATATTTCCAACATTAAAATAAATTTTTTGTTGAGATACATTTCCTTTGAAACTTGAAAATTACTACAAAATAATTAATATTATTTTCAGCAATAGAACATTTGAATAGATGTTATAAAAAATTCTCTAATGATGAAAAAAGATGCTAAAGATAGTAAAGATGCATGTAATTTTCTTTGTATTAGCAACATGGCTGTGGTTCTAAGTAAAGGAAGTCATGAATCTGAAAACAGATTAGTATTATTGACAGGTAGAGAGGCCAACTGATGTGATTACCCACTCAATTTATTTAAAATGCTTTTGAATGTATACAAAGGTGATCAGATTAAAATTTTAATGTAATCAGATCCTTGTCATAATTTGGATTCTCCCAAAAGCAAATCCTTAGATTTATATTAGGAATAGATGGTTTGGCGGTTGATCCCAGAATGCTGGAGTGAAGGAGTAGGGAGAATGAGAAAGGATGGATGAAAACCTAATTAAAATGGATTATTGGGCAAAATGGGTTATTGAGCTGGTTATTATTCTAGGCATCTGGGCTCAGTCCTGCTGTAGATCCTTTGGGAAACTATGTAGAAGGAATCCCAGAATGGTCCCACTAAAGAATATGAGTCTGGGGAATGTATCCACCCACTGAGACCCATCTCTGACTGATTGAAGTTGCTTCTGATATTTATCTGCTACACTTACAGACTGTGTCTTGAGTAAAATGCCCTAGGATCTAGAGCAGGGATGTCTGCAGTATGTGAAGAACTGTCTGTGACAGCTATAGATTAAGATAGAGCTGCTCTAGAGAACCCCTTGGATACCCCCTAGGTGTGGAGTACCACTAATGTCTATTATACATGTACATGTGCATTTAATTTATAATTTTTCCAGCTAATACTTTAAATTTGAAAGTGTATACTTTTGTAATTTAAATTGCTCTAAGGGATAGGGGATGAACTGAATAAAATAATCCAGTATTAAAGAATTTGTAAAATTTAAAACAAATCTAAAAAAGTCATTGATAGAGCAGGAGCACCGTCATCTTGGACAAACACCATCATTTTAAGTTCCAGCTCCCTTTCTTGCCTCATGAATTTCAAGGAAGTCACTTCTAACTGCAAGCAGACAGAAAGAACAGACAGTAAAACACAGATAAGACAGGTCGGGCACAGGAGGAGTTGGGGAGGGAAGTCTCTTGGGTAACTGCCAAACTTCACTCTCATATAATGGGCCCCAGTAAAACAGTGGATCTTAATAAGCACATTCCTTTCCCTTCAGGTGCACTGAGATAGGGAAGCTAAAAGCAGACTCAGGGAATGTGCCTGCAGCTGCAAAAGGATGTATGGGAACAGACACACAACTCTCCCTCCCAGATAAGCACAACAAAGAGACACAGAAGCAGTCCAAGCCTCTGATAAACTCTCCCACCCTGAATCCTAAACTCTTAGTCTGGAAGAGAGTGTGGCTCTGACATAACTTGGCCAGCTGCCCCTCTCGGGTTTATTTAAAATAAACCTGTCCCTATTGACTGAAAAGCCGTCCTTTGTGTTTCTCTCCTCTTTCTTTAATTCATACAGTCATAATGCAGTAGTAATGAAAGTAAAACATAGAGTAAGGACATTCTGTCATCTACTATTGCTGCTGTTACTGCTATTGTTAACAGCTGGAGATATTTGTCTTTAATGTAATTGTGATGATATCATTCCAATAAAGATCTCCTCTTGACATTTTTTAAGACCATTTATTTTGAACTAATAAAATAAAAAAAAAGCTTGTGACATTTGAAGGAGTATCTGCTACTCCATTCTTTTGTTATGGACAGAGTAGAGCTTTTTTGGGGGAATTGGAAGTCACTAACTTTTCTTTTTCCTTTTCTTTTCAGTACCAAGCAATTACTTAAATTTTCTACAAATGTTATGTCAGCCAACCTTTAATTCATAATAATTATGAAAATTTCCAAGAAATATCAATTTCATTTTGAATAAATCTCAAGCAAGACATATGTGAGCAGAAGGTGCTTACCATGTTTCAAGCACTGTTCTAAGGAAACTATCTACATTAACATATTTAACCTTAATTAAAACTCTGTGAAGTAAGGAGAATTATTTTCTTTATCACATAGGTAATAAAGCTGAGGTGTAGTGAGGATAAATAGCTTCCCAAAGTTATAGAGAGTTAGTATCTGAACTAGGCATCAGATCCAGCAGTCTGAATCTAGTCTCTATGCTTGCAACAAAGCTGCAATGGCACTGCAAGTGGCAATGTCAGGATTTAAATCAGAGTGTCACTTAAACTTGGATAGATCTGATTCTAAATCCTGTGTTTTAATGGTTATTCAGCATTGTGTGTTTCAAAGTAATTATTTCACTCCTCCACCATTTGTCCAACAGTATGTTTTTTCCAATTGCCTGTCGGGTCATGTTTCTTCTCTCCATCTGACTACTTCAAAGTCTTCAGTTATTCCTTATTACTTAAAGGATTAGGCTCAAGTTCCATTTTATGTAGTTTTTTTTTTACTTGCCAGCTTCACATTATTGCCAATCTTTGAATGCCATATTCCAGTTACATAATTTTTTTTGCAATTACTCATTTCATATTTCATACTTTTTTTTTTTTTTTGAGGCAGAGCCTTGCTCTGTCGCTTAGGCTGGAGTGCAGTGGTGCAATCTCGACTCACTGCAACCTTCGCCTCCTGGGCTTAAGCCATTCTCCTGCATCAGCCTCTAGAGTAGCTGGGATTACAGGCATGTGCCACCATGCCTGGCTAATTTTTGTATTTTTAGTAGAGACGGGGTTTCACCATGTTGACCAGGCTGGTCTTGAACTCCTGACCTCGGGTGATCTGCCTGCCTTGGCCTCTCAAAGTGTTGGGATTTCAGGCATGAGCCACCATGCCCAGCTTCATGTCATACTTTCTTACCTTCATAATTTGCCCACGATATACTCTCTGTTTGGAATCCCCTTTTCTGACTTTTTCATTTCGCTTTACTCCATTTTTCTCAAAAGCATTAGCTAAGATATAACTTTCTGATAAATTGCACTTATCATCTGAGTGAGGACATGTTTGAAGTGAATTAAGACTATTAAAAATATATCGGGACAACAAGTGTTAGCAAGGACTATTCAGGGCAACTGGGACTCATGGACATTCCACAGATGAAGGTTTTCCTATCTCCTATCTTCTAATTCGAGTAAGATCCTCTTTTCTGTTGCTGTATTTTTATAAATGATATGGGACTTAAGTGACCTACTAAAATTGATGTCTTTTGGATGGCCATTGCGAGAGAACATAACATTGTTGAAGATATTCATTCTGCCATTCTTCTTTAGAAGACCACAGACGGCAAAATGTTCATCATGATCAGAAGAGAAGAATAATTTTACTTCTTCTCTTCTGATTATTTCACTAGGAGAAAACAAAATACAAATAAAGTTAGAGAATATATGATTTGCCAGGTACAGTATCTCATGTCTGTAATCCTAGCACTTTGGGAGGCTGAGATGAGTGAATCGCTTGAGCTCAGGAGTTTGACACCATCCAGGGTGTCAAAACAAAAATTTTTGTTTCTCTACAAAAAATACAAAAATTAGCTGGGCTTAGTGGCGCATGCCTGTGGTCGCAGCTACTTGGGAGGCTGAGGTGGGAGAATCCCTTGACCCCAGGAAGCAGAGGTTAAAATGAGCTAAGACCATGTCACTGCAATCCAACCTGGGCAACAGATTGAGACCCTGCCTTAAAAAAAAAAACAAAAAACAAAAAACGACAACAATAAAAATGAAAAAAAAAAAAAAAAAAAACCATATGATTTGTTTGAGAAACAATAAAAAAGACTCAGTGGCTGGAAAATAAAGGATTGGTGGGCCATGGGGGAGCAGAGTGTTTTCAGTTGGAGTTTCAAAATGACAGTGACAACATGAATAACAGTGATAACATGATATGATAAAGGATTACCTACAGTAAGGGGAGATTGAAGTAGAGTGACACAGTAAACACTGGATCCAGGACATGATAAACATGTGAGGAGCAGCTCTGGCAATGAAACAGAGAGGAAAAGGAAGTGTGGGATTGGGATTTGTTTATGAGATAAAATCTATCTCGTGTGTGTTAAAATTGACTGAGGATTTCAGGCTGGCTTTACCAGTGGTGGCTTCTGGGCTGCTTGAGTGCCATGACTTTTTGACATGGTGCTTTTTTTTATATACAGTGTATATCTTACAATAATATATATGGTAACTAAAATATTATCTAGGCAGTCACACCTAAGGGAAGGTGTGATAATTTTACTCACATTGGTAGTGATAGTGAAATTTTCACTCTGAAAATGATGCATTTCCTTCATGACTCTGATGTATTAAGTAAAAGTGACTAGTAGTGATATTTCATGTCCTTGTTTTTCTCATAATAACTGGAACACAAAAGTCTATTTGTATTTAGAAACCATCAAATAAATTCTATTCACATTACAACATAGTTCTCACTGTTAGGGTGGTTTCAGTTGGGCAGGATGAACTAGTCTGTATTCAGATGGAATTCCCCCACCAGAAGCCAAGCAGATACTGAAGCTTTGACAGTGCAGCCTCCAGAACTGTGAACCAAGCAAACCTATTTTCTTTATAAATTGCCCAGCCTTGTGTATTCCTTTATAGCACCACAGAAAGGACTAACACAGGAATACGCATATATTAGTTCATTAATTCATTTGTTAGTTTGTTCATTTGTTAGCATCTATGCTTTCTACACACACACACAAAAGAACAGTTAATTAGGAATAAGGACCTGAATTCTATTCGGCTTCTGCTAAGATTTCTTATAAAACTTGCACAAGTTATCATTGTAGCTAAAGTTGTAGATTATATATATATATACACACACACATATATACATATATATATAAACATATACATATATACATATATATGTATATATACAAAAATATATATGTCTGTGTGTATATATACACAAATATATATGTCTGTGTGTATATATACATATATATATGTAACTTTTTAGCCTCAACCTTACCTCACTTCTTCCTCTAGGGCGAATATATATATGAAGAAGAGGTAGGAGGTAAAGTTCAGGCTACAAGATTACAAAGTACTAAATCAAAACTTAAATAAAAAGATCTTGAGATAAAGAATTCTGAGTTATATTTTTGTTATTGTCAATGATTCATTGCCTGAGGTACCCAGCTTATCTGAACACTCTGAAGAAGCTGTTGAAATACATGAGCTCTAAAATAAAGTGATTCTAGAAAATCTTTATTTATTTAAACAACTCTAATAATAGTCAATATATAATAACATGTTTATTGAATATAGTCATACCTCAGTATCCATGGGGGATTTGTTCCAAGACATCCATGAATACCAAAATTTGCAGATGTTCAAGTCTCTTATATAAAATGATGTTACATAGTATTTATTTTTAACCAATGCACATCATTCTGCATAATTTAAATCATTTCTAGATTACTTAAAATATCTAGTACAATGTAAATATTATATAAATAGTTAGACTATATTGTTTTTCTATTTGTATTATTTTTATTGTTGTATTGTTATTTTTTTTTCTTTTTCAAGTATTTTTGATCAGCACTTGGTAGAATTTGCAGATACATAATTCATTGATAGGAAGGGCTGAATGTGTATCTTATGGGGTAGGCAATGTGTTCATGTATTGTCTCATGCTTCATCAACAACTCATTTGGAATTTTGACTATCTCCACTTTAAGGAAAAGGAAATGAATTTTAGGGAGTTATAGCAAGATATCTCAAATCATAAGTGATAGAGCTGAGGTGTGTGTGTGCATGCACATGTGTGTTTGTGGTCATATATGCATATTTATTGATTTTCTTTTTTTAAGTTACATATATGTTTTTTCTTTTTCTTTCTTTTTATTATATTTTGGTGAGTTCTGGGGTACATGTGCAGAATTTGCAGGATTGTTGCATAGGTAAACACATGCCATAGTAGTTTGCTGCCTCCATCCCCCCGTCACCTACATCAGGCATTTCTCCCAATGTTATCGCTCCCAAACCTTTCCACCCCCATTTATCCCTCCCCTAATCCCCCACCACTCAACAGGCCCCAGTGTGTGATGTTACCCTCCTGTGTCCATGTGTTCTCATTGTTCAACACCCACTTATGAGTGAGAACATGTGGTGTTTGGTTTTCTGTTCTTGTTTCAGTTTGCTGAGAATGATTTCCAGCTTCATCTGTGTCCCTGCAAAGGACATGAACTCATCCTTTCTTATTGGTGCATAGTATTCCATGGTGTATATGTGCCACATTTTCTTTATCCAGTCTATCATTGATGGGCATTTGGGTTGGTTCCAAGTCTTTGCTATTGTAAACAGTGCTGCAATGAAAATACATGTGCATGTGTCTTTATATTTGAATGATTTATAATCCTTTGGATATACCTAGTAATGGGATTGCTGGGTAAAATGGTATTTCTATTTCTAGATCCTTGAGGAATCGCCACACTGTCTTCCACAATGGTTGAACTAATTTACACTCCCACCAACACTGTAAAAGTGTTCCTATTTCTCCACATCCTCTCCAGCATCTGTTGTCTCCCAATATTTTAATGATTGCCATTCTAACTGGCATGAGATGGTATCTCAATGTGGTTTTGATTTGCATTTCTCTAATGACCAGTGATGATGAGCATTTTTTCATATGTTCGTTGGCCTCATATATGTCTTCTTTCAAAAAGTATCTGTTCATATCCTTCGCCCACTTTTTGATGAGGTTATTTTTTCTTGTTTGTTTTTTCTTGTAAATCTGCTTTAGTTCTTTATAGATTCCGGCTATTAGCCCTTTGTCAGATGGATAGCTTATGAAATTTTTTTCCCATTCTGTTGATTGCTGGTTCACTCTAATGATTGTTTCTTTTGCTATGCAGGAGGTCTTAAGTTTAATTAGATCCCATTTGTCTATTTTGGCTTTTGTTGCCATTGCTTGCCATTTTAGTCATAAAGTCCTTGCCTATGCCTAAGTCCTGAATAATTTTCTTATCCCTAGAAAAATTAAATTGCCTGACATATAGATTCTCAATTTTTTTCAAATTAAATATTCTGAATAGCTAGAAACAGTATTGTTCTTTGACTTGTTGGGCATATGTCTGGGACTCTTGGTAGACAGCCTACATTTAGGTTGTTATTTGGGACAAAACCATCTTGCTGGTCCAGGGCGGTGGTGGATGGGACAGCTCAGAAATGAAGGAAAAAAAAGCAATATAATCTGATCACCTAACCAAGCACTCAGGTGTTAGAAAAATAATTATATAAGTGTTTTTTTTTTAAATTAACTATACTGTTGCCCAGCCAAATACATATTCATTCTGAGCCTCTAAATTTCATTCTTTACAGAAAACCACAACTGATCATCTTCTGTTTGTTGGTTGTTTTTAATACACTAATTAAAATGTGGAGACATAATTAAGTCTTTTGAATAATCAAGAGTTAAAGGTTAATAAAAACAATAGGAAAAGTCACAGACCCTTATTTACAATTTCCCTCCCTATTTCTTATTGGTGTCATGGATGTAATGTTCATGTTTTAATTATTATGCCTGTTCTTCCTCCCTTTTTTTGAATAACTAAGATATGTATCTCTAGGTGGCATAAGAAAACATGGTAATCTCTTTCCTACTACTCACTCTTTTGGGAAAAAGAATCATTTTCAAATTTATTTTGTAGTAACATCTGTCACAGCTTCCAATTCAGCTCTTCTTTAGAACTCTTGTTATCCGAAGAGTTATGTAACATTTAAATGCTTTTTCGAAGCAAAACTGGAAAGTCACACCTGTATTTATATGTTATTTCTTACCATTAGTGTCTTTTATTTTCACATTTTTCTTTGCTTTAAGGATTTGCCTTATTAGATCTTTTTAAAGCATTTTTCAGGAAGCTGCTGGAGTGCTTTTCCTACTTTTCATTTAATGGCTTCCTGCTGTCAATTTTTGGTACTAGAAATAACTCCATTGTTACTATGATACATTTTTCACAGATTTATGCCCATATCTTTAGTGATGTGACAATTATAAATCTAGGAACCTTGGCTTAGTGACCGAGCAATTTTTGCTCAAATATTTGTCTCTTAATTTGTCCTTAATTCTTTGGAAATAAAACATGCACATAATAAAGTTGCCATGAAAACCTTATGTCATTAATTGTCTTTGGATTAAATGTATTGTTTATGGTTCTGGAGGCGAAAACAAAAGCCCAATGGGTAAATGTTATATGTAGCAAGAGCAGATTTATTATGGAAATAACTCCATACGGTTACAACTGACAGAATTTTAAATGATAATCAATTTTATAACCTTAAAGATATTTAAGAAGAGATTTAATAATCTCTTGCTTGAGATGTGATAGAGGAGATTTATATATATATATAATCTAAGCAGAATTGAATTAAGTAATTTAGGATATTTTTCTGGCTATATGTAAACATATTTGTAGTCACATACCTATGTATAAGGTATATGTACCGTCGGGTGCAGTGGCTCACACCTGTAATCACACTTTGGGAGGCTGAGGCGGGCAGATCACCTAAGTTTGAGAGTTTGAGACCAGCCTGGCCAATATGGCAAAAGCCCATCTCTACTAAAAATACAAAAAAATTTGCTGGATATGGTGGCATCTACCTGTAATCCCAGCTACTTGGGAGGCTGGGGTAGGAGAATCATTTGAACATGGAAGACAGAGGTTGCAGTGAGCTGAGATCACAACGTTGCACTCCAGCCTGGGCAACAAGAGTGAAACTCCATCTCAAAAAACATACATAGGTACACACATATACAAGGGTTTGAGCATAAAATGCCAAGTAGAGAGAAAAACTGTAACATTCTAATAAAAAATGAAACCCACTGTTTGAGAGATAGTTCTGTACCCAATACAGAGTAATGCATAGATGTACACTGAACACACTCTGCCATCACTAATACTCAATAAACATCACTGAGACTGAATTAATAATTGATGTTCTGCTAAAGAGTAAACCAGGCATCCAGCAGACTCATTGTGATTTGTGGAATCCTAGAAGTGGGAATTGATCAAATAGAAACCCAAATACTAAGGAGGCAGGACAGAACATATGGTTCTTCAATTGAAACAGATCAAAAGGAATCTCTTCACTGTTTCTTTTTTAAAAAATTATACTTTAAGTTCTGGGGTACATGTGCGGATTGTGCAGAATAGTTACATAGATATACACATGCCATGGTGGTTTGCTGCCTCCATTCCCCTGTCCTCTACATTAGGTATTTCTTCTAATGTTGTTTCTCCCCAGTCCCCCTACCCGCTACTATCCCTCTCCTAACCTCCCACTCTCGCCAACAGACCCCAGTGTGTGATGTTCCCCTCCCTGTGTCCATGTGTTCTCATTGTTCAATACCCACTTATGAGTGAGAACATGCAGTGTTTGGTTTTCTGTTCCTGTGTCAGTTTGCTGAGAATGATGGTTTCCAGATTCATCCATGTCCCTGCAAAGGACATGAACTCATCATTTTTTATGGGTGCATAGTATTCCATGGTATATGTGTGCCACATTTTCTTTATCCAGTCTATCATTGATGGACATTTGGGTTGGTTCCAAGTCTTTGCTATTGTAAACAGTGCTGCAGTGAACATACATGTGCATGTGTCTTTATAATAGAATGATTTATAATCCTTTGATTACATGCTCAGTAATGGGATTGCTGGGTCAAACCGTATTATTTCTAGATCCTTGAGGAATCGCCACACTGTCTTCCACAATGGTTGAACTAATTTACTCCCATCAACAGTGTAAAAGTGTTCCTATTTCTCCACATCCTCTCCAGCATCTGTTGTCTCCCGATTTTTTAATGATTGCCATTCTAACTGGCATGAGATGGTATCTCAATGTGGTTTTGATTTGCATTTCTTTAATGACCAGTGATGATGAGCATTTTTTTCATGTTTATTGGTTACGTAAATGTCTTCTTTTGAAAAATATCTGTTCATATCCTTTGCCCACTTTTTGCTGTGGTTGTTTGTTTTTTCTTGTAAATTTGTTTAAGTTCTTTGTAGATTCTGGATAGTAGCCCTTTTTCTGATGGGTAGCTTGTAGAAATGTTTTCCCATTCTGTTCATTGGTGGTTTGCTCTAATGATTGTTTCTTTTGTTGTACAGAAGCTCTTAAGTTTAATTAGATCCCAATTGTCAATTTTAGCTTTTGTTGCCATTGCTTTTGGTGTTTTAGTCATGATGTCCTTGCCTGTGCCTATGTCCTGAATGATATTACCTAGGTTTTCTTCTAGGGTTTTTATGGTGTCAGGTCTTATATTTAAATCTTTAATCCATCTGGAGTTAATTTTTGTATAAGGTGTAAGGAAGGGGTCCAGTTTCAACTTTCTGCACTTGAGGTTTCTCTTGAGGTTTAGATTGAAAAGGAAATCATTTCTTTTTTATAAATTTTTTCCTCCCAGAATTTAGGTAAAGGATAGAAGTTAGTCCATGTTCTTAGGAAACTGGAGATCAGACACAAATCTTGCATGTCTACCTAGTGATGATAGAGGGAAATGCTTGGAATGAACTAGGTTCATACTTTAAATCTATTACAAAACAAATATGATACAGAACTAATGATGTAGTCCAATGCGCTTTATAAAAAGACAGAATTTTGGTGTTTTTGAGAATACTGCCTGTATATGCTTATGGGTGGAAATCTGGGAGGTGTTGTAGCATCAGAAGGTACCAATTTCTATTCCTTAAATGTGTGAATGCTGGTATCCAACATGGAACTCTTGAATTAATAAAGCTAAAATGAGGAACTCTTCTGAAGTACAGATATGCTGTTGGTTCATCTACATAGCAGTCTGTAAAAGAGCATTTATACAGTGTACCAATTTATTTTTAAATGTGGACTCTAATAATATCCACACCTTCTGATCACTTTAACGATAAAAAATGTTGGAAGCAAATTATAGATAAAATTAGTAAATCACAGGTTAAATGTTTCTTGTTTCTTTTTTGAATTCCTTCAGTTGATGATTGATAGATGAATCAAAAACTTGTACTAGAATAAAAAAGTAGAAAGTGGCTGCATTGTATAAATGCAAAAAAATATCTAATTTCAACATAAAAATACACAGAATGAACAAGCAACAATGTAACAAAATTTAAAAACAGCAACAACAGAATAGGTTAATATTTTTGGTTTAGTGGTAGCTACTCTCCCAACTTCTGTATTAGTATCACCATGGAAAAACTAGCATGGGCACTCAGACTCTTGCACTCATAGATAATCTTCATTTTTCTACTGTGAAATGATTGCTATTATATAATAATATACATTAAAAAGGTTGTACTAAGAAACCTTGGTTATAAGAAATAGCTAGTCCTATTGTTTGAGGCCAATGCTAGAGTAATATTAGTTTTACAGCAATTGGAGTAGTGCTGCTGCTGATGGCTCTGGGCATTTCCTGTGCAGAATAGCAATCTGTGCTGCCTTGCAAAATGTGCAAGTTTTGGTAAGACAAGTTTCTTTCTTTTCTTTTTTTTTTTTTTTTTTTTTTTGTTTTTGTTTTGTTTTTGTTTTGAGACAAAGTTTTGCTCTTTTGCCCAGGCTGGAGTGCAGTGGTGTGATCTTGGTTCACTGCAACCTCCTCCTCCCAGGTTCAAGCCATTCTCCTGCCTCAGCCTCCTAGTTCCTGGAATTACAGGTGTGCATCACCACATCCGACTAATTTTTTTTTTTATTTATTTTTTTTATTTTTATTTATTTATTTATTTATTTATTTTTCCCATTTATTTATTTTATTGCATTTTACGTTTTGGGGTACATGTGAAGAACATGCAAAATTGTTGCATAGGAACACACGTGGCAGTGTGATTTGCTGCCTTCCTCCCCATCACCTACATCTGGCATTTCTCCCCTTGCTATCTCTCCCCAGCTTCCCACCCCCCACCCTCCCTCCCATATTTCCCCCCAACTGACCCCAGTGTGTAGTGCTCCCCTCCCTGTGTCCATGTGTTCTCATTGTTCAACACCCGCCTATGAGTGAGAACATGCGGTGTTTGATCTGCTCTTCTGTCAGTTTGCTGAGAATGATGGTTTCCAGGTTCATCCATGTCCCTACAAAGGACCCAAACTCATCGTTTCTGATGGCTGCATAATATTCCATGGTGTATATGTGCCACATTTTCCCTATCCAGTCTATCGTCGATGGGCATTTGGGTTGGTTCCAGGTCTTTGCTATTGTAAACAGTGCTGCAATGAACATTCGTGTACACGTGTCCTTATAGTAGAACGATTTGTAATCCTTTGGATATATACCCAGAAATGGGATTGCTGGGTCAAATGGAATTTCTATTTCTAGGTCCTTGAGGAATCGCCACACTGTCTTCCACAATGGTTGCACTAATTTACACTCCCACCAACAGTGCAAAAGTGTTCCTATTTCTCCACATCCTCTCCAGCATCTGTTGTCTCCAGATTTTTTAATGATCGCCATTCTAACCGGCGTGAGATGGTATCTCAGTGTAGTTTTGATTTGCATTTCTCTGATGACCAGTGATGATGAGCATTTTTTCATATGTTTGTTGGCCTCACGTATGTCTTCTTTTGAGAAGTGTCTGTTCATATCCTTTGCCCACTTTTGAATGGGCTTGTTAGTTTTTTTCTTGTAAATCTGCTTTAGTTCTTTGTAAATTTTGGATATCAGCCCTTTGTCAGATGGGTAAACTGCAAAAATTTTTTCCCAATCTGTTGGTTGCCGATTCACTCTAATGATTGTTTCTTTTGCTGTGCAGAAGCTGTGGAGTTTGATTAGGTCCCATTTGTCTATTTTGGCTTTTGTTGTCAATGCGTTTGGCGTTTTGGTCATGAAGTCCTTGCCTACACCTACGTCCTGAATGGTTTTGCCTAGATTTTCTTCTAGGGTTTTTATGGTGTTAGGTCTTATGTTTTTAGTAGAGACAGTGTTTCAGCATGTTGGCCAGGCTAATCTAGAACTCCTGACCTCAGGTTATCTGCCCACTTGGCCTCCCAAAATGCTACGATTACAGGTGTGAACCACTGTGCATGGCCAAGTTTCAAATAATGCTGAACTGATATTCTATTGAAATGTTTAATCTCTGTTACTCCAGTGAGCCTGAAATTTCATAACTAGCTGGAGAGGGGTTTCAATACTAACACTCCTGCTTTCCTCATCCAGGCCCTCATTGTTTGTAACGTTGACCTACCTAACCACTTTTTGCCAGAAGATCCAAAGGAAGTATGGAAAATAAAGATGGGTTAAAAAAGCTAGAAAGTTTGTTTTATTGTTAACCTCACTCTAAAAAAAACCTCTCAAATTCTTATTCATCAAAAACTGAAATTCTAGGCCAATAAATCTAGTGGTGTTTAGTGGAAGGGATTGAGAGAGATAAACCATAGGGAGGTGAGAGCCAGGTAGGCACTGCATTTTAAATTCTATTCATAGTGATGTATGCGTATGTAGGAATTACATTGATTTTGACTCCTGCCTAATTTTTTACTTTATGCATCCACCATCTTTGACTTTTCAATTTCCTATATAAGGTTAAACCAACTTACTTCAGCTCCCATTTACCTCAAATGGTGCAGAGACAAATAGCCTTATACATATGCCCTAATGGATTTGATTAATTTCTCTGACTCATATACTCAGAGGAGAGATTACTAAGTCATTGGGTATGTGCCTACAAAATTAGTTTCCCCAAATACTGGATAATACTTTTCGAAGTGGCTTACCAGTTTAGCCTCTTATTAATGGAGAATGAAGGATTCTGCTTTCCTGAGAATTCTTGGAATTACCTATTATATGTTTGCCCAACATACGGATTAAAAATGGAATCGTATTAAAAGGGATTTGATTACCTGTGAAGCCAAGCATATTTTAAAATATATATTTCTAAGTCATTTTGACTTCTCTTTTTGATATGGTTTGGCTGTGTCCACACCCAAATCTTATCTTGAATTGTAACTTCCACAATTCTCACCTGTTTTGGGAGAAACTTGGTGGGAGGTGATTGAATGATGGCAGTGGGTCTTTTCTATGTTGTTCTCATGATAGTGAATGAGTCTTATGAGATCTGATGGTTTTAAAAACAGGAGTTTCCCTGCACAAGCTCTCTCTTTGCCTGCAACCATCCGTGTAAGATATGACTTGTTCCTCCTTGCCTTCCTCCATGGTTCTGAGACCTCCTCAGCCATGTTGAACTGTAAGTCCATTTAATCTCTCTCTTTTTCCCCCCACTTTTGGGTATGTCTTTTTCAGCAGCATGAAAATGGACTAAAACACTTTTGTATGTTGGCTATTTACAGATTTTGCTGATTTTTCTTAGATTTTTTGTTTGTAATATATATTTATCAGCAGGGCCTTTCATGTTGCTGATATTAATTACAGAATGGTTTTAGACATTGAAAATGCCATTTTCCATTTGACAATGTCTGTTAACCTTGTATATGATGTTCTTTATTGAACTGAAATGTTAGTTTCAATGTAGTCAAAATTTTTGTGATTGTTTTGAATGCTTAAAAATGATGCATTGTTTAAATACATCTTTTATACATCTATTAGCTCAAAGTTATTTAAATCTTTTTGTGTTTTTTGTGTTCAGTTGCATCTGTTTCTGAAAGTGATGTAAAATTCTTTAGTTATAATTGAGTGATTCAAAGTGTTCTTATAGTTTGCTTACTTTTATATCTCTATGGCAACATTTTTGCTTTATTTTTTGAAGGTGCAAGAGAGAGGAGTGCAGATATGCAAATCAAGGCACACCAACAACAACAGTTTATGCAAAGATCATTTTTTGTTTTGTGCATTTTTCCATTTTCATTACTCATTCCCACTCCTATACCCACTCTTATGTCCACCATAGACAGCCACTCCAATGCTTTGAGGATCGAGTCATGGATATCCATATATACTTCGATGATCTATATTTTCTGTTTTGTTTATTTATGTATGTTTCTTAAACTTTAATTGTATTACTGTGGTAGAATGACATACTATTTTCTTCTGAATTCTTTTGAGTCTTTTTTTTTCCTCAAAAACAGTTTTTAGACTGATTCTATTGTGTCTGAGGACAGCTTTATCTTGTTTATGCATGTAAAAGTAGTTCAACTGGACATTAAAATCTTAGTTCAAATGTACTCTCCTTTAAGATATTGATATTATTCCTTTGTAATCTTGCATGCAGAATCAATTTGTGTTCCTTTATACGTAATTTGCTTCTTTTGACCTCTTTTGTTTTCTCTTTGTTTCTGATCCCTTAAAAATCTGTCTGTGGGTCTGTGTTCTCTTCTTCTGGATCATACTTGTTTTGTGATGAAATGTTTCATTCTCTAGGCTTACATTATATTTTTCTTTTCTAAATTCTGAGATAGTTTGTATCATGATTTTCTTCCCTCTTCTATTTTTTCTTTCCATTTGAGTTTCCTGATATGTGATGATACTTTTACATCTGTCTTCTTTATATCCTATCTCAAGTATTTTTTCTTTTCCTTGAGAAGCTTCCTGTTTGTGTTTTCCATACATATCCTTTTTTTTCCCTACATGCATATTTTCTTAAAATGTCAAGGTAATCAATATGTGGGAAAATGAAAAATTTTCAGTCAAGCCCTCGTTTGTGCCCTTCCTGTTGAGATTTAAAAAATAAACCTATATTCAAAAAGAAAAAGAAACAAATTTTATAATGGCAACATAAGAAAACAGACAATTAATAGAAAGAAAAAGCTAATTAGAACCATAATGAAATATTACTATATATCACCAAATTAGCAACATTAAAAAATAAGTGACAAAATGCTGGCAAAAATGTGGAGTAATAGTAACTCTTACACACTTTTAGTGGAAGTAGAAATTGGTATAGATATGTTAGTAGGCAGTTTGCCAACACAGTAGCTATAACTACATACCCTAAAACCAGCAATTCAAAATTCATAAGTGTCCTCTGAGAAAATTCATACACACATATTAGAGGGTGCATGTGCAACATTTTTCTGGTAACACCTTTCTGGGATAACTTACAATTTTTCCTATCCAATATGTCCACCTGCAATATAAAAAATTCTATAGTCATGCAATGAACTATTGTGCAGCAATGAAAATGGATGTAATACACCATCACACAGAAACAGAATCTCTACAACTCAATGTTGAGAAAAAGAAACTTTATGCAAAAGAATTCAAATTATATGATTCCACTTATATAAAGTTGAAAAATGTGAAAATATTAAATTGTTTAGGAAATGAATACATAGTGGGCAAGCACAAGTGTTGAATAAATATAAGAGCATGGTTTACAAGTGTATCAGAGGAGACAGCAAACAAATGTGGAAAATTCTTTAAGACCAAAAATAGAACACAACAAATCCTGACAAATGAGTGAGCACAGAAGCCTCTGGGTTTCTGGCAAGTCCAGAGGCTCACTTCAAGTGGGTCTTTACTCTTCAAGGAACAGGAGAGAAAACCTAGGGCTCAACCACAAAATATCATTAGATTGAAAATCTGTAAAGATTAGTCAATTTAGTAAAATGGGTAAACTAAATAAATATGCATACATAAATAAGCAAGCAAAAATTCTACCCTGCCAGTAAAATATGCTGTATATGGCCTTCGGCTGTAGGGAGAGTGAGGGAAATGTTTCCCCCTAAGCAGATTGAAATGTGAACTGTCCCCAATGTGGCAATGAATCTGAATTTCAATAACATATATGACTGAAAGCTCCAAACTTAGGACTTTATTCTAAAGTATCCCTGGTTTTTTAGTTCATTTAGCCTCTTGGGAGAGACAAATGAAGATTATTTCTGAAATACTGCAACTTAGTGCAGGACTAAAATAATTCCCATGGATAAGTTTCAGAGAAAATTAATTCACTAAAGGATATCACAGAAACAGGAGAATATTTTGCTATGAGGAAGAGTACGCAGGAATAAAAAGCAACAGATTCAGATTTGAAAATAATATAGTTATTAAAGAATTCACTAAATTAGAGGAATGGAGAAAAATCTCTGTAAAAATATTTTGTACAATTTAACAACCAAAAGTGATAAAACTTCTAGTAAGCTAAAAATAGAAGTGAGTTTTTTAAAATCTAATAAAATGCATGTTTGTTTAGATTTAGATTTAGCTATACATGATAGCAAACTCAAGATTACTCTCTTAAATATAATAATGTTTATGTCTCTTTCATAAGTTAAATCCATAAATAGGAAGTTTTAGGGATGCACTGGATGATCAATAATGTTCAGTTTTTCAGGCAGGTGCCTCCTCTCTGTATCCTTACATGGCATTGAGACAGAGCTTGGCTGTCATCATCTTATTATGAGAATACCAACCCCCTATTGAGCCTACATCTGCATTACCTCATTCAAATCTAATTATCTCCCAAAGGCCCCATTTCGAAATAGTACCTGATATAGTTAGGCTTTGCGTACCCACCCAAATCTCATCTTGAATTGTAATTCTCATAATCCTCAAAATCCCTATATGTCAAAGACCAGGTGAAGGGGGTGGTTTGCCCCCATGTTGTTCTCCTCCTAATGAGTGAGTTTTCATAATATATAATGGTTTAAAAGTGGCACTTCCCTCTTGCACTCCCTCTCTTCTGTTGCCATGTAAGATGTGCATTGCTTTCCCTTCACTTTCTGTCATGATTGTAAATTTCCTGCTGTGTCCCCAGACATACAGAACTGTGAGTCAGTTAAACCTCTTTCCTTTATTACCTAGTCTCAGGTAGTACTTCAGAGCAGTATGAGAACTGACTAATACACCCTCACACTGGGAATTAAGACTTCAACATAATGAATTTTGGGAAGACCCAAACATTTAGTCCATAGCAGGAGCTATTTGTCAAACTAAAATGTGGGCCTTCTATTATTATGAAATAATACAGGCATTTTTATAAAACAGCGCTTTAGTGAACCTAATGGAAAATAGAGAAACATTAAATAATACACTTTAAATGGAAACTGGATAAGGAATGCCACTGTATTACCCCTGTTCAGTGTTGTAATAGAAATCTGAACTGTACAACAAAGCATATAAAAATATAAATTATAAAGTATGAATGAAAACATTAACACTACAAATGTATTAATTATAAGATTAGATACACAAAGAGCCTACCATGTTTTTGAAATGATAATTATAATTAGAGACAGTTAAGCAAAGTTTTCAAATATAAGAATGTGTGAAAGTAAAATGTATTTCTCTACACTAGAAAATAGCAATTAGAAGGACTATTTAAAAACTGACGCAAGAACAGAAAATCAAACACTGAATGTCCTCACTCATAGGTGGGTGTTGAACAATGAGAACACATGGACACAGGGAGGGGAGGATCACACACTGGGGTCTGTGGGGGAGGAACTAGGGGAGGGACAGCTGGGGGTGAGGAGTTGGGGAGGGATAACATGGGGAGAAATGCCAGATATAGGTGATGGGGAGATAGGCAGCAAACCACATTGCCATGTATGTACCTCTGCAACAATCTTGCATGTTCTTCACATGTACCCCAAAACCTAAAATGTGATAAAATATATATTAAAAAATAACTGACACTAAAAAGGGTTTCCAAGAAATAAATCTAAAAAGAAGTATAAGATTTTAATGGAAAAATTTATAGAAGTTGGTAAAAAAAAAAAAAAAAAGTAACAGAATAGCTAAACAAATCAAGAAATATAGCCAGTCCATGACAATTCAATCTAAAATAATCCATTAATTCAAGGCAATTTAAATAAAATTTTAATAATAAATTGAAAGGAAACATAGATCATCCAATTAAGGTATTATTTCCTACTATATCAAAATTTAATATAGATTAAAAATTAAATGTGAAAAACAACTGGTAATATTTATGAAGTAAATGTAGATAAGTCTTGCAATTAAATGTACAATTTTTTAAAAGAACAAAAATATAAACAAATAAAAGGCTTTAAAACATCTTTACTTTAAAATTAAGGTTATAGCTTCACCAAAAACAGTTATAATAAAATGAAAAGCTAAACCTCAAGTAGACGACCACTTAAATAAAATAAATAAGACATTTCTATTTTAAACAAAAATATTTCTGAAAGCTATTAACAAAAGATCAATAATCACTTAGGAAAATAGGCAGGAAACAAGATGCCCAGCCTAATTTGCAAACAGAAAACCACTGATTAAAATCAGTAAGATTATCATTTTAAACCTATCAGTTTAGCTAAATTTTAAGTCTGCTAATTTCATGTTTTGGTCGGGATATAAGCTAATATTCCTATCTGTACTTGCTGTGGCATTACCTCGTACAGCTAAGCAATTTCCCTCTAAAATAATACTTCTACTCCTTTGGTGAGTCCTAGAGAAAGTCATTGTAACATGTGAACAAAAACATATGTACGAAAATATTAATATTAACATTTTTCATAACAGAGAAAAACTGGACACTACCAAAATGTCCAAAGTCAGCTGGATAAATTGTGTTATATTTCTAAGACAGAACACAAACCAGTTGTGAGAATGAATTAAGTTAGTATTTCACACAATCCAAGGGTGAATTTCACGAACAAAATGAAAACAGTTAAGTTGCAAGAAAAAACATTTAATATTATTCAGTTTCAGTACAATTAAAATAATATTAATCATAAAATAAGTATTTAGTGAAACATAATTACATGTAAAGGAATAAAAAATATAACAAATTCAAAATAACATTTACTTCTGGGTTAAATGTAGACTACTGCTATGCCATCCAGGAGGGCTACATGGAGAACTTCAAGGTGTGAGTATTCATGGAATATTTTAAAGCTGAGAAGGAAGTATATTAATATTCAGTTTACTATTATTATTTAATATGACTAAAATATTTAATAATGAGAATAAGAGAAATGAATGTAACAAATATGCAAATATTGATATATAAGGATTTAATTTCTAAAGCCAATAAACAATTGAGAAAATATGGAATATAAAAATGACATATTTCTCATGTTCATATAAATTGTTTTAGGGAATGGGCCACAAAACGTTGGGACACAGGTTTTTGGTACTATTGGAATATAGAACTGGAAATCTGTGGGAGGAGAATCATGAAATAGATAAAATAATAGTAAAATTGCCTTTTGTATAATTTTATGGTCAGGTACATATATTTTTGAATTCACTTAAAATAATAATGGTAGTTACCTGGGTGATGGAATAATGAGCCATTTTATGGTGTCTTTAGGTAGAGCTGAAATTTTAAAATCAGTGTTATTTAAAATGGTTTTCTCTAGGTAGTTCAACTGGAGTGAGTAAAAGGACTTAACTTTACATTTTATACCCATTAGGTTTTGTTTTAATTTATTACCTTTTGCAGGAATTCCTGTTAATAAAAAACAAATAATAGGCACTGATGCTGAGAGAAACCTGTTCTGTTGTTAATAAAATCTTCTACACTTGAGAGAAGTAAAATACCTCAACTTTCAAAAACAAAGGAAGATTTATTTTCCAAAAACCATGGATCCTAAATAAAGAAAAACTATTATAAATAAATTTGGCTAGCCACAGGGAAACAAATAGATTACATGCTTATTGGTGACCCAGTTAAAGCTATTTTCTAAATAAGATTTGGTAAATGATTGTTAGAAGAATTTGACATTAAGAAAAGTGGTTTTGTGGTGAAATTTTTTAAAAGACTTAATTTTTCAAATTAGTTTATATTTACAGCAGAATACTGCACAGTACAGAGATTTCTCATATACTCTTTGCCTTCACAGAGGCATAGCCTCCCTCATTATCAATACCTGCACCAGAGTGGTACATTTGTTACAATTTATAAACCTACATTGACACATAATTGCCACCCAGAGTCCAAGTCCATAGTTTGCATTAGAGGCCACTCTTGGTGTTGTACATTCTATGGGTCTGGACCAAAGTATAATTACTTACAAAGTGTAATTACTACTATACTAATTATAGTTACTACAATGTCGTATTATACAGGATATTTCCATTTCCCTAAAAAATCCTTTGTGTTCTGCCTATTTATCTGTCTTCCCCTTTAAGTCCTAACATCTACTGATATATTTTTACTGATGTTTTTGCCTTTTCCAAAATGTCATATGTTTGGAACCATATAGTAAGTAGCCTTTATAGACCAGCGTCTTTCAATTAGTAACATGAATTTAGGTTTTCTCCATACTTTTTCATGGCTTGATAGTTCATATTTTTTCTAGTGCTAAATAATAACCCATTATCTGAATATATCATAGTTTATGCATTCACTTACTGAAGGACATCTTGGTTCCTTTCAAATCTTGGCAATTATGAATAAAACTGTTATATAAATCCATGTGCAGGCTTTTATGTGTACATATGTATTCATTCTGGAGAAAAAAAAAACAAGGAATGTGATTTCTAAGTTGTATGGTAACAGTGTATTTATTTATTTACGTATTTATTTGTGAAATTGCCAAACTGTTTTCTGAAGTGGCTTTACCATTTTGCAATCCCACCAGCAATGAATGGGAGTTCCTGTTGCTTCCCATCCTTGTCAGCATTTGGTATTGTCAGTATTCTGAATTTTGGTCATTAGGTGTGTAGTGTTATCTCATTTTTGCTGTAATTTGTATTTCTCTGATGACATGTGAGGTAGACCATCTTTTCATATGTTTATTTGCCATCTGTATATCTTCTTTGATGAAGTATCTGCTAGGGTCTTTGGCTCAGTTTTAAAACAGCTTGTTCGTTCTTTTATTGCTAAACTATAAGATTTTTTTGTATATTTTAATAGCAATCCTTTATGTCTTTTGCAGATATTTTCTTCCAATCTGTGATTTATCTTTTAATTCTCTTGACAGTGTCTTTGATAGAGTTTATTACTCCTTTCTTTAATGGTTTGTGCCTTTGATGTTATTGTTTCTAAAAATCATTGCTAAATACAATGTCCTCAATGGTTTCCCTATGCTATTTTCTAGGAGTTTTATGGTTTTGTATTTCATGGATCTCTACTGAGTTAATTTTAAGGAAGTGTGTAAAATCTGGGTCTAGATTTATTTGTTTATTTATTTATTTTATTTATTTATTTTTAGAGTTTTTTTTTTTAATTGCATTTTAGGTTTTGGGGTACATGTGAAGAACATGCAAGATTGTTGCATAGGTACACACATGGCAGTGTGATTTGCTGTCTTCCTCCCCGTCACCTATATCTGGCATTTCTCCCCATGCTATCTCTCCCCAACTCCCCACTCCCCCGTCCCTCCTCAATTTCCCCCCAACAGACCCCAGTGTGTAGTGCTCCCCTCCCTGCGTCCATGTGTTCTCATTGTTCAACACCCGCCTATGAGTGAGGACATGTAGTGTTTGATTTTCTGCTCTTGTGTCAGTTTGCTGAGAATGATGGTTTCCAGGTTCATCCATGTCCCTGCAAAGGACATGATCTGATCATTTTTGATGGCTGCATAATACGTTTTTGAGAGTGTAAATTAGTTCAACCATTGTGGCAGACAGTGTGGCGATTCCTTAAGGACCTAGAAATAGAAATTCCATTTGACCCAGCAATCCCATTACTGGGCATATATCCAAAGAATTATAAATCGTTCTACTGTAAGGACACATGCACACAAATGTTCATTGCAGCACTGTTTACAATAGCAAAGACCTGGAACCAACCCAAATGCCCATCAATGATAGACTGGACAGGGAAAATGTGGTACATTTACACCATGGAATATTATAGATTTATTTTTTGAATAAGATGTCCATTTGTTTCAGCACCATTTATTGAAAAACTTTTTTTCTATTGTATTGCCTTTGCTTATCTCTCTCTAAGACCAGTTGACTTTATTTATGTGGATCTGTCACTGGGCTCTCTATTCTGTTTAAGTGATCTATTTGTTTATTTTGTCACTAAAACCACAATGTATTTATTATTGTCACTTTATAGTATGTTTTGAAGTTAGACAGTTTAAGTCTTCCAACTTTGTTTTTCTCTTTCAACATTGTGTTAGAGATCCTGGGTCTTTTACTTCTGTATGTAAACTTCAGAATTAATTTGTCAGTATCCACAAAATAACTTGCTGAAGTTTGGACTGGAGTTACATTAAATTTATAGATTAAGTTGGGAAAACAAGTACTCTGATAGTATTGATCCTTCCTGTTCATTTACATGGAGCATCTCTCCATTTATTGAATTATTCTTTGCTATCTTTTGTGAGAATTTTGTAGCTTTCCTCATATAGATTTTGTACATATTTTGTTAGATTTACACATTAGTATTTAATTTGAGGGGTGCTAATGTAAATAATATTGTGTTTCTAATTTCAAATTTTCTTGTTCATTGCTGGTATATAGGAAAGCATTTCAATTTTGTATATTAGCCTTGTATTCTAAAAAAAACTTGCTATAATTGCATATTAGTTCCAGTAGATTTTCTTTGTTGATTCTTTTGGATTTTCTACATAGATGGTCATCTGTGAACAAAGACGGCTTCATTTTATACTTGCCAATTTGTGTACCTTTTAGTTTCCTTTTTTGTCTTAGTTTATTAGTTAGAGCTGCCAGTGTGATGCTGAAGAGCAGTGGTGAGAGGGGTCATTTTTGCCTTTATTTTAGTAGGGAATATTTGAGTTTATCACTATTAAATATGTTAGTATAGGTTTGTTGTAGATACACTGTAAGGAAAGAAGTCTCCTTGTATTTCTAGTTTACTGGGGAAGTGGTTTTTAAAAAATTAAAGTCAGATGATCCAAGGTGGCTGAATATGAACAGGTCCAGAGTGCATTTCCCAGCAAGAAAAATGCAGAGGGTGAGTGCCCACTGCATTTCCAAACAAATTTTCACTGCCCACAGACCAGGAGATTCCTGGGCCCAAAATCTCCACAAGTTTTCAGTGTGGCATTTTCAGCCAGTGCCGTGTTGGTGCACAGAAACATAAATCTGGGCAGACGTTTCAGCTGGCATTTGGAATGCCAGGGAGACAGAGCTGCCCATTCAACTGAAAGGGGCGTGGCAGAGACAGGGAGCCAGGTCTGGCTCAGCAGGTACCACCACCACAAAACAAACAATCTGAAAGGCGCTGATTGAGAGTTCGCTAGCGAGTGCAGCTGGATCCAGTCCAGGCCAGCTTAGTGGGGGAAGGGTGACCTCCACTACCAAGGCAATCCGCCACTGCCGAGGCAGTTCACACAGCAGCTGGGCAGAGCCTGCAGCAACTCAGCAATGCCTCTGCTAGCAGACTGTGACTAGACTGCCATCTGGGGCGGGGCATCTATGAAAAAAGGCAGCAGCAGGACAGGAACTTATAAATAAATCCGACTTTCCTATGACAGAGCTACTGGGAAAAGAGGTGGTTATGACTTCTGCTGAAGCAGACATAAAAGTACTTGCCCAGCATGTACTTTTATGCATGGAACAACAGAGCTCACAGCACAGCACTTGAACTCCTATAAGGGACAGACTGTCTCAAGCAGCTCCCTGACCCAGGTATACCCAAAGAGACACCTCAGAAGGGAGAGCTCAGGCCGACATCTGGCAGATACCCTTCTGGGATGAAGATAACAGGAGAAGGACAAGCAGCAACCCTTACTGTTCTGTAGCCCCCAGAGGTGATACCCAGGCAAGCAGAATCTGAAGTGGACCTCCAGCAGTCCTGCAGCAGAGGGGTCTGACTGTTAGAAGGAAAACTAAGAAACAGAAAGAAATAACTTCATCATCAACAAAAAGGACATCTGCTCAGAGACCCCATCCAAAAGTCACCAACTACAAAGACCAAAGGTAGATAAAGCCACTAAGATGGGAAGAAACCAGTGTGAAAAGGATGTAAATACCAAAAACCAGAATGCTTCTCCTCCTCCAAGGGATCGCAACTCCTCACCAGCTAGGAATCAAAGATGGATGTAGAATGAATCTGATGATTGATGGAAACAGGCTTCAGAAGGTGGGTAATAACAAACTTCTCAGAGCTAAAAGAACATGTGCTAAGCCAATACTAAGAAACTAAGAACCTAGAAAAAAGGTTAGATGAGATACTAACTAGAATAAACGGCTTAGAGAAGAATATAAACGACTTGCTGGAGCTGAAAAACACAGCACGAGAACTTCGCAAAACATACACAGTTTCAATAGCCAAATCGACCAAGCAGAAGAAAGGATATCAGAGATTGAAGATCAACTCAATGAAATATAACAGGAAGGCAAGAAAAGAGAAAAAAGAGTGAAAAGGAATGAACAAAGTCTCCAAGAAATATGGGATTATGTGAAAAGACCTAATCTACGTGGGATGGGTGTACCTGAATGTGACGGAGAGAATGAATCCAAGCTGGAAAACACTCTTCAGGATATTATCCAGGAGAACTTCCCAACCTAGCAAGGCAGGCCAATATTCAAATTCAGGATATGCAGAGAACACCACAAAGATATTCCTCAAAAAGAGCAACCCCAAGGCACATAATCGTCAGATTCACCAGGGTTGAAATGAAGGAGAAAATGCTAAGGGCAGTCAGAAAAGTCAGGTTACCCACAAGGGAAGCCTATCAGACTCACAGTGAATCTCTCTGCAGAAACCGTACAAGCCAGAAGAGAGTGGGGGCCAATATTCAAGATCCTTAAAGAAAAGAACTTTCAACCTAGAATTTCAAATCCATCCAAAGTTTCATAAACAAAGGAGAAAGAAAATCCTTTAAGGACAAGCAATTGCTGAGAGATTTTGTCACCACCAGGCATGCCTTACGAGAGCTCCTGAAAGAAGCACTAAACGAGGAAAGGAACAACCACTACCAGTCTCTCCAAAAACGTACCAGTGGTAAAGACCATAGACATAATGAAGAAAATGCGTCAACTAATGGGCAAAACATCCAGCTAGCATCAAAATGGCAGGATCAAATTCACACATAATAGTATTAACCTTAAATGTAAATGGGCTAAATACCCCAGTCAAAAGACACATACTGGCAAATTGGATAAAACGTCAAAACCCACCAGTGTGCTGTATTCAGGAAACCCATGTCATGTGCAAGGACACACATAGGCTTAAAAGTAAGGGATGGAGGAAGATTTATCAAGCAAATGGAGAGCAAAATAAAGCAGGAGTTGGAATCCTAATCTCTGATAAAATGGACTGTAAACTAACAAAGATCAAAAGAGACAAAGAAGGGCATTACATAATGGTAAAAGGATCAATGCATCAAGAAGAGCTAAGGATCCTAAATATATATGCACCCAAAACAGGAGCACCCACCTGCATAAAGCAAGTTCTAATGACCTACAAGGAGACTTAGATTCCCATACAATAATAGTGGGAGACTTTAACACTCCACTGTCCATATTAGACAGATCAACGAGACAGAAAGTTAACAAGCATATCCAGGACTTGAACTCAGATATGGACCAAGCAGACCTAATAGACATCTACAGAAATCTCCTCCCCAAATCCACAGAATATACATTCTTCTCAGCACCACATTGCACCTACTCTAAAATTGACCACATAATTGGAAGCAAATCATTCCTCAGCAAATGCAAAAGAATGGAAATCATAACACAGTCTCTTAGACCATAGTGCAATCAAATTAGAACTCAGAATTAGGAAACTAACTCAGAACCACAGAGCTTCATGAAAACTGAACAATTGGCTCCTGAATGTCAACTGAATAAACAATGAAATGAAGGCAGAAATAAAGATAGTTTCTTTGAAGCCAACGAGAATAAAGACTCAATGTACCAGAATCTCTGGGACACATTTAAAGCAGTATCTAGAGGGAAATTTATAGCAATAAATGCCCAGAGGAGAAGGGAGAAAAGATTGAAAATTGACACCCTATCATCAAAATTGAAAGATCTAGAGGAGCAAGATAAAAAAAAAACCCTCAAAAGCTAGCAGAAGACAAGAAATAACTAAGATCAGAGCAGAACTAAAGGAGATAGAGACACAAAAAACCTTTCAAAAAATCAATAAATCCAGGAGCTGGTTTTTTGAAAAGATCAACAAAGTAGAAAGACCACTAGCCAGGTTAATAAAAAAGAAAAGGGAGAAAAACAGATGTAATAAAAACGAATATCACCACTGATTCCACAGAAATACAAACTACAATCAGAGATTACTACAAACAACTCTATGCACATAAACCAGTAAACCCGGAAGTAATGGATAAATTCCTGGACACTTGCACCCTCCCAAGCCTAAACCAGGATGAAGTTGAAACCTTGAATAGACCAATAACAAAGGCTGAAGCTGAGGCAGCAATTAATAGCTTACAAACCAAAAAAAAGCACAGGGGCAGACGGTTTCACATCTGAATTCTATCAGAGGTACAAAGAGCAGCTGGTACCATTACTTCTGAAACTATTCCAAACGATAACAAAGTCAGATTCCTTCCCAAATCATTTTATGAGACCAACATCATCCTGATACCTAAACCCGGCAGAGACTCAACAAAAAAAGAAAACTTCAGGCCAGTATCCATGATAAACACAGATGCAAAAATCTTCAATAAGATACTGGCAAACTGATTGCACAGCACATCAGAAAGCTTATCCATCATGATCAAGTAGGCTTCATCTCGGGGATGCAAGGCTGGTTCACCATACACAAGTCTATAAATATAATCCACCACATAAACAGAACCAAAGACAAAAACCACATGATTATCTCAACAGATGCAGAGAAGGCCTTTGACAAAATTCAGCAGACCTTTATGCTCAAATCTCTCAATAAACTAGGTATCAAAGGAACATAAAACAATAAAAGCTATTTACAATAAACCTACAGCCAATATCATACTGAATGGGCAAAAACTGGAAGCATTCCCTTTGAAATCTGGCACTAGACAGAGTCAAGTTTTGTAGAAGGTGTAAAGAAGGGGTCCAGTATCAGTTTTCTGCATGTGCAGAAAGCAGAAACTGGACCCCTTCCTGACACCTCACACTAGAATTAACTCCACATGAATTGAAGACTTAAACATAACACCTAACACTATAAAAACCCTAAAAGAAAACCTGGGCAAAACCAATTCAGGACATTGGCATAGGCAAGGACTTCATGGCTTAAACACCAAAAGCATTGGCAACAAAAGCCAAAATAGACAAATGAGACCTAATTAAACTCCAGAGCTTCTGTACAGCAAAATAAACAATCTTTAGAGTGAACTGGCAACCAACTGAATGGGAAAAAGTTTTTGCAATCTACCCATCTGACAAAGGGCTAATATCTAGAATCTACAAAGAAGTAAAATAGATTTACAAGAAAAAAACAAACCCATCCAAAATCGGGCGAAGGATATGAACAGACACTTTTCAAAAGAAGACATATATGAGGCCAACAAATATATGAAAAATGTTCATCATCACTGATTCTTAGAGAAATGTAAATCAAAACCACATTGAGATATCACCTCACACCAGTTAGAATGGCGATCATTAAAAAAATCTGGAGACAACAGATGCTGGAGAGGATGTGGAGAAATAGGAACACTTTTACACTGTTGGTGGCAGTGTAAACTAGTTCACCCATTGTGGAAGACAGTGTAGCACTTCCTCAAGGACCTAGAAATAGAAATTCCAATTGACCCAGCAATCCCATTACTGAGTATATGTCCAACGGAACAAACCATTCTATTATAAAGACACATGCACGCGTATGTTCATAGCGGCACTGTTTACAGTAGCAAAGACCTGGAACCAACCCAAATGCCCATTGATGATAGAGTGGACAAGGAAAATGTTGCCCATATTCACCCTGGAATACTATGCAGCCATAAAAAATGATGAGTTTGTGTCCTTTGCAGGGACATGGATGAATCTGGAAACCATCATTCTCAGAAAACTGATACAAGAACGGAAAATCAAACACCACATGTTCTCACTCATAGACAGGTGATGAACAGTGAGAACACATGGACACAGGGAGGGAGCATCACACACTGGGGTCTGTTGGGGGGGCCAAAGGAAGGACAGCGGGGAGGGGTGGGGAGATCAGGAAGGGATAACATGGGGAGAAATGCCAGATGTAGGTGAAGGAGGGATGGAGGCACAAACTACATTGCCATGTGTGTACTCATGCAACAATCCTGCATAATCTGCACATGTATCCCAGAACCTAAAGTACAAATAATAATAATAATAATAATAAAGTCAAATGATTCTACTCCCAAAGGAGAATCTTGACCAGTTGGCCCAAACCAGTGCATTTTATTTTACAGAAAATGAAAGGGCCCCGATTTTCCCTTGTTAGAAAGATAACTGTCAGATTGCATTAGCAACTACCCTAACAACTTTATGTTAACTTAATAACCTCTTGAAAGGCTCCATCTCCAAATACAGGTACATTCTGATGTGCTGGGGATTAGGACTTCAACATATTAATTTGGGCAGGGGAACACTGTCTTTGTTTCTTAGCACATTGGCTGAAACTAATTAACCTTTTAGGCTTAAATAAATAGAGAATTGCTGGATAAAGAGACAAATAAATAAGATACTTTTTAGATGAAGCTGATTAAGTATAATATTAATTGCCATTTAGTTCTTATATCTCTTCTGTACCCACATCCCAATCTGTGTCAGCTCCCTCATCCCTGGCAGGTCTAGAGTTTATGGTTTTTTGGTAAACACCCATTGTTTTCTTCCTAGCAGAATCTTTGTTTTTCTGCTAAAGTGGACCTTTTCATCTTTTTGGCTAATATCTGTTCTCTTTAGAAAAGTTTGGGCTCTTGACTTTCTACACACGAGTATGCAAAATGCAAATTTTGACTACATCTACAGATCTTTGATCCAAAAATGGACAAGTTTTGTTTTGCAGCGGTAGAAGTAATAAATATGGTGAACATAGATATCAGATTTCCCATCATAGTCCAGGTTCAAATATTTGCTCTTATTGCTTCTGTAACTACGTGCACATTTGTTAGACTGGTTGTTCTAATGTGGGTCTGGAAAATATACTTTGGGGTGTGCTGAATGGGTTTAAGGATTCTCGTCAATGACCTTCCATTGTTTTGGAGACAAATTCTAAACTCACCATAGAATTCAAAGTCCTCAGTAATGCAGATTTCCACATCTATACAGCTTCATCTCCTACCACTATTCAAGATAAGTCATGTACTAAAACCAAACAGAATTTTAGTCACTAAACTTCCCCATCTGTTTTATATATTTATGCTTTTGCACATGTTGTTGGGACACTCTTCTAGAACACCTGTGAAGCTCTTTCCACTATTACTTGTAAACTGCCTGCTATAATGTTATTTATTCCTCAATTCTCAGTTCAAATCTCCTCTGTGAAACTGTTCCTGACCTCCCTAGAAAATCAATCACTCCTTCAATTTTGCTACTGTAGTGTATACATATGATATTATGTATTATACTTGAACATGTTATAATGATGAACACACTGGGTAATATAATTAAAAAAATACAACAAAAATAAATGAAAATGAAAGGGTGCAGAGCCTGAAAAACTGGGGTAGCATCTGGAAAATATCTCTAAAACTCCTTGTCAAAATTCTATAGGTTTTGTCCTTCCCTCCTTTGCTAAGTTATAGTTACACATCCCATTACTAATTTCAGTAAAATACCCCAAATTTTCAATAAATAACCTTTTTGTTTCATTTAGAAAGAAGCGATTTCTCTCTTTTAGTCAAAAGAAACTTGCCCAATACTCAAAGCAGTATCATATTCTTTCAGAAATAGCTTTATTGATGTATAATTCACATGGTATCCAATTCATCCATTTAAAATGTACAATTCAGTGATTTTGAAAAGTTTGCCACAGGGTTGTGTAAAAATTACCACAATCTAATTTTAAAATATTTTTGTGTTCCCTAAAGGAGACTTCATTAGCACTCATTATGCCACCCTTACTCAAGCCCTATGCAACTATCTTTAATTTGTATTTGCATATTATTTGCATATTATGACTAGATCTCTTTGCTTTTAATAGTTATGTATTGTTGCCATAACTTTAGCACAATTTAGTTGCTTAAGACAGTTTTTACCTTACAGTTCTTTGGGTAAGACGTCTGAGATGGGGCCTCACTGGGCAAAGATCAAGGGCTGTCTTTCTTTCTGTAGGCAGTAGGAGAGAAGAAGTTGCTTTGCATTTTCCAGCTTCTAGGGAATGTCCACACCTGCTGATGGTTCTCTTCCTCCATCTTTGAATCCAGTCTTGGCATATCAAGTTCTTTTTACATTACTTCCCTCTGACTTTTATTCCATCATCACACTGTCATTTAAATGATTTCAACTAAAGAAATGGTCTCTGCATTTCAAGACTCATCTGATTTGATTTGAGTAATACAGGATAATCTTGTCTGAAGATTTTTTATCTTAATCACACTTGCAAAATCTCTTTATCCATGTAGGTAACATATTCACAGGTTCCAGGGGTCAAGATGTGGACATTTTGGGGAACGAGTATTCTGCCAATCATATTTTTAAAAACCTTTTTACTTTTTTACACATTGATTTATGCAATTGCTTCTTATATTTGCCAAGGGAACAAAGGTGAAGAAATATACATTATATTGTCCTTTATGAGACTTACATAGTTACCTTTACTGACACTCTTTTTTTTAATATGTTTAGATTTGAATTACTATCTGGTGTTGAGTGCTTTCAGCCTGAGAAACTTCATTTAGTATTTCTTGTAAGGAAGGTCTGTTAGCCACCACCTCTCTCATTTTTTTGATTATTTTGGAATATCTTTTTTTCCCTTCATTATTGAAAGAAAGAAACTTACAAAAATGTAAGATTATTGATAGTCTTTTTTTCTCTGCACTTTCACTATGTCATCCACCTGCTTTTGGTCTCTATTGTTTTTGATAAGAAATCCAAAGTTAATCTTACTACAGCTCCCTTGTACATAAGTCATATTTCTCTTGCAGCTTTCAAGATTTTCTCTTTTTCTTTGACTTTTAACATTTCTGCTATAAGGTTTCTCTCTATGGATTTCTTTGAATTTATCCTACTTGAAGTTCATTGAGTTTCTTTAATGTGTGGTATAACATTTCCAATAATTTGCAAAGTTTTCAGCCATTATTTCTTCAAATTTTTTTTTGTCCTGTTATTTATATTCCCATTACTGTATTGGTATATTTAAGTTCATTATTTCTCTAAGAGTCTATTTATTTTTCTTTATTTTCTTCTCTGTCCTTCAGATTTCATCATCTCCATGTATCTCTCTTCAAATTTATTGATTCTTCCTTCTGCCAATTCAGATCTGCTTTTGAGCCCCTCTAGTGAAGTTTTCATTTCCTTTATACTTTTTTATTTTGAGATGGATTTTCGCTCTCGTTAACCCAGGCTGGAGTGCAATGGTGCGATCTCGGCTCACCGCAGCCTCCACCTCCTGGGTTCAGGCAATTCTCCTGCCTCAGCCTCCTGAGTAGCTGGGATTACAGGCACGTGCCACCATGCCCAGCTGATTTTTTGTATTTTTAGTAGAGACGGGGTTTCACCATGTTGACCAGGATGGTCTCAATCTCTTGACCTTGTGATCTACCCACCTCGGCCTCCCAAAGTGCTGGGATTACAGGCATGAGCCACCGCGCCCGGCCTTCCTTTATACTTTTCAATTCCAGATTTTCTTTTATTTCTTTTCAATAATTTCTATCTCTTCATTGGCATTCTGTATTTGATAACACGTTGTCTTTAAATATCTTTTAAATTCTTTAAACATGGTTTCCTTTAGTTCTTTGAACATGTTTATGATAAGCAATTGAAAATTTTTGTCTGCTAAGCCTACCACCTAATTTTCTTTGAAGTCAATTTTTAATGCCTGCTGTTTTTGCCTCAAGTATGGGTCACATCTTCCTATTTCTTTGCATATCTCCTAATGTTTCATTGATAATTAGACATTTTAGATAATATATTGAAATAACTTTGGACACTGACTTTCTTAGGAATGTTATTTTTATTTTTGGCTAGTCACTTATCTAGGGACTTATTTTAACAAATTCTGTAAAGCCTTTTCCCCCTGCCATGTGCAACCTCTGATGTACCTGATATAATTGTTAATTTTTTCCCTTTTGTTTATCTTTTATCCTAGCTCTCTGGGAGAAGCCTCTGGTTTGACAGCCTGTTTATTGATTAAAATTGTATTTATGATACCCATTTGGTTAGATTTTTACCTGTTACTGTTTCTAATACTTATGTAGCATAAAGGCTATTGTATCAATTCAGATATTTTATTTTATTTCGTTTTACTTTGTCCTGTCTTTGGCTTGGAGGTTTTTTCCTCTGATTTCTTCTGGGAAGCACAGTCTTCCAGACTCTCAAATGACTGTGACATTATTTTAAATCCTGGCTTCCTAAGTATCTTTCCTATATCACAGTAGATTTTGTTCACTAGGTATTTGATAAGAAGTTATGTTTAAGCACTGTCAAAAATATATTTTTTTTAATTTAAAAGAATTCCAAATTTAGGTAAGGAGAGACTTTTTTGAAGGATTTTTGCAAATGGGAGGAAGGAACAATTGCAATACAGAGAATAAAACAACCATAGAAACATCTTAAGGATTATGTGAAAAGAGTTATTTTGTAGAGAGGAATAAACAAGGCTAGAAAGAACAACATGTTCAGATGTGAGATGAAAGGGAGCCGTGATGGAATAACAGATCAGAGAATGTTTTATCCTGATGCCAATTTATTTTCAAGAGGAGAAATTTAGGAAAGGTTGCATGCTGGCTCAGGCTAAGAGTAAAATTGAGAGGTCTATGAGAAGGAGAGAAACATAAAGTTTGCTTACAAGCACTTGGTTCTGATTGATTATAGGGACAAAGAGTTCAGCAGGTATCTATGAGGCAACGAATAAGAATTTAGAGTGTTTGTATCTGGCCTTGTCATAGGTGCACAAAAGGGCCATCCATGAGTCTTATCAAAGTCATATGAGAATGGGTACTTCTTTGCAGCAAGTCATTTTCAGAACATAAAGTGTGAGGGATTTCTTTAACTTCTTCCTTTTGATATTTATTGCTGTTTTCTAGGATCAGAGGGGCCTGATATAATTTAACCCTGTTAGTGCCTGGTGCCATTTAGATTTCCATCCTATGCTGATGGGTCTATGTGTGGTTTGGTTACAGAAACAAGACTGACTTGTGTCTCTTGGTTCACTAGCTCGCACATTGTCATGAAATAAAATCAGTGTTACATGCCTGATTTAGGTGATGACAATATTTAAGCTAAAATGGAGCATGAGGTAGTGGAATCTTTATAAGAATCTTTAACGCCAAGTCACAAGACTTGACCTCAAGAAGAAATAGGTCCAGAATAATAGTCAACCTTCTCATAAAAAATGAAGTAAGAGTTCACTGGTTCCCAATTCTTCTTTTAACATAGATTTATGGAAGAGACATTTACCATGGGAATGACCATTGTTTCACCTTCCTCACAATATTGTAGTGATTTTTCAAATGATACAATAATGATTGTCAAAGTATTTAATAAAAACTATTAAAATGTACGAGTATAAGGTCATCTGGTTCATCACAATTGTTTTAAACAGTATATAGTTTTCATGACACAACTAATATCAGCATTTGTGAAGACTCTTAGTTCACTATTTTTACATACAGCTTGAGATTACAAAGAAAGTCAAAATATTACAACCTATGTACAAAACAAAACTCTCAATATATGAAACATTATAGGCATGTTATGAAACTTCTCTGTCCTTTATAGATCAAGAGACTATTTTGCTAACAAAAAGTTTATGATTATATTTCAGAAACAACACTGGACTGATAGAGTGGCTCCAAGTCAGATCTTTAACATTTTTGTCGCCTTGGGTAAGTCATTTTAGCCTCACTTTCTCTGAGTTCAAATAGTACCGGTTTAGTCTAATTTGCAGGATGATTTGAAGGGTCAAATGAAGTTTGTGTGAAAAAATATTAGAGGTAAAAAACATTATATCATATAGCTTTGGTTAGTCACTAACAGAATATATTCAGTTAAGTTACAAAATTATCAGAGAAAAGCTGCAAACTAAATATAAACTGTATTAGAAGTATAGAAAATTATTCCCTTGTTCCTGAATAGATACACTCTTGGCTTCTGGGTAATGATAAGTAGAAAAGTTAACATCTATTGGAGGACGTTTCTAATAAAACAATTGCAGGCGTGAAACGGAGCCAGAGGCAAAGCACTTAGAGACAGAGGCATTACTGTGTGGCTCTGGGAACACATTCAGTCCATAGAAGAACAGGATTTTGGCGAAGGTTAAGGAGAAGAGTTTACTTTGCATACATTTTCCTGCTAGGTATGTGACATTTTGGTTAATTTCTCACCCACTTGGTTAGTTTGATTACTGCAGTGGCCTGAGAATCTCTGTAGAAAAAAAAAAGAGAGAAAATAGATGAGCCAAAGATTTTTGATACATTAGAATACAATTAATAGCAGCAGAAAGTAGACTGCTGTTAAGGGATGTGGGAGAATAAATGGTTTACACATGCCCCAACAGGTTCTTCTGTTGCTTGAAGAATTCCATGCTGGCATTATCAGAAATGCAGAGCGTCACTGATTTCCTGGAGGAATAAGATATTTTTGCACCATTTTTTTTCAAAGAGGAGTTAGATACTTAGGAGGACTGATAAAAGTTGTTAATATATTAATTATGATAGTAATTAATAGTCATTTAGAACTTTACATATAGTTTCACTTAATTGTTATGACAATCCATCTAGGTATTTGTCTCCATTTTAAAACTGAAAGAGTTTAAGTACCTTGAGTACAGTAATAGGTCACAGGGTTAGGATTCAGACCTAAAAGTCTGCGTTGAAGTGTAGGGGTAGCATATGGTGATTTGACATGAGATTCTAATTTTGGTTGTTATGTTCTTTGCCTACCTCCTTGATTTCCAAATCTAAATTGTTAGATCCATGTTTCTTAATGTCAAAATTTTCACTGGTTTACTGAGTATCTTTTGGTTCATTACTATATGTTGAATAAATCTGCATGGCAGAATTAAGAGCTGAAATATGCATATCATATCTGTTCTTCCTTATTCCAATCTAAATTTATGATTCACAAAATTCAGACATCTTTCTACCATATTGCTGATATGAGTAAGTAGATAAATATTAAATGCTTACATTGTTTCATCTCTGAAAAAAATATTAGATCTAGGGGCCAAGTTTTTCTTTTATACTGAATGTTTAAATCATTTATAATCTTGAAATATGCTAAAACAATACATATGTCAAAAAGATATGAGGACAGTTTAACATTAAACTTCACTTTGAAATTGTTGATATTTAAAGCATCTGCCATACGGGAAAAAGTTCACTAATTATCAACACCAGAACCCACCTGCCACATGCAAATATCCCTTGAGGAAACATGCCTGCTCCTCCTTTTTGTCTGAGCACAACATGACATTTTCTAAGGTTCTTTCCATGAATTCTTCTTGTGTTCTTTCACTGGGGCCTGCTTCCAATTTGTGGCTGAACTATTAGAGTGGTTGCTAAGAAATGCTGAAGTTGGAAATTTATGAGTTTTCAGAAGGTTGCATTGAAGTGTAGGGGTAGCATATGGTGATTTGACATGTTTTGTTCCCTAGCCAAGGAGAGGGGTAGCCTACTCTGATCTCTGTAATTATTTCATGGCACTTTAAGATGCCAGGCTGAATTTAAAAAACAGCAAGACATCAGAGCTAAGGAAAAACGGAATGTACATTTTGTTTCCAATATTTAGGACCAAAGTATTTGTTGTTCATTTTTTGAAAAAAGTTAATTGGAATAATTTTGAAGTTCAAAAAGCAGATGATAAATTTTACCTAAAATATAGACTTAAAGGCTCATTTTTTAGCTGATATTAAAAGGAAGAAATAATACATATTAATGTGGAAAAAAGGCAGCCCTGAAATGAAGATATTTTATAAGAAAGTTATAAAAGCAAATTTTAACATCAAAATTTAGTAACTATTTGTTGGAAGAGAATTCAATTTTTTCTACAATTTGTGAAAATTAGGAGACAGAGAAAGGAAGACAGATACAAATAAGGAATCAATAAATGGTTAAAGAATTGAAACCCTCATACTGCATAGCTCTTAATTTGTATTATGACATCCACTTGGTCTCAGGGGAAACATCATGAAAATTCTGGATGAATGAACAGAATCATCCATTCATTTTATCATTCTAAAAATGCTCACCAAGTGCTAACTCATGGTTTCTGGGGCCATGTTAGGAACTAGGGATACAAAGAAGAGAGAGACATAGACTTTGCCCGCATAGAATCTATAGATTGTGAGACACAGGCATATAAACCAATATGGAACCACATTTGGAAAGTATAATTATACAGATATGCCAGAGGGCTTTGTGAACACAGAGGGGCACTTAACATAAGTATAAAAAGGTAGGAATATTTCAGGGCAAGGTAATTGATGGAAGAATTCTAAAACATCAGTGGTTTAACATGGTAAAACTTTTCTTGCTCATGTATTTCTATATATTTGATGTGTTTGGCAGGGCCCCATTCACTTGGCTGTGGAATCTACTAGGGCCTGCTAGATTCTGCATCAAACAGGCTGGGGACAAAGGGAACAGAGGTCTTTATGGGCCAGGTCTGAAAGTGGTACACAGTTTACTGGCCACAACTTAGTTACAGGGCCACATTTAACCTCAAGGAAAACAGTGAACTAGGAGGAATGAAAAACAAGTTTGTTGAATCACTTACTAGCCTGCTTATGACACAACTCTCTGGAGAAAACATATCTTAACTGTGCCCGAAAGATGTAAACCTGGTATCCAGGCAAATAAAATGGGAGAAGGACATTCTGAAAAGAAGGAATATCAAGATAAAATATATAAGTATGAAAAAAAAATTATGAGACTGGGCTCAGTGCCTCATGCCTGTAGTCCCAGCACTTGGGAGGCTGAGGTGGGTGGATTGTTTGAGGTCTGGAGTTTGAGACCAGCTTGGTCAATATAGTGAAACCTCATCTCTACTAAAAACACAAAAAATAGCTGGATGTGGTGGTAGGTGCCTGTAATCCCAGCTACTTGGGAGGCTGAGGCAGGAGAATCACTTGAACCCAGGAGGTGAAGTTTGCAGCGAGCCAATATTGCATCACTGCACTCCAGCCTGGGTGACAAGAGCAAAAGTCCGTCTCAAAAATAAAAAATAAAATATCAAAAAACTTATGAGACATTTTAAAGATAAGTGTTGTTGGGGAGTAAATTGCATGTCAGGATTAATGAGATCTGAAGTTTCACCTCTGATGATTTTTCCTCAGCTACACTTTCCAGTATATCTATTTGCTTATTTGGCACATCTTAGGGCAACTCAAAGACATATCACATTTAACTTGTACAAAATCAATTGCAGTATCTTCTAATCTGCTTCCTGACCCTTGCCCTAGATCCTCTTTAAACTTAATCTACCTTCATCTTATCACACAAATAAAAATTTGTAAATGATTCTTGACTTCTCCTCCCCGTCATCCTATGAAACAGATCTATCACCAAGTTCTATATATGCTAAGTCCAAATTGTTTCTTGAATATGTTCATTTCTCTCCATTACCACTCAACCACTCTACTCCAAACTAATATCATCTATTGCTGGATCTATCACAACATGTGCCTAAGTTAATTCAATTCTGGCTGTTTATTTTTGCCTCCTTTTGGGCTCTTAAACACAATGATCCACATGAAATCAAAACTGTTACCACCATGATCATCTGCATTTATTGTGTAGTCAAGTAGTCAATCAGCATTATCCTACATATAGTACATTGATTGTCTCATTCAGTCCACATAGATGCCTCTAACATTGGGCCCATTCCCATTTTATTTCATAATTAGGAACTTAGGTTTGGAAGAATTAGGCAGCTTATTCAAGTTCACTGAGCTATTAACCAGAATAACTCTTTAAGTAGACTGTATGTCTCCTGAGCCTGCATTCTAAATCGCTCTGCTGTATTTTCTCTCTCTGCAGGCATTTACAATATTTATTTATTGAATGAATTAATAAATGAAGAAAAAGCTGCATATTAGTCAGTGTCATGTAAAAGAGAGGTTCATGTGAACACAGCTCATCTTGTCCATGTGTTGAAAAAGCATCACTAAAGGATTTTCAGAAAGCAGGGACACAGTCAAATCTGGAGATTAAAGATGTCTTCACTAAAGGCATGAAAGATGAAAGAGAAGCAGAAAAGTTTTAAAGCAGAGAGTATTTCCATTGGACTATAAAATAAATTGGCAAGGGGAATAAGGTTATAGTAAAGAATCTGAGGTTCTTTAAAGTTCTTGGGGACATTTGGGTACCTTCTTTGTCTCCCTCATAGCCTCATTTCCTTGCCCTGTATATCACCTGGTCCAGACTTTATAATGGTGAATAAAACATTTTACGTAGATTGACTGCCTAAATGACGTTATTCAATAATAGGAAATTTTTTTCATTGCCTTCTTGACAGTCAATCCCAAAGTGGTCTGGATATGAGAGAGAAATGAATGTAAAATTAATACAGTCTTGAGTTTAAAAGGATAATTATAGTCACAAAAATATTAATAGAGAGATAGAGTAGCCAAACTGGGGGGACCTTACTTTGGTGATTGTAGAAAGAGGAAAGTCAGTAAACATGTTTTAATTTTGGCTAAGTTTTACTTATTCTGCTGAGTCAAAAATATTAGTTCTAAATAACCTCAAACAAACTCTAAAATGTGGTTAAATATAAGCTTAAATGCATAAGAGAATAGAATGATATGCAGTTTTAACCATTTTTATAAACTATAAGTAAATGTAGCATATAAAATCTATGGGTGTATTCATGTAAGAATAATTAAAATAGATTTCTTAAACAATCTATCTTGGAATATTTATTTACTCTGACCTCTATGGATGTGACTTACTTTATCAGATGGAGTTAAATAACACATAATAAAATAGGTTTGGCAAAATTTCTAGTATCTACTTTTAATGTCATAAATCTGTTCATGTAAAGAGTTTGATATATTAAAATAGAAAACCTAATATATAGTAATGATATGCAATGAATATATCAGAAAATATAATCATAAAAAATTACTAAATATACAGGATTTGCAAAATGTTATCAAATTTTCTGAGCATATAGGTCTTGTATTGTCTGAAAATGTAGAGTCCCTATTTGCCTTATTTCACTTTCAATGCAGTGAATTTTAAGAGCTAGAGGCATAGATGAATTACTTGCAAGGAGAGAAGCTGGAGGGTGACACAGAAGGAGAAAGTGGCAAATGGGAGGGAAATTTCTTTTATGTTCCTTTCTGTAAATGCACATATTTTAGTTCGGGGAGAGATTTGAGCTGAATAATCTTTAATTATTCTACCAGCCTGAGATTCATTGAAGAAAAACAAATGAAAAGAAAGCTTGGATACAGTGTTACAATTCTGTCTTTGTATTGTCTATTTACTTTTGATACTTGTATTTTTCCCTCTGGCTTTGGAGAGATTATCCTCTATAAATAACATATAAGTGAATTCCAGTAATTAAAAATTTTTCATGATTCCAGGATCAATTTAAGAACAAATGTAAATCAGTCAAGGGAATCACGATAATTTATGTAAGAAAAGTAAAGGAAGACAATCTTTAGAGCTTTGCCATTGAATAATGATCAATCTATTTCTTAATTGATAGCTAAGGATGAACAATAAAAAAGAAAGTAAATTTTTAAAATGGCAAAGGTATTGGATTCTATGTTGGCAAAGTAAAGCAAGGATATCTGTGAACATCTTATCTGTGTAAAAGCTTCAGTATCCAAACATTTCATCCAGATACTATAAACATAACATATTTAATTCCTTTGAAAACTGTTTTTATAAGGACAGACAGCTCAACTATGTCAAATGCCAAGCTCTGTTTTTGCTGAATAGACTGGCCTTATACAATGACTGAATCAAATTAACATTGGCTTAAATATTTTCTTCTAAAAATCAGGCATGGTAATGCTTAATTTCAATCTTTGCAAGCAAGTAAGAAATTTGTCTATTTAAAAAAAGCATTAAACAAATAAATCTGTTGTGTTCTTCCTCGGTGCCAATCTCTAGAGATCCGTGATGAGTTAGAAACAGTTTCTGCCTTAAAGAGCCCACAATATTTCGGCATAAAAACAAGGCTAATTAAGTAAGAATTTGGAGACTTCAATAATTTATTATGAATATAAATAAAGTCTTATTAAAGTATAGATGTTAGTTTTTCAGGTGGGATTTAGATATAATCTGTAGCTGCTAAATTTCATAGGAACATGATAATAATAAGCCTGTTCTAGAATGGATTGTACATGGCAAAAGTTGCTAGTATGTATTTCCTGGAAGAGTAATTTGTTTGATTTACTTTAAGTTCTGGGATACATGTGCAGAACATGCAAGTTTGTTACATAGGTGTACTTGTGACATGGTGGTTTGCTGCACCAATCAACCCGTCATCTAGATTTTAAACCCTGCATGCATTAGATATTTCTCCTAATGCTCTCCTTCCCCTTAATGGGCTAGCATTAAATGAGACTTTGGGACTATTTTCAATTTCGTTCTGTGTGAAAATGCCATTGCGTTATGTAACAAAGGGTACTCATTTATTTATTTTTATTTACTAAAACTGTCAGAGAAGAAATGATGTAATGTTTGAGGTTTGTTTTAAAATACATCAACAGACAAATAGAAAAACAGTGAAGAATAGGTGAAATAATTATACAAAAAATGTTGGTGTTGAAGCTTGATGTTGGTTTTGTTATGTTTTTACATGTTTAGTAAGTTTTATATTGAAAATTGTAAAAAGTTTAAAAAGCTCATCGGTAATAGTTAGAGTTGCATAGTCTTCCATCAATATACACATTATGGAATCATATAAATGGTGTTGGTGATAAATATAACAAAATTGAGAGGATATGACAGAGAAGAAAGAGCAAAGCTTTTGCAACATATCTGAGTGTGATTGTTTGCTTTTTTATTTTCCTACCTAGTGACCTTGGGTAAGTTTATTCACCTCTCAGAGTTATAATTTCCCCCTATATAAAGTAAATATGTTTTTCTATAAGGCTAAAATATAATAGACATTAAAAATGGCCAACAAAACAGGTGGAATATATATTAAACTCTACAAATGTTTCCCAAAGTAATTGTTTCTGTGATGAGGATGCTGCTCTTGTTGTTATTCTCATTTCAGAATTCTTACTGGTCTTGGTTTAAAACTCCATTAGGTCAAATGACTCTAACACTTTATCTTAACTTTATTGGCATTTGTGTCTTTCGAAAAGAAATAATTTCACACTTCTTTCCACAAAAGCTAATGGTTCCAAATAGTCTTCTGTTCAACAAATGTGTTTTAAACATTTTCTATACATAGGCACAACCCTGCTTGAACAGCTGAAAATATAACACTGAATAAGACACAGCATGCTTCTATCCTTGAACTATTAATATGTCAATAGGAATATTACATTATGATTAGAAACATATGAAGACTTGTGATAATCTGTACAAAAGCATTGGGATAAAAAATTTAAAAATGATCTATCTATACCAGAATCAATATTCTCAACTAAAATGGTAGACTCACTGTGTTTTTCTAAATATCATAACAAATATAACTCATTTTTTCTTTTATAATTTTTTATTACATGTTCTAGTGTTCATTTCTACATGTTCCATAAAATAAAGAAATACAGTAAATTCGTTGAAAAATATAATATATTTTAGTTATTTGGTGAAACTGGATCACTTTATTTTCATTATTTGTTTTCTAATCTTATGTATAGCATTTTACAAATATTGCTTTCTGTGTTCAAAAAACCTGAGATAATATGGCATAATTTTAAAGATATATATAATTTTAAATGTGTGTTTAGATAGATTACACATTTGCAAATAATTAAATATTAATAAATTATTAAAATTTCAAACAATTTAATAGAAGTAATTAAACATAAAAATATAGATAATGGGGCCGGGCGCGGTGGCTCACGCCTGTAATCCCAGCACTTTGGGAGGCCGAGGTGGGTGGATCACGAGGTCAAGAGATCAAGACCATCCTGGTCAACATGGTGAAACCCCGTCTCTACTAAAAATACAAAACATTAGCTGGGAATGGTGGCATACACCTGTAGTCCCAGCTACTCAGGAGGCTGAGGCAGGAGAATTGCCTGAACCCAGGAGGCGGAGGTTGCGGTGAGCCGAGATCGCGCCATTGC
>NW_022436943.1:17521522-17535650 GCF_009761245.1 Sapajus apella | reverse complement strand
TTTGCTGCAGAAATTTGAAAATAATAGCACAGAGCTTTCTGGTCTGAAAGTTAGCAAATATATATATATATATATATATACATATATATGCACATATATGTATATATATATACATATATATGCATATATATGTATATATATATAATGGTTTGTTTCCTCCCTTCATTTCCAGTATAATCAGATAGATAAGCGAACCATCAGACCAGAAAGCTCTGTGCTATTATTTTCAAATTTCTGCAGCAAAATTGTTCAATTTATTTAGCTCTGTGTATGACACAGCATTTCTGGAGTAAGAAGATAGGTCAATATTTAAAACTCTGACCTGTGGCAAGCTATTAAATTATTAATGTAACCTACTGGAGAATGTGATTTTTTCCCCCCATAAAGTGATTTCTTCCTATCCCTCCTACTCCTGCAAAATTTTAAGAAAGCCACTGTATTTTCTGTTTTGACAGTAGGTGTTACATAGTTTTTTTGTTGCTGTTGTTGTTGTTGTTTTTTAATTATAAGCCTGAAAGACAAATGTATTTTAAAAACCTTTTCACATTTATTTTCAAATTACGCACGTTATGATCTTGACTAATAGTATATTATAAGCCTTACTGATGTCTTTTTTCTTTCTAAATTAATTTTTATCGTGATAAGTACAATTGTAACTGTAGGCTTTTATCATTACAGGCAATTATTTATTTAAAAATTTTAAATAGACTTTGTAATGATCTTTTGCTACATTGACCAATCAAGGATATTCTGTCTTTGGTGATTTCCAGAAGGCTATTTTGTTTCATCTCCAATGAGAGACTAGACAGAGAATAATCACCACTTCAGTCCATGTGCTAATCAGTTCATCTTATTTATTATAAGTCATGATAGACAAAAGTAGTAAAATAGAAGAAAGTCTACAGGTCAATGACTCTTGGAAGTGCTGTGGAAACAATCCTTTGTTTTATCACAGACTCCCAAAAATAAAGATATGCTTATAAAAATATGGAATGATTACATTAATTCATAAAATATTTGTTGAGTGACAGGTGCCAGCACTAAGCCTGAGGCTGAGAATTTAAAGATGAATAAAGAAATATTTGCCCTTAGCTCACAGTTTAGTAGAGATCACAAGACTCAGATTGAAAGGTCACAGGGGGGATCTAGGAGAAACCATAAATAAAAAAATCTTTCCCTATCTCTGAAATTGAATAGCATGTAGTGCAGCCTTATACATAAATTTTCCTATTCACTCATAAAATAGTTAAGACCTCTGCCCTTTCTGAAAATATTGTTGAAAATATTTTAAATTCAAGGATCTAACTATGTTTTATTCTTTGCTGAAATTGTTTGAAGGGGGACATCTCTCTTTCCTAATCTGACTTTTATTCCGAAGAAAGGCTGAAAAGCCATGTCAATGGTGGGTAGCCAGGAATTCAAGGGGAAAATGACATAAGATTTTCATTATTGAGCATGGAATCTGATAGACTGCAAAGCTGTTTGTAGACTTGCATGCATCTCACAGCATGGGTCGGCAGGTCAAGTTCAGCAACGGCCTGAGCTGCCACAGACTGTACTTTCCCTCTCTGCAGGTGCCCAGCAGAGTGACTGTGCCAGGACTAGGACAAATGCACAGGATTGTTTTAATGCTTTAAAAAAATTATGTGTCTACCAAAGTTATGAGAAAGGTCAAATAGATGTACCAAATACTTTAAATAGACCTGTATATGCAATTTTTAGAAAAATTTCCTCTACAAATGTATATTTACTCTTTCAGTAATTAGCTTCAAATTACCTATATGTGCCAAAAGACAGGATAAAATATAGTAATTACTTCTACCACCACTTAAATCAAATCTTGAAATAATAAATAAATTAAGAACTGTCCTGGATTACTGAATCCTTCATTATTTGAATTCATAAACTATACCAAGGGGACAACAGGCTTTCTAACGTAGCTCCCATTCATGCCTCAGGCATCAAATTTTCCTGTGCACACAGAGACATTTCAAAAAAATGAATGAAAAAGTGGTCCCAATTTAGCTAAAAAACTGAATATGTAATGTTGAGTTTTAGAAATATTAAATGTAAATGACCTTTAAACAGCAGTATAATATTTACCATTATACATACGTTATTTATAATGAAGGACTAACTTCAGAATGGTCAGGAGGATCTTGGAGATGAGATGAGCACTGGAATGCACTTTGACAAAGACTCTTACGTACACTGAGGTGTGTAAATGAACTTAACTCCTGTTTTCAATTTGACATTCCTAGAAGACTTAGAAAAATAAATCATCAACATGAAAATTTAAAAAAATTAATCAGTCGTGGCTGGGCATGGTGGCTCATGCCTGTAATCCCAGCACTTTGGGAGGCTAAGGCAGGGGGATTACCTGAAGTCAGGAGTTCGAGACCAGCCTGGCCAACATGGTGAAACCATGTTTCTATTAAAATAGAAAAATTAGCCAGGTGTGGTGGCACATGCCTGTAATCCCAGTTACTTGGGAGGCTGAGGCAGGAGAATTGATTAAAGCTGGGAGGCGGAGGTTGCAGTGAGCTGAGATTGCGCCATTGCACTCCAGCCTGGGTGATAAGGACAAAACTCCATCTCAATAATAGAGATAATAATAATGATAATAATAATAATCACTTGTGATAGTTGCCTTTAAAAGGCAGAAGTGAAAATATCACACATATAAAATATTTTACCCATTATTTAATTGACTGTTTCCATTTTCAGATTATTTCAAAACATTACGTTCAAGAATATCAAGAAAAACATGAGCTGCTAGAAGTATCAAACATTGCCTACCCATGTAAAGAATTGGTTTTCACATTTTAAGTACCACCTGGCAGCACAATTAAATTATTTGTCTGTCTAATTGAGTGTCAGATTCTTCTATTTTAAATTGAAACAATGATGAGGTAAAGTATGCAAATACCTTAGAGTTCTCAGAGGAAATGCGATGTACATATAATCACAATTTAAAAATCATTAACATTTTAATGTAATAAAGTGTCTTGCTTTAAGCTAATCCTTAGAAAGTTATTGATTGGACAAATGATACTCTCAGATGTGTGTTTTTTTTTTAATTCAAACATTTCAGATGTAGTGGTGATTATTTGTAGTTTTAATTACAATTAAAACTGGGTCCTAAAATTTGCTCACATTGTACTCAAATGTATAAAGAGAAATGTAATATATTTATTTTGTGTTTAAGCTAATTTGGATTTTCTGATTGGAGGAAATGTAACCAAATGCCCAACCTATTTTAATTTTTTAATGCAATATTAGAATCAGTCCCTTCATGTAGTGGTCTAGTCTTCTGCTTGCCTCCTCCTCCCCTTTTAAGATTACTTGCGGATACACCAGTAGATGGAAGCGGCTTACATGGCTTTTAACATCAGAGGGAACTATTAATTCTGGGACTCATATTGTGTCATTGCGGTGTCCTTTGGTAGGTGATCATCTCCTTTGTCTGTCGGGTTGTTAGGGACCTCGTAAGGGCAAAGCGTGGAGAGGAAAATTAGGGACATATGTAGCATTCTCTTACTCTTTTTTCCTGACAGTCCTTGGGCTAGAAAATAGATCTCCTTTTTGTTTAGTTTCTTTATGGTATCTTCCTTTCAGTATGCAGCAAGCCCTATGCGTTCAGGCTCTAGGTGGAAGAGGTAGCAACCCTTTTAAAAGGAGAACACTGGCTGGGTGTGGTGGCTCATGCCTGTAATCCAAGCACTTTGGAGGCCAACGCAGGTGGATCACCTGAGGTTGGGAATTCAAGACCAGCCTGACCAACATGGTGAAACCCCATCTTAAGTAAGTAAATAAATAAATAAATAATTAAAAATAAAAATAAAAATAAAAATAAAAGGAGAACACTAAGAACTGGAAACTCCAGCCTTGGACTTTCATATATTAAAAAAGGCAAGGTGGCCACAAGGATACTTGGTGAATAACGTTTTAATGCAGGAGACTGATCTGCAACACTATCATAATCTTGCTAAATAATTCTACCTCACAGAAATTGAATGCTAATATAGTCTTTTTCATTTCTCCTGTAAGAAATCCTGTTTTCCCTGTAGATAAAGGATGCCTCAGGCCAACAAAATGAAAGTAAAGTACACAGAAAAGCAAAAGAGAAAACATATTAGTATTTTTGATATTTTTAATTTTTTTCTAACCAGTTCCTAGTGTGACACAACTCTTTGTTGCTGTTTTTAATACTTGGTTTAGTTTTGAGGTCTACTATATTTAAAATGTTATAACATAGACCTTTAACTGAGGCTGCAACAGTAAATCTGTATGCACTCATTTCTCTCTACAACCCCTGTCTCTGAAAACCATATTCTTCATTATGTAAGTCAAATTAGTATTTATACTTTCTTTTTGGACACATTCTTCTTCCTCTCCTACTTTTCTCCTTATGGGTCTACCCTTTTGCTTGAAGGTCTAAAGTCTGCATTTTCTCTCTGCTTTTCATACCATCCATCACTTAGGGTAGTATTAAAGAACCCAATGACGTTATTTTCTCCTCTATGTATACTCCTTTGTAGCAATCCCTTTATAATTTAGTCTGGTGAATATACTGAAATTTATTATTTACAGTGTCCTTTTCTGTAAACAGTGTTGTAGTTTGGGATTTTGTTTTTATATTCTTTCATTCTCCCTACCTCTATTCATCAACCTATGATATATAACTGTGTCAAATTTATTTCTCATCTCAGTTTCTCCATGAGGAGTTCACCGATTAACACTAGTCCATTATGATCTTACTTTTATTCTATTTGTCTATATTAGCTATGTGATTCTTTATGTGTTACAGAAGATAAGATTCAATTTTAGTAATTTTGATGAAAGTATTTTTAATTAGTCACATTAAGATCTATTTCCATAATTTACAGAAAGACATACTATTTGTGTATTGGGTGTATTTTTATTAAATACATTCCTATTTCAAAAAAATCTCCTTGCAACTTGCTCTGGTTTGATCTTTGTATATTTTAATTTATTTCACTCTTTATTTATTTTTTTTTTTTTTTACTTTTTTTGAGGTGGAGTCTTGCTCTGTCTCCAGGCTGGAGTGCAGTGGCACAGCCTCCGCTCACTGCAACCTCCGTCTCCCTTTCAAGTGATTCTCCTGCCTCAGCCTCCTGAGTAGCTGGAACTACAGGCAAGTGCCACCATGCCCAGCTAATTTTTGTATTTTTAGTAGAGACGGGGTTTCACCATGTTGGCCAGGATGGTATTGATCTCTTGACCTTGTGATCTGCTGCCTCAGCCTCATAAAGTCCTGAGATTACAGGTGTGAACCACCACACCCGCCCATTTACTTCATTGCACAGCACCCCTCATTTCGTCTTATTGGTTCTCAACAATTCTAATAAGTTTTTGTGATAGCAAATTTCTTTTCGATAAAACAAATAAATGTGTTTTCAATTTGGGCCTCTCTTTTGTGATTCTGCCCTGCAGTGCTCATGCTGTTTTCTCTGTCATCTCAACTCCCATTATTCAGCTTCTTTCATTGTTATCATTTTTAATTCTATCTGTGTTGTTTTTGGTTTATCTCTTGTTCATAAATCTTCCTAAGGTTTTTATGCTTTATTAGATAATTGGTTTATTATAATTTCACCCAGATTTATTTTTACTATTCCTATACTTATAGGATTCCATTTGACATTAAAAATGTTGATATATAATAGGTATGTCTTCATAGTTGTGATATATATTATCTCTGATTTGAATAGAAACCTTATTTAGGAACGAATATCATCTATTTATTTTACACATTCATAAACATTCCTGGAGATCTCAAAATGCTTTTCAGAATCCCTGGAAATATTTGCTACTGTTAACAAAGCAGGCACTCTGGGGAGTTAAAAATTCATCACCATTATCAAGAGCAAAATACAAAGATCATTCTAGATTCACAGTTCCTAGTTTCAAAGAGCTCTTCACATGGTGTTGCTTCTATCTGAAGTGCCTTTCCAGCCATGCAAATATACAGCTATCCTTGAAGACTCAGGACAATGACATTTCCTTCACAAAACCATCTCTTGTTCACCTCTCTCCTGTCAAACAACCCATGTTTTGTATCCTACCTCTGATTAATGTCCAGTGCTTGTCAAGGTTTATCCCCAAATATTGTATATTCAATAATGAAATGCATTTTTCTGTCTGTGGAACTTCTCTTCCTCTGAGACTAGAAACATTAAAAAGCCAGGCACTGTAGTGTTATTCATCTTTATATTGTTAGTGACCGGAGAACAGTATGCAATAAACACTAATAAATAATTGTAACCCACATAAAATGAGTTTTACAAGGCAGGATTTGGTTATAGTAAGTGGTCAAAGGAACTCTCCAAAATGAAATCTACTGGGGATTTTGTCTCTTCATGTGTACAGCTGGTCTCCTTCACTGAATCACATTTATACACACACATCATACTGACTATTTCATACATAGTTTGCCCTTGGCAGTATAAACCTGTTTGGAAGCACAAAGCAGTACCCTGATGGTGGGTAAAACAGTGCTCATCACTTGACTCCGTTTTATGATTGACAAATTTTTGGTGAGATAGTAACGTGAGCTACGCAATTCTCTGTGGATTTTAAAATGTGCTACTTGGTCACTTTGGAATACCTGGAAGTATAGAGATAGAGTTTTTTGGCCTTTATAAATTCAAAGAGGAAGATTATGTATAAAAATCAGGCTCAACACTTTTTCTGAACTTTATCATAAGACTTACATCTTAACACTTATAAGAAGGATTAAGCTATAAATGCTAGCTATACAATATCCTGTTTTCTAAATGACAAATATTTTTATAAGTAGAAAACATACAGTAATATAAATAACATGTAAAATTTGGACATTGAAAATATATCTATTTTAGCAATATTGCAAACTAGATTGCCTAAAGGTTTTTTATTTTTCAAGGTCTTACTTTGTTGTGCAGACTGGAGTGCAGAGGCACAATCTCAGCTCACTGCAGCCTTGACCTCTTGGGTTCAAGTGATCCTCCTGTCTCAGTCTCCCAAGTGGCCGAGATAATAGGCATGTGCCATCACAGCCGGCTAATTTTTGTATTTTTTGTAGAGACCAGGTCTCCCTATGTTACTCAGGCTGGTCTTGAACTCCTGAGCTCAAGTGATTTGCCCGCCTCAGCCTCCCAAAGTGCTGAGATTACAGGAATGAGCCACCACTCCCAGCCAATTATCTGAAAATCTAACCAGGAAAACAGAATGATAGACAAAATATAATGTGTAATACATATGAAATGAAGTGCCCAAACATTTAAGTAAAACTGACTGAAGTGCCCAAACATTTAAGTAAAACTATGACAGAAGGGATAGCCCTAAGTACTGAAAAGAAAAAAAAAATAAATAAAAAAAATAACTTGAGAAGAGAATATGTAAGTTGATGCTGAGGCTGGCCTGTGCTAGGCAGTCTAGGTAACTAGGAGGTTGGGTCTAAGGCCCATTAAAAAAACAGAAAAGAGAACTATAACTGAGACCCAGTTTAGTTTCATTAAGAAAGCCAGAACTCTCACCTAGCTACCTGTCAGTGAAGTGGTGTACTTAAAAAAAGCCCAACCTCTGCAGAGAGAGTGACTTAAAAGATTGACTTTTGGGCAGTTCTATAAATAGATTTGTTTTCTGTGATAATTCATAAATATTGGTTTGAAATTTGAATTTACTCCACTTATTTGCTCTAGCAACATCCAGATAAGGAATTCACATAAAAATGTTCACATTTATTTCATAATATCCATAGGGGGACTTTCAAAGCAAGCAAAAAAACCTTACCTGAGATTTGTTTTCAATCCATGCTATTGAAAAGCACAAAAGATAAAGCCCCACTCAAGACTTATTCAATCCAAAATACAAGACACAACACAAAGAAACAATCCCATATAAGCAAGAGTCAGTAGATACAAAGTAGCACAAGTCTCCTGATCATGTTACATAATAGAAATATTGGAGAAAAGGGACTAAATAAATATTTTTAAAATAAAAATTATATGGAAATAATTTATAAAAAATGAGAATTAAGAAAGATACTGTGACTAAAAATCAGATAGTTGGAAAAAATAAAATAGATTTGAAATTTAAAACAATGTTTTTCTTAATATTATACACTGATAAGATGATTAGCTAATTAGAACAGTATGTTTGAAGCTTTACTCAGAAATATTGAGGTAAACACACTGAAAACCTAAGACATATATAAGATAGACTAAGAAATCCAACATTCAGTTCACAGAAGTTTATGAAGACAGAAAGTAAAAGTGGCTATTCAAAAGATAATATCTGAGAAAGTTGATGACCCATCATTTGATTCTTCTGATTTAGGAAACAAATCAGAAGCAGGATAAGTGATATAGTTTGGCTTTGTGTTCCCACCTAAATCTAATATCAAATTGTAATACCCGGTTGAGGGAGATGATTGGATCACGGGAGCAGTTTCCCCCATGCTGTTCTCGTGATAGTGGGTGAGTTCTCACAAGATCTGTTGGTTTTGTGTGTCGGACAGTACCTCTTTTGTCTATGTGTTGGACAGTTCCTCTTTCCTCTTTATGTGTTGGACAGTTCCTCAGCCTTGTGACAGCAGAAAAGAGTCTTGCTTCTTCACCTTCTGCCTTGATTGTAAGCTTCCAGAGGCATACCCAGCCATATGGAACTATGAGTCAAATAAACCTCTTTCCTTCCTAAATTACTCAGTCTCAGGTATGTCTTTATAGCAGTGTGAAAACATACTAACACTTTAAATAAAATTAAAATTTACATCTAGAAATTCAAGTAGAAGTAAAACAGAATGTAAGAGAAAGAGGAGGTTAGAAAACTGGCTAGAAGAAAAACACATTGTTTACATAAAATAGCAATTAAACTGATAGCATTAAAAGACATCAGAATATGATTGGATATTCAAAGTAACTGTACTATCACCATAACGAAACAGAAACTAAAACTGCAAATTTAGGCACCTAAGCTATCTTTTAGAATGAAGACAAAATTAACATTTTCAGATGAGAACAAGGAGTTTTACATGATCAAAACCTTGCTGAAATAACTTTTTTAAAACAATATACTTCCGAAAGTAGTGAAAACGACCCAGAAATATGGTGTGAAATGCAAGATTAAATGATGGTGTTGGCATAATGTTTGAAAAATAGAACAATATGACCAATAGAATAGAGAATTAAAAGAAAAACAGATTGCAGGGATATACTAACCTGATTTATGATTAAGGTGACGTTGCAGAACAATAGAAAAAGTGCCGAATCAATATCCATATGAAAAAATTATACTTGATACCTACTAAACACCATACACAAAATTGAATTCCAGATTAATTGCTCATGTAAAAGGCATAATAATATTGTTATTGGAAAAAACATAGAAGAACATCTTCATGACCTTGGAGTTGGCAGATTTATTAAACAGAACATAAACTGAAAAAGGATAAATTAGACTTCCTTAAAATTAAACATTTCTATTCAACAGAATTTTATTTTCTTAACATTAAGAGAGTCAAAAGACCAGCTACATAGTAGAGGAATTAATTAGCAATACATATATCTGGAAAAAATTATTTTCGGAATCTATAAAGTAACTTTATAAATCAGTCACAAAAGACAGAAAACCTAATGGAAAAAATGTCAAAATAGCACTTACATGGAGGACCTCCAAATGATCAAAAAAGCATATTAAATTTGCTCATCTTCAGTAATCGTTAAGTTCATTCAAAATTAAAACTACAGCGAGATACCATTACATAAATCCCCAGAATAAAATGAGTAAGACAGATATACCAAGTATTGGAAATGATGTGAAGAAACTAGTATTCTTACATTTTGCTGATGGCAAAATAAATTAGTATAACCACTTCAGAAAATTGGTTGGTGGTAGCTATAAAAACATAAATATAAACAAGCTGAAAATATGTATAACTTAGGCACCAGTAATTACACTCTCCAATATATACCCAATAGAAATGATTACATATAGTCCCTAAAATAAAAGCACAAAATTATTTCCAGTGGCCCTGTTGCTAACAGCAAAATAAGAGTGAAAAACAGGATCAACCTAAATTTTCATTTACAAGAGAATAGATAAGTTGTGGAACACATAAAATACCAAACAGCAACGAGAATAAATGAGCAAAAGCTACTCTCAAGAATGAGACTCTGTCCCTCAAACGCAATAAAATAAAATTGAAAAAATTAAAAACAGACAGGAAATAATAAATATTGCATGATTCCACTTATATCAAATTCAAATAGTAGGCCAGTGAGCTAGAAGCAGTTAAAACAGTACTTACTTTTGGGGAATTGAAGGGATCAGAAGCCACATGAAAAAGCTTCTGAAATTGTTCATGTGCTTTAGTTTTTGATTTGGGTGCTGGTTACACAGGTATGTTCACTTTCTCAACATGTACACTTATATAAACTTTAATAATATGTGGCAAAACAAGCAAAAAAGCAAACAAACACCTGGCAACTGGGCTTACATACTTAACTACTGTGCAGTATCATAAAAATATAGAATATATTTATTTTAGATAATTGAAAATTTAATACAGAACAAGTTCAGCCAACGGTCTCTTGAGTATTAACTGCATTTCATTTTCAGCTCTATCTATCCCTTGGTCTCCTTCCTCAAACTAATCATTAAAACTTAATTCTTTCTTTTATTAGAATCACATATGCCTGCTTCCCACACACTGCATTTTCATTGTTGGCATCTTTCCTGGGATGGGAAAATTTGTTTTCTTCTCAGTAAACCTATACAGATGTTTTTGATTTTCTTTTAAGCTATGAAAGACCTGTATTTTATTCAAATTTTTTATGATATACCTTTCTGATTAGGCTCTACTGCTTTTCATCACTTATATATGCATTATACCTCTCTGTGACCTTCTGCAACTTTATTTGTATTATTAATTTCTCTTTTCCAAAAACAATAGAATCCATTTCTTGTGTATAGACTTGGGTGTAGACTACTGGAGCAAAGTACAGATTTGAGAGAGGTCCACACTTGCTGCTTTTTTTTTTTTTAAATTTTTGTTGATATATAATGAATAAATAAAATTGTATATATTTAAGATATACTATTTAATGTTCTGATATATGTATGCACTGTGCAATAAGTGTCATAATCCTATTTTCCAATTTTACAGCTTTGTGATTTTGAATGAGACTTAGTTTTCTTATTGCTAAAATGAGGATAATACTTATTTCACTAGGTTAATATAAATATAAAATTAAAAGTGATTATCTGTATAAAACAGAGAAGCCCACAGTATTAGTTTGCTTTACTATCCACCACTCCAATTACAGATTCTGCATACTCTGGGTGCTTGAAGGTTGATTGAATCAAATAATTTCTAAATATTTAAATAATTTTTTTCTTATATTAAGCCATGGAAGAGACAAAACAAAATTTCACATCTGTAAAAAGTAGAGTGAAAGTGACTAGCAGTGCAAGTCTCATAATTATGTCATGATTATGTGCCTGGACCTTAAACTGGATTCAAATCCCAGCTCTGGAACTTTCTAGGATTATGGTTTACACCACTCTTTCTGGGCTTCTTTTTTCTCCTTGTCTTCAAAATGGAGATAATTTGCATGCACATTATAAGCATTCAGCTAATATTAATTTTTACCCTGTTAGGGTAGAGATGACTATCATAAAGTTTTAAACTTCTAAGTTTATTATAAGAAGAAAAGGTATCAGAATCAATGAATAAGCAAAGAAACAAACAAAAAACCAGAAATACATTGCACTATTGAGATCAGATTTCCAGAAATCATACAAGATATATGATAAATTCAACTTTAAAGTATATTTAATAAGAATTTATAAGCATTCAATATAGGCATAAAGACATCTTTAAATTTATAAGCATTCAATATATGCATAAAGATATCTTTAATCTTCTCTAAATTTGGATTTTTCTTCTTGTTTCAAATCAGAGACTTAATCTAATTCACAATATGTGTCAGTAAAGAGCTACAGGTTTTTGTTTTTGCTAAGTCAATGTGATTGGGTGGGCTATAAACTTTAATCAATTTTTAATAAACTGTGTTACTGCCTAAACTTTATCCCAGATGGCGTCATAGTCATGTAATGGTGGCTTTCAGATTTGCTAAAGTAATGCCCTGGTGATAGAAGAACAACTTTTCAGGAAGCTATTAACGAGTGCTCCAAGAAGTTCTGTGAAATTTATTTTACCACAGGGAGGGGAGGGCTTGGAGAAGAAAGGGCAGTCTCAGTGCTCACTCCCAGTTCAACTAAAATGACTTCTGCTCTGTTTATACATTGAACTTTCTTAAGTAATAGGAGATGGGGTGATGTTTCTGTTTTTAAACACAGCCACTTTTTGAAGTACAATAGAACTGCTAATTGTAGGAGCATTTTAACAGATGTTTAGGGACACTCAGCAGCTAAGAGAAAAGAATGCTTAATTATTCTGTATAATAAAGAGCAAGATATTTTTGTGCTATAGAACAGTCTGCTGAGGATGAGTGAAAGATGAAAAGAAAGGAGAGAGGAGCAGAAGAGAAGCTAAGATTGTGTGAAAGAGGGTCAGTACAGCCTTTCTGTCATGGAAAGACCCAGTGGTCCTGCCTTTGCTTTCACTGGAGATTTTTAGACTGAGGGGTCATGCCTTTGCTTCCATGGGAGATTGTGTTGTTTCTGTAATGTAAGACTTTCCTTTAGTTCTCCCCTGTGTAGTAAATAGAATTTGTTAAGGCATTAGTGCTCCTTATATTGTTAAGAGGGCAGAAAAAATGTTTGAAATCATGATTAGAAGCAGTTCATTTGGAAAGAGACATTGAGAAGATGCAAAATTTCATAAAAATATTGTCACAGAAATTTCTATAAATCCAAGGCATAAGACCCAATTTTCATGAGATCTAGAATTTTGAGGTTTGGAAGTGCTGAACCAACAGGTCTTGAATACCCAACTGGAATCTGGAATGCATGGATATTTCACTTAAGAGAAAGGATGTATATTTAGTTTGAAAAACATTCCTGTAGATGATTGTCTATTACATTTATGTCTTGTTTTGAGTGCAGAAGTGGCTGTTATCATTTCCCATACACCATGAAAATTTCTACTGAAGTTCAATCTACTACAAGAAAGACAAAAAATAGGTTTAACCCAAACTTTTCTGGCTGGATTGGAGGCAACATCCATGTTAACAGAGTGGAAATCACAGTTATACATGAAAAATTGGTTTCCAAACACTCAATAAGGCCAAAGAGGACCCTTGGCAAGGGACCCTTAGCTACTTCATACTTCAGTATGTGTTTTCTATATATTATGCCTTTCCCTAGGATGCACTATCTGCTAGTCAATACATGGCTTCACCTTTCCTAAGCCATTTCATTGGTCAAAATATGATGCCACTCTAAAAGCCTACCAAAGTCTAACACAATACCAAACAAAAAGTTATCTTCATTATTCATTTCGTTGAATGACTGAATGCCCATTTGAAGGTTTTTAAATACCATTTTCCCTATTGCTAAAATTTTGAAATCTATTTTCCAGACTTTTTTTTATCATGAAAGAAGAAATATAAAAGCGGATCCTATAATAATAGTACTTTATGAACTGTGAAGTTAATAATATTCAACATTTAATAATGTTATCTGGTAGTAGTAGTATTTGAATCTAAATAATGGTCACACAAAGTCACCTGTGTGTGATTATGATGGGAGAACCTGTAGAGCCTATTCACAGGAGATACAAGGAGAATTCTAAGGAGAGGCTCATTCTAAAGGACAGTCAGAAAAGAACTCTGAAAACAATAGGCTGGAGTTAAAGGACTGTGTTGCAATTTGGGCCTTTGTTGATTGTGTTAACTTTTAGTCCTAATTGCTTCCCTTTCCCCTGTTTCTTATTCTTAAATATTTGGGCCAGAGTAGAGGGTAAAAATTTTAAAAACCCATATATATGTTTTTATATATATATATATTTTTGAGACAGAGTATATATATATATAAACAGAATATATTTATATATCTAAACACATATATGCAAACATGTATATATTTTCATATATAAGCATATATATATAAATATATAATATATATATTTTTTTTTTTAAATATATACATATATATTTATATT
>NW_022436943.1:17466653-17521122 GCF_009761245.1 Sapajus apella | reverse complement strand
CATATATATTTATATAATTATATATAAATATATATGTATATATATAAAACAAATATATATAAAACAAAATATATATATATAATGTATATATTATATATATATTTTGTGTTTTTGAGATGGAGTCTTGCTCTGTTGCCAGGCTGGAGTGCAGTGGCGCCATCTCGGCTCACTGCAACCTCCGCCTCCTGGGTTCAAGTGATTCTTCCGCCTCAGCCTCCTGGGTAGCTGGGACCACAGGCGGGTGCCACCATGCCCGGCTAATTTTTGTGTTTTTAGTAGAAACGGACTTTCACCATGTTGGCCAGGATGGTCTCAATCTCTTGCCCTCGTGATCCCCCGCCTCCACTTCCCAAAGTGCTGGGATTACAGGTGTGAGCCACCGTGCCCTGCTTAGAAATATATATTTTAAATAGCTACTTCATTAAAACATTTGTTAGGTGTCAGTTACATAAATCAGCACTGTTCTGAGATCCATACAAAAGAAACACGAGCGAGAAAAGGATAGTGATGTGTTACGAAGAGACCCCTTTACTCAAGGAAGGGTTGTGCCAAACAGATAAGTTGATAATTCCACAACACAGTGAAAAAGGAATGCATTCTGTGATTTAAGATCATTGTATGGGCACAAGAAACTAGATTTCTCAGATCACAGTGATGATATGAGCATTGAGGAAACAGCAGCAGCCAGTTAGAAGAGCAATGTTTCATATGTTTCATAGAAGGGAGAATAGGAGTAAGGAAGTACACAGACGTGAGACAAAACTCAATTCTCTTGACACTTTGGCAAACTATATACAATCATCTACTGAATTATTTAGGTTTATCCAAATAGGTCTTTAAAATGTTTTAATTCTGAAGTACTCAGACGAAATAGACTCATTTATTCAAGTTGGCTTGTTAATTCCTCTGTACTTCTTATGCCTCTTACATTGTACTTTTTAATGTTGACTCTGATTATTTCTATTGGTTGTCTGTCTTTTCAGCTGGGTTTTTACAGTATCTTAGGTCAGATTTCATTTGTGCCAAGCAATGGCTATGAATCCTTTCCTTGATTATAAAAAAGCTCCAAAACTTTTTGTCCCCATATCACCTCAATCACAGCCTTTGTAGAACACAAATCAAGTTTATATTTTTATGTAAACTCTCTTAGCACAAAGATTCACAGATCGAACTGGGTATAATTTTTGCTTAGATGGTCTTGGTAGCTGGACGCCTCAATTCACCAACTCACAAGTGTGCAGTTTATCATAATAAACTTAAAAAAGATTTTCGTTTCATTTAAAACTTTACGATGTGCTCTGATATCCATTCCAGGTGCCTGTGGTTCAGATAGATATTTTTGGCAATATTCTGCAAAGTTGGAAAAACATTTCTCTGTAGGTTTCTGTGAAATACTCGTGATTTTTTTCATGTGAATCATGCTAATAGCAACTTCTAATCAGCAGGAAACAGGGGCATGAGCAATATATCCATTAAGTGAGTCATGTAAGGTAAGCAAAAGACAGAGAGGTTTGCTGATGCTTAAAAGTGCTATTTTTACATTTTTGTCAAAGACTGTTTCTCATAAATGTTTTAACATATGGTAAGCTAAAAGTATTTTGATTCAATTGTTAGTGAGGTAACAAAATCTCAATATTTCTTACATGAGTGTCTTTAAAGAACTCAAAAATAGTTATGGGGCTTTTCCAAGGCTTACTTAAAAATCATTTTTGAGTTGAGATGCCAACATTTTAAAATCACTTTTACAAAATAGGAAATATATTTAAACTTACCAATTAATATAGAAATAAAATTTAAAAGCCAAAGACTAAAACCAGAAAAAACCCTAAGTGTTGGAAATAGTCTCATTTCTAAAGAACTTCAAAACCTAAGCTGTTAAAGTAATATTATATTAATAGTTTTCTGAATTTTTTTCTAATTGTTATTAAAAAAAATTTATTTGAATTGTAAAAATGTGTTCACCAAAAGGCAACAAATTTTTCATGTTTGCTTGGACTTTCTCAAATACTTTAGCATGTACCTTCAAAAAACTAGGACACTATCATGTTAGTATAATAAAATTATCACACTCAGGAAATGCAACATTGAAAACATAATTTTTATCATATAGTTCTATTCAAATTCCTCAATTGTCCCAATAGAATCCTTAGTAGATATTTAAAAATCAAGAATACGTTAATAGTGTATTTAGCAGTTATTCTCTGTAGTCTGTTAATAAAGATTAATTATTAATAAATTATTAAAAGTAATTGTTAAAATTTTGCAGGAGTGTTCTACTCTAACGTTTAGTTCTGTGGCGTTAGACTGCCATATTTTATTATGAGGGGTGGCATGTTGTTGAAGCTGTGGATTCATTATTTTCTTTGCCTTTCCGTTACTGGTCGTAGAAACTGTTTGGGATAATTGGTTAGCCAGTCCACATAAATCAAATTTGAACATTGTTAACTTGGGCAACTCTTTAGCTATATTCCTTAAGGTTGATTTCTGTCCAAGGTAAATAGGGAGTGTTTAAGAGAGTGCCCTCATTCTTTAGATGGAGCTTAAAAGGGTGAACAGGTTTAGAGGAAACAGGGGAATCAAGGCAAATGTTGAGTTCAGAAGAGTGGAAAGAAAGTTGAGAAAGTATAGGTTATAGAGGCAGGAAAGCAGAAAATTGGGGGAATGAGAGTTGGAGGAAGAAACCTGAGAATTTTAAAGATTATTAATTGACTCCATGGTCATTCTGAAACATGTCGTTTAATTTTCCATTTATTTTTACAGTTTTCAATGTTCCTTTTAAAATTGATTTCTATTTTTTTTCCATGTTAGTCTGAGAAGGTACCTGATATAATTCGGATTTTAAAAATTTGTTAAGAATTGTTTTGTTCAGCAATTTCTTATTTTGATATAATTTCAAACAATATAGAGACATTAGTGCAAAAAATGTATGTACTACGTGGTATACACTATATACTTTATACTACAGTATAATTATAGAAATCAGGAAACTTAACTTTGATATACTACAATAGACTTCCTTTAGCCAAGGTTTTACTTTTAGTGGTTTTAGTTACCCATAGTGAATTGTGATCCAAAAGTAGTAAATGAACACTTCTAGACATAAACAATTCATATGAATTAATTTGCATGCTGTTTTTGGTACCGTGATAAAATCTTAAGCCATCTCACTCTGGGATGATGATAATTTCTTAGTCCAGAGTATCCTTACTTTACACACTACCTGCCTGTTAGGAATCTAATAGCCATCTCAGTTATCTGATTTGAAAAACATAGTAGTATAGATAAGGTTCAGTAGTATCTGAAGTTTCAGGCATCTACTGGGGGTGTTAGAACGTATTTCCCATGGATAAGGGGCAACATATTCCCCATGGATAAGGGGCACCATGTTATCTAACATGTAGTCCACATTTAAATTTCTTTAATTATACTAATAGTATTTCGTCTAGCTACCTTTTTCCCCCAGTCCAGGTTCACTTCAGGATGACTCCTTATATTTACTTGTCATCTTTCTTTTGTTTAATTAAAGGTGGAATTGTTCCACAGAATTTCTTCATGCTTTATAAATTGGAGCAGGAGACATGAGAAACAGGAAAGAATACACATGTTTAGCTTATAGCTTGATGCAGGATTGATAGCATGATATGTCCTGACTTAATCCGTGTCTATATTTGACAATTTGCCATGGTTCTTTCTGTTCACTTACTGTTCCCTGGTGATCTCTATCTTAGTGGTCTTCAACTTGTGACATATGACAGTTTTTTTAATGTTTTTACTACCCTGTAATATTTACATACAATTCTACTTTCCTCTTGGGTGAATAACTCAGATATTTTTAGGGTAAGTTACTTCACCAGTAGGGTATTTTGAAAACTTTGTTAGATATCTTGATGAACTAACATGAATTTATTTATTTTTATTTATTTCATTGCCGGCCTAGTGAAAGCGTGGAAGTGGGTTTGGGAATTTTAGGAAGACAATGGGCTCTAACACCAAAAGAATATCTAGCTCAGAAAGTGCCTATGGCAATTTTGCATTGGATAATTTAGTTGAAAAAAATTTTCAATTTATTTAAATGTAGGGAGACTTGAATTAAACACATTCAGGTTTGTGATTGACCTCTGTCAAAGGAATGAAAACAAAAGGCATAAAACAAACAATAAAACAGAAAAAAGTACAAGTCAGATATTTCAGATGTGAGTAGTTAGGGCTATTTGTATATTTTTTCTCTGTAAGTTTGTGATCATTTAATTTTTCTCTTAACTCATATTTTGCTTTCCATGCAGTTATTAGTCTCTCATATCTATTTGTAGTAGTCTTTTCTTATAAAACTGATTATGCAGATGGCTTGCAATTTTGAAGCTATCTCTTTGTAGTATTCAGAAACCATTTTTTTATAGGATAATATTGCGATTTTCTAACACCAATGTACATTACTTCTTATATTTTTGAACTGACTTTTCTTTACATTTGAGATTTGACATTCAGACACATTAAAGTTAAGTGGCCAGAACATTTGAAAGAAATTGGAGGTTATCATAGAAGTGCCTTTCTACTGGCGAAGCCCTCAGATACCAGAGGCATTCTTTTGAATTTATTTAAAAGTTAAAAAACACAGTATTGCTATTTAAATAATTTTCCCATATAATAATTCCTTAAAAAGTTGTAATTGCTTTAAGTTTTACTACTGATTGTAGTCATTTGTGTGATTGTATCTATGATTGATGCGCTTTAATGTTGCAATTGTCTGGCAATTTTCTATGATTATATCCATGACTGGTATTCTTTATGGTGCAATTGTGTGGTAATAGTCTGATTATGTTGCTATTAAGATTTTTACATAACTTTCTTTCAGGACACGTTTGAAGAATAGAGGCTTTATTTCCCAGAATATAAGCTCCTGTGTAAAGCAAATCAGTTCACCTGGCTTAGTAAATTATTTTTTTTCCAATTCAATAGTTTGAATAATTTTCAGAAAAAAACCCACCATGTTCACTTTTCATATTATAATATTAAGAGAATGTAAGTTAGAAATATATATTACTACAATTCTTCTTAACATGAAATCAGAGAAAAAGGTCTAGGAATAAAATTACAAAGGAATGGCCAGAATATTTGGGAATATTCTGATACTAATCAAAATCAGTACCCTCTGACCCCATTCAGAGGAGATTCAGTGGAGCTATGGGGATAGAAGCCAGGAATCAAGGAGAGACAAAGAAACACACACAATATGAGGAGGTTATTTTGAAGGGGGTTATTGGGGGCTCGGGCAATAGTGAAGAAAAGGATAAAGGTAGGATAATATACACAGGGTATACATGTTGCGAGGTTCTTGTTTCTTTTGTTTTATTTTTTTAACACGGGGAAATGATTATAAACCATAGATAAGAAAATTAAAGAATGGGCCGGGCGCGGTGGCTCACGCCTGTAATCCCAGCACTTTGGGAGGCCGAGGCGGGTGGATCACGAGGTCAAGAGATCGAGACCATCCTGGTCAACATGGTGAAACCCCGTCTCTACTAAAAATACAAAACATTAGCTGGGCATGGTGGCACGTGCCTGTAATCCCAGCTACTCGGGAGGCTGAGGCAGGAGAATTGCCTGAACCCAGGAGGCGGAGGTTGCGGTGAGCCGAGATTGTGCCATTGCACTCCGGCCTGGGTAACAAGAGCAAAACTCCGTCTCAAAAAAAAAAAAAAAAAAAAAAAAAAAGAATGGATAAAGGTCTCTGGAGAGGTCCAGAGTTTAACTGAATTTCAAAGTTTACTTTGGACAGCCACCTAGGCCCTTCTTTTACTGAGATACAAAAGTAGGAGGTAAGGTGATGGGTAGGGACAAATACATTTGTGGATGGAGGTACAAAGTTGAAGAAATTTCTGCTACTTGGTTACTCCATTTGCTGTAGTTTATAAAGATACATTCTTTTTTTCTGTCAAGCAAGAGCATAGAGGTGTGCATGAGTATGAGAACGGAATGGAGAATTAGAAGAAAATATTGAAGAATAGGAGACCTTGCAGTGGAGAGGCTGATAGCATTTGCAGATGGAAACAAATACTAAGACTGTTGACTAATGTTGGGCAGAGATTTGGTTTGGCACAGATCTATGGTTTTTTTTTGTTTTTTGTTTGTTTGTTTTTCAGCGCTTAACATTCTCTATGTAATAGCAGGGAAAGTAAAGGAGTGATCTCTTACTGGTGATTTATGGATCCAGTGTAGTAGAAGGACAAAAACAAAGTGATGTGAGTTATGGATGAGGAGTACTTTAAAGTGATGGACTACAGTGTCTGGTTCAAACAGGGATAAAAACTGTAGATGGTAGGAGGCTGATTACCAAAGTAAATAAAATGATCAATGTTCTGGGGTCTTGATAAAATTTATTAACTTGTATTGTGAGAGTAAGAAAGCAAAAGTGTTTAAATTGTAAGTATTTTAAATAAGAGCATGAGATTTTAGGCTGAAATGCTCTGAAAGAACTGTTAGTTGGCAGGATGACAAGAGAATTAATTTTAAGAGCAACAACATGGTTCATAATTACTAAAGTGGATTTATATATTCTCTTGCTTTTTTTAAGTCTGAGATATAACTGTGTAATTCATTTAATTAGTGGTCTGAACAGTGTCTCCATGTTGAGGGAGATATTTTCCTGACCAAAACTATTTCTTGGACTAACACATTTCCAGTGGTAATATGCAACCTCCATTGAAAACCACTAAGTCCCATCATCAAGCAGGGTTAGAACTATGCTGTCCAGGATGGTAACTATTAACTACATAAAGCTATTGAGCACTTAAGATATGGCTAGACCAGTGGATAAATTGATTTTAATTGTACTTACTTTTAATATAAATTTAAAAACCAAACTATTGTAAACCTATTTATGTTAATAAATTTTTATTGTTTTGGTGTGGTTATATTTTACTTTAACCATTGAATTATGTAAAATATGTATTATATTGAGTACAACAGGTGTATCGTTCACAGTATTTCATCAGTAATTTTTTTGTTGATTACATAGCAAAATAACAATATTTAACAAAATATTATTAAAATTAATTTCACCTGCTTCTTTTTTGCTCTTTAAAACTTGGTTACTAAAATATTTAAAATTATACATATAGTTTGTATTATATTTCTGTGGAAAAAGCTAACTTGGAGTTTGAATGATTTTAGCTAACTTTTGGTAGCTAATAATCAAAGTAAAATAATACGAATATCTTTGTTAGAATTACAAATATATATATAGAGAATACATTTGCATGTTTTCCTTTATGTATAGGAAAACACACATTTAGAAATACAATATATTTGAGGATAATCTGATGACTCAATAATTTTCATTGTCAAATTTTACTTGTATATTTAGGAGACTAATTTCATTTTTTTTGAATTATATGTTAAAAAAATAAAAATTATGACAAGTTAATGGCAAAAGAGCGAGGCTAAGTTTTCAATGAATAGAGAAACAAACTGAGTTTGGCCTCAACATATTGCACATTGATTTTCCCTTCACCTTTATTCCCCAAAGGACATCTGCTTATTTTTGGTGGAAGAGGGCAAACTGACACAAAAGGGAGGCAAAGACAGCGAACCAAACATTCCACAGGTTTTCTCTTGAGGCATTTTCTCATAGCTAAGCTTGTCAGGACAAGCAGCTAAAGTTAAGAGGCCTCAGTCTCTCCAAATTCCTCTCCTTGTATCCAAAGTCAGCAAGGCTGCTATATTTTGCTTATATCCCCCTTCCTGAACTAGGTTTGGTAAATGCTTTCCTATAAAGGGCTTAAGTGATATCAAAATTTTATTCCTTTATTTTCTTACCAAGGATCACAGCCCCTTCTAATACCTAGAAAGAGTTGTGGTTTTTTTTGCATTATTTTTCAGTTTCTTTGTAAAAAGGTATCTTGGTCTATTCTGTGTTGCTCTAACAGAATGACATAGACTGGGTAATTTATAATAAAAATAAATGTCTTTCCTACAATTCTGGATGCTGGGAAGTCCAAAGTTAAAGAGCCACATGTGTGGAGGGCTTTCTTGCTTCATCGTGACATGGCAGGAGGGCAGGTGAGCACATGAGACAGAGAAATGCACCAGGGTCCAGACTTGCTTTATAACAACCCACTGCAACTATATTGCGGAAGACAGTGTGGCGATTCCTCAAGGACATAGAAATAGAAATTCCATTTGACCCAGCAATCCCATTACTGGGTATATATCCAAAGGATTACAAATCGTTCTACTATAAGGACACATGCACACGAATGTTCATTGCAGCACTGTTTACAATAGCAAAGACCTGGAACCAACCCAAATGCCCATCGACGATAGACTGGATAGGGAAAATGTGGCACATATACACCATGGAATATTATGCAGCCATCAAAAACGATGAGTTTGGGTCCTTTGTAGGGACATGGATGAACCTGGAAACCATCATTCTCAGCAAACTGACAGAAGAGCAGAAGATCAAACACCGCATGTTCTCACTCATAGGCGGGTGTTGAACAATGAGAACACATGGACACAGGGAGGGGAGCACTACATACTGGGGTCAGTTGGGGGGGAAATAGGGGAGGGACGGTGGGGGGTGGCGAGCTGGGGAGAGATAGCAAGGGGAGAAATGCCAGATGTAGGTGACGGGGAGGAAGGCAGCAAATCACACTGCCACGTGTGTTCCTATGCAACAATTTTGCATGTTCTTCACATGTACCCCAAAACCTAAAATGCAATAAAATAAATGGAAAAAAAAAAGAGCCTGATCCACAGTAACAACATTAATCCATATACAGGTTCTGCCGTCATGACCCAATCACCTCCTATTAGGCCAGACCTCCCCACAATATAGTATTGGGGATTAAGTTTTCAACACATGCATTTTTAGGGACCAGTTCAAACTGTGTCCTTCCACTCTTGACCACCTAAATTCATGTCCTTCTCACAATGCAAAATATATTCGTTCTCTCCTAATGGCTAGCAAAGCCTTGACACATTCCACATTTATTCAGAAGTCCAAAGACCAAAGTCTCATCTAACATAGATGAGACTCAGGCATGATAGATTCACCTTGAGGCAAATTTCTTTCAGCTGTGAGCCTGTGAAGTTAAACAAATTATCTACTTCAAAAATTCAGTGGTAGGACAGGCATAGGACAGGCATACTCCTTCCACAAAGGAGAAATAGGCAAGAAGAAGAAAGGAATAACACACCCTAAGGAAGCCCAAAACTCAACAAAGAAAACATTGTCTTAAATCTGGAAAATAATCTTATTTGACTCCATGTCACACATCTTGAGCACTGGTGTGAGGGTTTGACCAACAAGACCTTGGGTGCTTCACCCCATATTTCACCTCTCATGTTGGCCTTGCATACTGGTAGCTCTGCAGTTTATTCTATCTCATTAATTACTTGGCCAGATTCTTAGCATTCTGTCCCAAATATGTTTTTTTGGTCTTTATGCATCAGTCTGTGAATTTTCTAAATCTTTCCATTCTGCTTCCTTTTGATTGTAAATTTGGTCTTTAAGTCATTTCTTGCCTCTCACATCGCATTGTATATAGCCAAACATAATGCAGCATCCTAAATGCTTTGCTATTTAGATATTTCTTTCACCAGATATTCTAGTTTATTGTTCTTGAATTCTGCATTCTGCAAACCAATGGGCCCAGACACATTTTAGCTGAGGTCTTTGTTGCTTTATAACAAGAGTGGTCTTTACTCCAGTATCTAATATCTTATTTCTATCTGAGACCTCTTCAGAATGTCATTTACTGTCCATGTGTATACAAACATTCTGGTCATAGCCACTTAATTAATACGGAAAAAGATTCTGGGATTCCTTTGTTCAGAGCCCTCACCAGAATGCTCCATTCATAGTGATATAGGTGTTTTCTAATTTGTTCCTTCCAATTTTTCTAGCTTCCAACCCACTTCCAAAGCTGCTTCCTTATTTTTAGGTATTTGCTGTAGCAACAACTCTATTCCCAGTACCAGTTTTCTATTTCAGTTCATTGCATGTTGCTATAGCAGAATAATGCAGGCTATGTCATTTAAAAAATATTCCTTATAGATCTAGAGACTGAGAAGTCCAAAGTCAAGAGACCACCTTCTGGTGAGGGCATTCTTGCTGGGTCATAACATAGAAAAAAGGGAAGGGAGTACATGAGACAGAGGAAAAGGCACCAGGGTTGGACTCACTTTATAACAGCCCACTCTTGAAATAACCCATTCTCAAGATAATGACATTAATCTTTATGAGGGATCTGTCTTATGACCCAATCACCTTTGATAAAGGTGCACCTCCCTAACTGCTGCAGCTCTGTAACTCAACACTGTTGCACTAGAAATTAAATTTCTAACTCGTGAGCTTTTGGTGGACACATTCAAACCATAGCTGAAGGCAGGTAGAGTACCAAGACAGGTTCTGTCAGGCCTGGAAGTAGAAATAATTTTTATTTTAAAATTTCCATAATTAAAATAATTTTTCCATAATAGTTAATAGAGCATCTTTGAAAATATTTTTGTGTTTTTTTTTCAGGTTATTTTAGTTAGAATTACCATATTCTTTGGTTCCCTATAATTATTAAAGTTTAATCTCTCAAACTTGAGATAACTCATAAATCAACATAGATATACATCAGTAAATTAAGAGTAGTTTAATCATCCAAGGCAGTTTATTAATGAATATCAAGCATAGTTGTGTATAGAAGGCTTTCAAAAAGTGATTATTTAAAAAAGACAACAAGTATTTGAAGCTTTCTTAACAGGAAGAACAATAGGTCATCATATCTGATACTAATTTTATTTTAGACCCCAAAATATTTTTTAAAGCTTCTGGATCAGTTGCAATCTTGTCATGTTTTAATTTGAATACTTATTTATTAATTATTTAATTATCAGTTTATCATAAATTAATATAAATAATATAAATATGTGCATATATAGTGCACAGATATATATGTTTTCAAAAAGTAACATGTATATGTTGCCTGATGGTGTTTATACCACTTTTTCATCACCTGATAGCAAAGTAGTCAAAGCACAGGAAAAAATGTTTCTAAGGGATGAAAATCAAGATTTAGAATTTCTTTTTTTTTTTTTTTTTTTTTTTTTTTTTTTTTTTTTTTTTGAGACGGAGTTTCGGAGTTTCGCTCTTGTTACCCAGGCTGGAGTGCAATGGCGCGATCTCGGCTCACCGCAACCTCCACCTCCTGGGTTCAGGCAATTCTCCTGCCTCAGCCTCCTGAGTAGCTGGGATTACAGGCACGCGCCACCATGCCCAGCTGATTTTTTGTAGTTTTAGTAGAGACGGGGTTTCACCATGTTGACCAGGATGGTCTCGATCTCTTGACCTCGTGATCCACCCGCCTCGGCCTCCCAAAGTGCTGGGATTACAGGCGTGAGCCACCGCGCCCGGCTAGAATTTCTGAAACTGGAAATTTAAAGTTTGCCATCCTGTTAAATAAAAGTAAAGGAATTTCCTGGATGTAAGACAGTACAATGATAGAAATAAGAAGGGAAAGATATACTATTTCTTCAACAGAGTAACACCTCAGAGATCCTCCACCTGCATTATATGGTTTGTTCCTATACCAATTCTTAGAAGTATAGCATATAACACAAATGAAGAAAAAGAGGCTGTAAGAGACACCAGTGTTTACCCCAAAGTGTGTTATGTCAAACACATCATTCTAAAACCAAATTCAAAAATACAATCTGTAAAAGACACAGGCATTGATTCTTATCTGTATCCACACCTAAATCTAAAATTATATTTTATCTACATCCAGAATGGAACATACTGAACTACCAAATAATTATACCAATTCTTCTTCCCCAATGCCAATACTCTGTTAATTTCTGTTTCTGATAGATTTGATGATGGGAACTAGTAATTCAGATAAATGGAGGTTATAACTTAGTAAGAATGAAGAAAAATTATGACTAAATTTTAAGAGGCAATTATGACTGACATTTTGCCAATTTCAGATTTATTTTTTCAATAAAGACAATTTCAGAAAGCATATTTGTACTAAGGGAAGTGATTTATTTCCTAAGGCCTTCTTAAGAATTAGCTAAAATGGCATAACATATTCTGAAATTCAATAAGAACTCAGTTAAAACTGTTGTGAAATCGACCGCTACTATGTTTTGCCAAGACAATAGTATCTAATTTAGGTTTCTTTGATTTATTGCAAGAGTTGTAAGGTAGCAAGGAATGTTTAAATTAACAGCTCTGCATTTTGAGTTAAAACCAAAAGAAGCATTAAAAGTGTAACTGGCCTTCTATTTTAGGAGACATAAAAATAGCATCAGCAAAAAGTGCAATATATAATTATGCTATTTCCAGCATGTTTACATTCTTCTTCTCATTGTCCTGCTTTTGAAAGCAAATCTGGGCACCAAGTATTAAAGTATTTAATTGTTAGGCAAGAATTTAAAAAACATCCACATAATAAAAGTAATTGTTTAAGCATCTGTTTCTTTTTCAGTGAAATCCCAAGTTTCTTAGATCATCTGTAAAATATCACAAGCTGCTCATATCAAATTTATATTTTCTTTTAATGATGCTACTGTTTAATAATCATTCTTTTAAAATCATGTCTTACTTTGAATACTAAGAGGAGAAATTTGCTTTAGCTCTTGAAATCTTGTTAGTCCATATTTCAAATCCCACCTCCTTCTTAAATGTTCTCCGTTTTTTCTATCCATGTTAATAGTCCTCTTTTCTGAACTCTTAGATCATGTTTCCTCTTTGCGTATTCTCATTTACTGTTCACTTTTTTATGGAGGTATACCAAGTACACTTTAAGATCCTTGAGGATAATAATTTTGTTCTTCTATATCCCTTAGTACCGTATCAGAAATACAGCAAGTATTCCAAAAATATTTGTTGATTCACTTTTGGCTTTCAGTAACAGAAGTTTCTCCTGATACCTGAGTTATTGATATGTGGTATTCAGAATATCTACCAAGGAATTAGATGCAAGTTTAGTCATATCTCACAGCCAAACCTGTCAAAGCAATTTCTAAGAGAATCTACTTGGTAAAAGTTTAAGTTGAGGGACTCTGGGTTGCTTGGTTGATCCTTGGTGATCCTTGGTGAGATATCTTGTTCTCATGGAGGCCCTGCCAGGACCCCTTTATTTCTGCACTTGACTGTTGCATTATTGTCAGATACATATCTAAAACTTGTGATCTAAGAAATTTTGCAGTGTGGTGACTGAGAAGCAGTTTTATTATAGCAGCTTCTGTTAAAGATGACCATAACATCTAAAACATGTCAGTGTTTGGGGAATATGATAGGCCACGTATAACCAAAAGAACCAAAAGGAGAGAGGAATTTAGAGCTAAAGTTTGAGGAGAAAAGAGATATAGCACATTCTTCCTTAAACTTTTAAAAGATTGAAAAGAAGGTCTAGATAAAGAGATATCTATAAATCTGCAAAATACAAATACTATTTTTTAAGCACTGCCCTCCTCAGCATTGATTTTCATAACTCTTTTAAGAAACCAAAAAAAGAGTTTGTATAGACAAGACAATCCTAAGCAAAATAACAAAGCTGGAGGCATCATGCTACCTGACTTCAAATGATTCTACAAGGTCACAGTAAGCAAAACAGAATAGTGCTGGTATAAAAACAGACACATAGACCAATGGAACAGAATGGGTATCTCAGAAATTAGACTGCATTTCTACAACCATCTGATCTTCAACAAACCTGATGAAAACAAGCAATGGGGATAGAATTCTCTATTTAATAAAGGGTGCTGGAAAGCTACCTAGCCATATGCAGAAAATGGAAACTGGACCCTTTTCTTACACCTTATACAAATATTAACTCAAGATGGATTAAAGACATCAGTGTAAAACCAAAAACTATAAATAACCTAGAAGTAAATCGAGGCAATATCATTCAGGACATAGGCATGGGCAATGATTTCATGATGAAATGTCAAAAACATTGCAACAAAAGCAAAAATTGACAATAGGATCTAATTAAACTAAAGAGCTTCTGCACAGGAAAAGAAACTACCATCTGAGTGAACAGACAACCTACAAAATGGGAGAAAATTTTTGCTATCTATCTATCTGACAAAGGTGTAACATCCAGAATCTACAAGGAACTTAAACAAATTTACAAGAAAATAAAACTCCATTAAAAATTCGGCAAAGGACATGAACAGATACTTTTCAAAAGAAGATATTTTTGTGGCTAACAAACATATAGAAAAAGCTCAACATCACTGATCATTAGAGAAATGCAAATCAAAATCACAATGAGATACCATCTCATGTCAGTCAGAATGGTGATTATTAAAAAGTCAATAAACATCAGATGTTGGCAAGGCTGTGGAGAAAGAGGAACACTTTTACGCTGTCATTGGGAATGTAAATTAGTTCAACCATTGTGGAAGACAGTGTGGTGATTCCTCAAAGACCTAGAACCAGAAATATCATTTGACTCAACAGTCCCATTTTTGGGTATATTCCCAAAGGAATATAAATCATTCTATTATAAAGATACATGCACACGTATGTTCATGGAAGTGCTGTTATTAAATAGTAACCCAAATACCCATCAATGATAGACTGGATAAGGAAAATGTGGTACATATATACCATGGAATACTGTGTAGCCATAAAAAGAAATAAGATCATGTCCTCTGTAGGGACATGGATGGAGCTGGAAGCCATTATTCTCAGCAAAGCAGCACAGGAACAGAAAACCAAACACTGAATGTTTTCATGTACAAGTGGGAGGCAAAAAATGAGAACACATGGACACAGGAACAACCCACACTGGACCTGTTAGGGGATTGGAGGGAGAGATCATCAGGATCAATAGCTAATGCATGTGGGGCTTAATACCTAGGTCATGTGTTGATAGGTGCAGCAAACCACCATGGCACGTGTTTACCTATGTAACAAACCTGCATGTCTTGCACATGTATCCCAGAACTTAAATAAAATTTTAAAAATATTTTTAAAAAGAAAACAGTTTGCAGGGAACATCTTGCTAGCTCAAACACTTGTTGTTAGTCAGCTGACTTAATTTTACAGATACAATTTTGATATATTTATCATGTACACAAAGAGCTACGCAATATTTCTAAATTATAAACCTAGAGATATCCTCTATGGGTTTCCGATAGTCACCAGTTCCTTTTGAAAAGGTGGAGCAAATACATCTTAATGACTCAATCTGATAATTGAGTTTGAGGGTTTTTCATTTTATGATGGCTGTCCTTTTCTCAAATTTATCTTCTCCAGCTCAATGGCAAGTAAAAAACCCTTTCTTTGCTCCTTGGGAAATAGTATTTTCTATTTTGTTAGCGTGACTTATTTCATCTTGGGAATATTGTCTTAAGGAATTTCATCACTTTCCCTGATAGCAGTTTCTGAACTTGACGAATAACCTATTGACTTGAGAAATGCATTGCTTTTCCAGAGAATCTAATCTGATGAAACAATCAGAAAATTTCCTTTAAATTAAGTTCCGTAGATATAACCTCCTCCAGTCTGTGCAAGTGTGTATGGAATTTGGTTTCCATGGTTACTTATTACTAGTCCTAGGCTCTTTGTGGGTCTGTGCTGGGCTGGACCAGAGATCAATAAGCCTAGAGTGTCATTATAATGAGGCAGAAACTGGAAATAATGCTTTACTTGATGACTGTGCAACAGTTTATAAAACAGACAATTTTAAATTTACAATTGTAAAAAAAAATTAATAACATAGGATCATTTTCCCATAAGACTGCTTGTTTAATAATGCCATAGAAACAAAGAAGAAGAAAAGAAAAAATGAGAAGTATAATTATACTGATTAACTCTGTATCTATCTATCTTTATTTTCTATTCATGACTAAAAGCACATTATACTCATCCAGAAAGCTGATTTTTTTCTAAAATTTGAAATAGCATAAGTACAAAATTATAATTGATGTGTGTGTGTGTGTGTGTGTGTGTGTGTGTGTGTGTGTGTGTGTTTTGAAAGAAAATTTACTAGGGTGTAGTAAATATTTTGACCTAAGCTAAACCAAACAAAATAATTTTAACTCCAGTTAAAATGTTTAGTAACATAACTTCTATTTTAAAAAAATTTGATTAGGCAATAAGGAAAAAGAAAACCTTCAACGGTACAGACAAGAGGAAGAAGAAAAAACAGTGCATTATCTATAAAAGAAGTACTCTAGTCTCAAAATTCTCTGTAACATTAACTGCCAGAAGTCAGAGGAGGATGTTTATGAAACTTGAGATAATTTTTTTTATCCAAATAAATTTTCTTAGAATAAGTGCAAAAAAATTCAAAAGTTGCACTGTATTAGTTCGTTTTCATGCTGCTGATAAAGACATATATGAGACTGGGAAGAAAAAGAGTTACAGTTCCACATGACTGGGGAGGCCTCAGATTCATGGCAGGAGGTGAAAGACACTTCTTACATGGTGTCGGCAAGAGAAAATGAGAAAGAAGCAAAAGCAGAAACCCCTGATAAAACCATCAGATCTTGTGAGACTTATTCACCATCACAAGAATAGCATGGGGAAGAGTGACCCCCATGATTCAATTACCTCTGCCTAGGTCCCCCCCACAACACATGGGAATTCTCAGAGATACAATTCAAGTTGAGATTTGGGTGGGGAGACAGCCAAATCGTATCATTCCACTCCTGGCCCCTCCAAATCTCACAAACTCACATTTCAAAACCAATCATGCCTTCCCAACAGTCCTCCAAAGTCAACACATTTCAGCATTAATTCAAAAGTCCACAGTCCAAATTCTAATGAGACAAAGCAAGTCCCTTCCACCTATGAGCCTGTAAAATCAAAAGCAAACTGGTTACTTCGTAGATACAATGGGGGCACAGATTTGGTAAATGCAGCCTTTGAAATGGGAGAAATTGGCCAAAACAAAGGGGCTACAGGGCCCATGAAGTCCAAAATCCAGCAGGGCAGTCAAATCTTAAAGTTCCAGAATGGCTGATCTCCTTTGACTCCAGGTCTCACATCCAGGTCACGCTGATGCAAGAGGTGGATTTCCATAGTCTTGGGCAGCTCCACCCCTGTGGCTTTGCAGGGTACATTCTCCCTCCCAGCTGCTTTCATGGGCTGGCATTGAGAGGCCCCTGCTTTTCCAGGTGCATTGTGCAAGCTATCCGTGGATCTACCATTCTGAGGTCTGGAAGATGGTGGCCCCATTTTCATAGCTCCACTAGGCAGCACCCCACTAGGGACTCTGTGTGGGGACTTCAACCCCACATTTCCCTTCCACATTGCCTTAGCAGAGGTTCTCTTTGAGGGTCCTGCCTCTGCAGCAAACTTTTGCCTGGGCACCCAGGCGTTTCTGTACATCTTCTGAAATCTATGTGGAGGTTCCTAAACCTCAGTTTTTGACTTCCATGCACATGCAGGCTCAACACCATGTGGAAGCTGCCAAGCCTTGGGCTTTCCATCCTCCGAAGCCACAGCCTGAGCTCTGTGTTGGCCTCTTTCAGCTATGGTTGGAGCAGCTGGGACACAGGGCACCAAGTCCCTAGGTTGCACACAGCACAGGGTCCCTGGGTCCAGCCCATGAAACCATGTTTTCCTTCTGAGCCTTTGGGCCTGTGATAGGAGAGGCTGCCGTGAAGGTCTCTGACATGGCCCGAGACATTTTCCCCATGGTCTTGGGAATTAACATTAGGCTCTTTGTTACTTATGCAAATTTCTGCAGCTGGCTTTATTTCTCCTCAGAAAATGGATTTTTCTTTTTACTGCATCAGGCTGCAAATTTTCTGAACTTTTATGCTCCATTTCTCTTTTAAAATGGAATGCTTTTAACAGCACCCAAGTCACATTTTGAATACTTTGCTGCTTAGAAATTTCTTCCACCAGATACCCTAAATCATCTCTCTCAAGTTCAAAGTTACACAGATCTCTAGAGAAGGGGCAAAATGCTGCTAGTCTCTTTGCTAAAACATAACAAGAGTCACCTTTGCTCCAGTTCCCAAGTTCCTCATCTCCATTTGAGACCACCTTGGCCTGGACCTTATTGTTCATATCACTATCAGCATTTTGGTCAAAGCCATTCAACAAGTCTCTAGAAGTTTCTAAACTTTTCCACATTTTCTGCCTTCTTCTGAGCCCTCCAAATTGTTCCAGCCTCTGCTTGTTACCCAGCTCCAAATGGCTACCACATTTTTGGATATCTTTTCAGCAATGCCCCATTCTACTGATACCAATTTACTCTATTAGTCCATTTTCATGCTGCTGATAAAGACATAACTGAGACTGGGACTAAAAAGAGATTTAATTGGACTTGCAGTTCCACTTGGCTGGGGAGGCCTCAGAATCATGGCAGGAGGTGAAAGACGCTTCTTACATGGCAGGGGCAAAAGAAAATGAGGAAGAAGCAAAATGGAAACTCCTGATAAACCCATCAGGTCTTGTGAGACTTATTCACTATAAGGAGAATTAGCACAGGAAAGACTGGCCTCAGTGATTCAGTTACCTAACACTGGGTCCATCCAATATCACACGGGAATTCTGGGAGATAAAATTAAAATTGAGATTTGGGTGAGGACACACCCAAACCGTATCAAGTAATGTACAAATTACTTTGAAAACTTGGAACAAGATGTTTGTCTAGTTGGGCCAATTGTATCTGATAAATAGATTACTATGGATTTTCTCAACAACGTAGTGAAGTTATTTAGTAGTTTAACAGTCTTGTATTTCATGGACTAAGTTTTATTTTTTTAACAAGTGATGAAATTATGTTTACATTGGTGGTCTTCAGGATTATCTAGGTCACAATGATTCACTAGCCTCAATTCAAATTAACTAGAATAATAAAATAATATGTTTTAAAACTTCTTAAAAGTAACCAATAATAAAATTAACACTACTGTGATGTTTAAATGTAGAATTATAGCAGGATAAGTATTTTTATGTGTGTTTAATGAAAGTATATACCTTTCAAAATATTTAAAATTTTTGTAAATAAAGTAAATGCTTAAACTATATGTTGAGAAGAAAAGAACTCTCAGCCTGAGTAAAAGTAGTTAAATCCTAATATAAGATGTTTATAGAAAACAGACATAAATAACAAGAGTAAAAATACTTCAATGGACAAATGTTGAAATGGCAAATGCAAATTTGAAAAAATAATACTTATTTAAGACAATGTTGTTTTCAAAGTGAAAGTCCTGGAAGGGCAAACAACTAAATTTTAATAGAAAAACAGTCCTCAAATAATAAAATGATAATCTTTATGTAGTAAATGGTGCAGAATGAAAATTTACAAATAAAGGTTTAGGAACATGAGAATACATGAACAAAAAGACAATTTTAATATATCAATAATTCAGCCTTTATTTGAATAATCAGAAAAAAATTACATGCAGATTTTCAGAATCATAAATAACCTACTACAAGTTTTAGTTATTGGGGAAACATGATTGCATCATTCACCAGTATCTCAACCAAATTCTATAACTAGAAAAGCAAAATTGTATGAGACACACTGTATTATTTGATTACAGTGCAGATGTAATTTCTTTAAGAGTTTAAACATTGTTAATAACAACAGCAACAAATCACATCCATTATTTTATTAAGAACCATATAAACATTTCCAAAATAACTTTTGAATCATAACATAAATTACAACATTTAAAAACATCATTTAAAACAATGAGAACACTACTAAGTTTTCATTAACTAGCATATAAAATTAAAGGTAAATTAACTAGTCAGTAATTTGAGAATTGAGAATAAAACAAATTAATAATAAAATTAAAGCTAGAGAAAGAAAATGATAAAGATACATGAGGAAAATTATGATTTTAAAATAGATGGGGAATTATATTTTGTAATTATTTTTCAATAAATATTATGTTAAATATTTGCCAACTGCATATCACAGATCATGTAGATTAGTCCTCACATTTGCCCCCAGGAGGCAGTTACTATTATGCTACTTTGTAGATGCAGAATCAAAGCCTTGTAGAAATTATACTGTGTAAGGCCACACAGTTTACACAGAGCGAAGTTTTAATTTTATCATTGTTCTTTCTGACAATGAAGTTCATTCCTCAAACCACAAACTTGATTTCAACACAGACGTTGTTTGCTCTTATTGTTCAGTAGGTCAGAAATCTAAAATGAGCCTTATTGAGCTAAAATCAAGGTATTTGCAATGCTCTCTTTCTCCCAGACACTCTATGGGACAATTCATTTCCTTTCCTTTTCTCGTTTCTAGTGGCCGATGCATTCCTTAGCATCTGGTCCTGCTTCTATCTTTAAAACCAGCGATGACCAGTCTTTCTCACATAACATTGTTTTGATAATGTTCTGCCTGTCTCATCTTATAAGGATCCTTCTGATTTCACTGGGTGCATATAGATAATCCAATATAATTTCCCTACTTTAAAGTCAATTGATAAGCAGCATAAATTCTATCTGCAATTCTATCAAATTTCCTCTTGCCATGTTAATGTTCAAAAGTTCTAAAGATTAGGATGTAGATATCTTGCAAGGGCCTACAACAACAGGTATACTGTATTGCTCTTCCACACATTGACTCTTCAAATGAGAAATAGGTGATTAATTGTGATGTGAAAAAATATAGAAATTAAAAATGAAAATTTCTAAATCAGTAAGTTAAAATTTCTAAATAAATAAGAAAGTGTTATATGGATAAGATTCTTAGCTGCATGAAACAGAAGATACTCTAGCCTGTTTAGGTAGAAAGGGATTTAGTAAGGGATAGATCTTACGGAATCTTTGTGGGGGTGGTTATAGCTATGCAACCAAACAGAATCGTCCCACAGGAGCTGCTTCGGGATCCCATTGATGTAGAAGCTGCCTGCAGTGACTGCCAACTCTAGACCATTCTACCCTGCTTTTCTTTAGTAAGATGGAGTTTCCATGCCTTGCCTGGGTCATCATGCTTCTAAACCCTAGCTGGGTTATAACTTCTAAACACAAAAATAGTGTGTTTACTTTGATTAGGAAAGGTGAAATCTAATATCTGCACCATAGTGATACAGATGTGAATAAATTTAGTGATCATATTTATTTGTTTGTTTGGTTTTAAAAAGAGATTGTTTGTGGAGATTATTATGCTGTAAGAAAGATATTTAATATATTTTAGGTAGTCACAAAGAAAAAAGTGTGTAAAAGAAATGTGAAAATAAGTGCATTTTGTTAACATTTAAAGAATTTGGGGAAAATTAATGAATTATCAAGAACTTATTAAGGTTGGCTAGAGTCATTATGAAAAACTTGACAAAGTTAAAGTAAACAAGAATGTTGCCTTATTCCCAAAGAGAGGGAATGCAGGTTATTTTATAGATTTTCTTTTAAATTACTAAGGAGTGATTTTCAGCCTATGTAAATGTTTTCAGAACATACAGGAAGAAGAAAAGCTACCCAGTAATGCTGATAACAAACTTAGACAATATATAAAGAAAATATCAATCTTAATTACGAATACAAATGCCAAAATAGCAAGCAAATTATCAGCAAATGATATCCAGCTGTAAAGTACTTAATTCATCATGACCGGGGGATTTACTTCATGAGGGCAAGAACGGATCAATACAAAGAAATCTATTAATCAAATCCTTCACATTAGCAGCTCTAAATGAAAACATATTTAACTATCCCTATGTGAAATTTTATTGAATGTAATAATCATTTCTGGCTCAAAGTAAATAACTAGAATTTTTGGATACAATGAAACTATGTATAGCATATACCTCAGACTTACAATCTTCATCATGTTGTGTTTAATCGTAATTTGATTAACTGGGTCATTCATTAAGAACAAATTAATAGTTACATATATTCTAAAACAAAGGCATTTTCATTATTTATAGACATTTATTTATGTCTCTCTGGGCAACAGAATCACCAGAAAAACTAAAAGACACGCAGCATACAGAGAGATGAGCATGTCTTTGGGCTCTGACATGTAAACGGGCCATTTAGTTTCTTGCACAGTTGTTTACTCTTGAACAATAGCTTAACTTTACTAAATCTAACTTTGTATAGATTAAAGTGGGATGCTACTTGGTTCTATCCTTCATGTTGAAAGGATCAAAACAGATTATGCACATTGAGCACTAAGCGTGAAGCTAACACAATGTGAGTGCTGGTGCTGTTGTTCTTTATTACTTCTATGATTTTCAGGGTACATTGTATAACAGTTAAATTTAAAGTAGGTATAATCAGTAGATTTCTTACATACTAATATACAGTCTAAATTTTAAAAAATCCAACTTTCTTGTCTTACTCATAAACACGTAAAAATATAATCATTACTTATCAGAAAAGCAACCCATAAATTGTATATTAACACATATAAAAAACAAACTAAAAGAAAGCTTAAGAACAAAAAGACATCTTGATGTATCTATTTGATACCTTGATTTTTAGTTGGATTGACTCAAAATTGAGAGGCTTAATTGACTAAAATAACTTTTTTTATTTTGCTCACAAGCTTTTACTTAACATTGGCAATTTTGTGGAAGAGTAGGTAGTGACTATTTGACTTCACATGGTTATTCCAAGTAAATCTGTATTGGCACCAAAACTAGCATCATTGTTGAAAAATGAAAGAGTCACATATAATCTCTGGGACCTCAGAGTTCATTCAGTTGATCTTCTGAGGCTGGGATGCCCTGTACATCTCTCTAATACAAATAAATTTTGTTTTGTGATTTCATACAAGTAAACAATATATAAACATATTAGAAGTCAATCAAATACAAATCTTCCTGCTATTTATTCTGTCATTTTTCTTTAATTTCATGCATATCTTATTACTTCACAGATGTCTTTATTTAGACTTTGAAATTGATTTTATCTTTCTGATTCAATCATCCCAATATGAACAAAAATTACCTCTAATTCACTAATTTATTCAGTACTTCATTTACATAGCACATCTTTACTGAGTGCCTACTCTATGTCAGGCATTGTACTAGATGCTTAGAATACATTAGTGAACAAAAATGACTTTATGTGACTTATGGTCTAATAGTAATTTTCTTCTATTGCTGATATGTAATTCCTGGGGCTTTTGTGGATTAGAAAAATAAATGATGGTGTATCTGACAGTCTCTCATTAAAAGAAGTCAATATTACTTTGCCAGTAGAGGTCACATTTGAATATTTTTAATATCTTTCCCATATTTTTTTTATCACACCTAACTGTCCCTTTGCAACAGATGATAATTAAAAAAAACACAGACAGTGCATAACCTGTGTCAGATTCAATTTAGAAGATTAACCATAGATTTTCATCTCCTAGACCATTTTCAAAAATCATAATCATAGTTGTGATTATCCTACCCTACTGTATAATAATAATATGCTTTGACTCATGACAGCATTTAAATTTTCTCTTCATTATAGCAAAGTGAATATTCAATTCAACTCAATGAGTATTTTTGAACAGGTATGATTGTGTTAGGTCTTTTTCACTTTAAAAGATATTTATCTAGAAATTCTTTTCACAGAGACTTTACAGTTACCTTGTTGAAATTATCCAAAACTAACTAATTTAATGAAGTAACATAGGTGAAGGAAAAAAAAAAGCAAGGAAAAATAAAGCAAAATGAATAGGGGCTAAGGACATAGTCATGAAGTTCTTCCTTGAAAAATAGGCAAATTAAATGAATAAGCAGATAGAGAAGAAAGGAAGACAGAAAAATCCGGTGTGAGAGAACAGGATACTTACATCACAGAGGTACCTGAGTGATAAATATATTTGAGAACTGAAACATGTGGAGAAGTTTGACGTGGCTATAAAGCAGAGTGAAAGGAAACAGTTCCGAGAGCTGAATCTGGCTATGTAATTATGAAAGACGTTAAACACTAAGCATTGTGAACTTTATCCTTTAAGTAATAGAATATGGTAAAAAATTTTTGAAGGCATGAATATCAAGACCTAACCTGTTTTAGTTTACTAATGATTGATATCTTGGAGTTAATTTATGAAAAGGTAAAGAACACCAGTCTAAGACCCAATTAATAGGCTACTACCATGGTTCATTTGAGAAGTGACTGAATCTCAATTAGGTTATTGGAAGAGGGAATAAAAAAGAAGGAGTTGTGGGTCCATTTTTGAAGTATAAGATGTGGATAATAGAATTGGAAATGACTTCATTATTACCCAGAATAACTTGTGAGGTTCAGTAATATGTCCAAATGTAGACAGATACCGTATTTAAAATTCTTCCTTATGTAGACCTTAATCTTTTGATTATCAGTGACATTAGCTAAGCCTTTTAGAATGCTACTTATAATCACAAAATATTTTATATGTTGGTAAGAATTTAACATGTAACTCCTTCCCTCAGCATGGGCTGGTTTAGAATTGAGCATTAAAATTTCAGTAATTGTTAGAAGGGAGTTAGTTATGAAAGAGAGAAAAGATGAGGAAAGGTGGGTAATTAACATTCAGTCTTATTTAAACAGAATGTTGGATTACTTTTGTACATTTCACTCAAATTGAGAATCAACAGAAGCTTACCTAAACATATCATTAAGATCATATTCAATTATGCTAGCATATCATGTTCAAATACTCAGGAAATCTATGTTCACCAAGACAAGTACTCACAGATTTGTTTCATTTCCAAAAGAAGTGAATTTTAGATCATTGTGTCTCAAACTTTAATTCATACAAATCTAATGCACATTAATGTTAAAATGCATATTCTGATATAGCAGAATATTCTGAATTTATGACAAGTTTTAGGTGATGCCAAAGCTGCCCTATTCAATGCACTTTGAGTAGTAAGGCTCTAGTATCAATTTAGGCAGAAAAGAGATAAATTTGATCATCTAAAATTCCAGTAAGAATGTTTTAAAAATCTATAGAAAAAAAGAAAGCGTGAGGATGTTTGTGTTAAATTATTGAACTCAGTTTTCATACCTAGTTGGAGTTGATTCAGTTTGTGAACACTGGTCATGTTGCTAGAAATGACTGAGCACATTGCAGAATGTGAAGTCATAGGTCTTTTTGAATCTCAGTTACCTGAAAATTGAATCTTGAATTGTGACTAATTCTTAATTTTGGCTCAGCAAAGGATAGCCTTAGGTACCCAGAAGTCCCAGAAGCAGGACTTGCTGTTCTAATGTTGCTATGATTTTCAACAACCCTTTTATATTTTCCTCTTTGCTTTGAAGTTTCTTTGATCTTTCAGCCACTTGAAGAGAATGGGAAAAATTTCTAGCCTATCAAGAAAATATCTCTCAGTTACTCCCACTGCAAATAAAAAAAAATAAAAAATCAAATACAGATTGTTTTTTTCTCTCTCTGGTTGTCTTTGCTGAGTATTTGACAATGAGTTCAGTAACAAGGTTGTTGTGTTCGGCTGTTCTTGCACTGCTGTAAGAGACTGGGTAATTTATAAAAACAAGAGGTTTAATCGCCTCATCATTCCTCAGACTGTACAAGAAGGATAATGGCATCAGCTTCTGTGGAAGTCCTCAGGAAACATACAATTATGGTGAATGCAAAGGAGAAGGCATATCACCACAGTGAAAGCAAGAGCAGGAGAGTGAGAGAGTGTACACACACTTTTAAACAAGATTTCATGAGAGTTCACTCTATTGAGAGGACAGTACCAAGGAGATGGTGCTAAACCATTCATGAGAAACTGCTCCTGTCAACCAATTACCTACCCCCCAGGACTTATCTACAACACTGGGGATTACAATTCAACATAAGATTTAGGCAGGGACAGGCTGATGCCTGTAATTCAGCACTCTGGAAGGCTGAGGTGGGTGGATCACTTGAGGTCAGGAGTTCAAGACCAGCCTGGCCAACATGGCAAAAGCACGTCTCTACTAAAAAAAAATAATAATAAAAAAGTTAGCTGCCAGTGGTGGCATGTGCCTGTAGTCCCAGCTACTTGGGAAGCTGAAGCATAAGAATTGCTTTAATTCTGGGGGTGGAGGTTGCAGTAAGATGATTGTACCACTGCACTCCTGCCTGGAAGACAGAAATAAATGAACAAACACACACCACCCACCTCCTCAGAAAAATAAGCAAACAAGCAATAAACAAACAATATTTGGACAGGGAAACACATTCAAACCATATCACTTGTGAAGCAGCTAAAGTTTAACTTAGATACTTTCTCATCCTTCAGTGATCCCCCCTTTACCCATCCCTTGGGACCCATAATCTTTATTTTATTTCCTCTACTTGTTAACAAGATACTTAGTTGAATTTCTATCCACATGAAGGTATACATAATGAGCAATTAAAGCATTACATCACCATTGAAGAATTTACACAGTAGGTACTATAGATTTGGATTTAACAGTTAAATTTCAGATATAAAATCAAGAATGCTAAAGAATTAATTTGGAATAGACAGACCTTTCTCTATGGTTCTTAAGTCATTCTCATTTATTTTCAAATAGGTTGATAGTAAAATATCAGCCACAGCAGTAGCATGAAAAAATTCATACACATGTATGATTTGTTGATGATGACTTAGTGAGCACTCAGGTAAAAATCAGATGATACAAATTGTTTCTATTAATGAAGGGCAAGAAAATTTGGAGTCTGCTATATGCAATATTATGGCAAACATAGATAATTCTGGAAATACAACAAAAACCAAAAAAATTAGAATATTTAGGTATACATTCAAGTCAATTATATTGTCTTGTTTCACTAATTTGGTAGCTTATTAAGTTTACAAAGACCTCTGAAATGTTGTTTAGGCAACATGTTAAATCAGTTGCACTGTGAGAACTGCCACCTTCCTCCTAAATGTCCCCGGTTGGTACCTAGCCTCTGTATATAAACATGACCTTTCTCTGTTCTCTACTTATCCTTACTTACAGATTCTTACAAAGATATACAATATTGCATTTAGAAATATTTGATCTGTAAGGCTCTTAGAACAATATTTTAAAACAAAATTTAATGATCTATTGAAGTTTGACAAAAGGTGGGAACTTGCTTATTCTTGCATATTTCTGTCTTAATTTCTTGCATAATTCATGTTCTAATTGTGACTTTGTGCTTCTGAAACCATGATATTAAATTCCTAACAACTACATTGGTTCAAGAAAGTTTAGATGAGTAGGAAAGGCTACATGCAAAACACGTCTTTCTTATAAAAATTTCTTAGTTATTTCAAAGACAATACAATTGTTTAACATCCAATAATTCTGAAAACGCTGGGAATTTTTCCTAACATATATGCATATTAAAATATCTTGACTGATTATTTTGGACCTTTTCTGGTTATTCTATATCATGCCTTTGTATTTAAAATGTATGAGTTATTTGTGTTTCAATGGAATATTAATTATCTTTCTTTTGTTTCTTTGTACTTCATGGAGGCAATTATAACACAAGTAGAAATTTTGAAGATTTTATATTTTTCAAAGTTTTGGTTTAGTCTTTTGTATTTTGCAAACCATAAGCATTTTACTCTCTATCACCACATATGCTATAAGGTATCTGATAATTAAAATATATAGTAAATACATGAAAGCAAAGCAAAGCAAAACAAAGATCTGCTAGAATTTTACTACTTTAAACAAAGTGATCAAGAACACTAGTATTTCTATATTGCGTGAGATTAATGATTCATTCAGTCTTGTATCTTGTCTCTAAAGGAAGTACTTCGAGTCTTATGAAAAGAACAGGACATTTTGATGCTAATGCTAAAATTAGAATATTTCTGAAGTTACTAATGAAGTTACTATTTAAGCACTCTAAACAATTTCCCAGTTATTTATTTATTTTGATTCTGCAGGGGAAGTATTTGGGTATACGGTGGTGTAGAAGCAGATAAACTCTATCAGCATTTACAGAGTTTTTCATGAAAATTTTGGTTCATCTTTTTCTACCAATCTCAGTTTTATAGCTTCCTGTTTCCTCTTAATGGTATTATTCCAAGTGAAAACTCTTTTTTTTTCTGTTTTCTCCATCTTAAAATTCTGTTGCCTTTTCCTGCGTATTGCTTTGCTTGACTACTAGAATAAATAACATACAATAATAAATATATTAGTATATATTATAATATTAGTTAAAATTTAAAAAAATAGAATTTTAAAAGAGGTTAGTGAAAGGACCTAATATACATCTGGGGATAAGGAATATCACTTGAAGTAAATGAAATTTAAGTGCAATTTTTCCGAGACCAAGAAAATAGGTAGAACTTAGATGGATGTAGAGTATAGAGGGATTGTTTTTTAGGTAAAGAAAATGCATATGCCAAAACCCTGAGCTCAGAACATACTTGATGAATTAAGAGACTGAAAAGGTGCCAGTATTTTTAGAATGCAGTGAGAAAACTGTGAGAGGGATGTGAGATGACATTGGTAGTTATTGGAAGCTGACAAATATTTTGGTCCTTACTCAAATGTCAGTTAAAGTATGAGTGGTTTAAACTTGGATATTGATAAGGAAGGAGGTGAAGGGAAGCAACTACAGCCATATTTTGGAGGTAAAGTCTCCAGAACAGGTGAAGATAGGAGCTAATTCATGAATGATTTCAAGATTCTGGCTTGATGCTTTTTTATTGAAATGAAAGAAACTGAATGAAGCATAGCTGTCTAGGTAAGGAGAGATGATTAACCTCTTACTAAGTTATTATTAAGTTTGATTTACCTATGTGACTGTTTTATGCTGAGTGAAAATATCAAATGGACAGTTAGAGAATGGATATGAAAAAACCACCTTGCCGAAGTTCTAAGTTGTCAGCCATTGGTATAAAGATATTTAACATTTGTGCAAAACAATGGATGAAATCTTCATTTTAGGAGTCAGTGTGGATGGAAAAATGTTACAGAATCCAGAATGTAAACCTGAGGACTCTAATATGTAACAGTCAGGGATAAATGGAGTTGACAATTTTAAAAAGGCATAAAATGTGGCCAAGGAACTAAGAGGAAAGTCAGGAACTTGTGATAATATGAAAAGTAAAAATAATAATAGTAAAGTTTTTTGAATGCTGTTAATAATATACTTTAATACAATGAAGATTGTAAGATGCCATAAAAGATTCTGCATCATTAAAGTGCTTAATGCCTTCAGGATATCAGTTTCATTGGAGGATGGTGACAAGCTGCAGGTTGGCCTGCATTGATAAGTGAAATGGTGAGAAAAGAAGATTGGCTTGGTAGATATATTGGTAGACAACAAAAATGTTTCTTCTGAAGGACCACCAGGATATGATATGCAAGAAAGCATCCTAAAAGCAGAATCCAGAGTGAATGTAGAATAATCAATAATGTACTGCGGGATATGTGCTAGAATTATATATGCATTATGTGTACATACATGCTTATTAGCATATTGGTATCATCTGGGTCCTTGTATATTTGTTTACCATAATTTCAGTGAAAGTTTAAAATGGTGTATTTACAATATAGGTTTTTATTTACCACATGGATTTTAATTAGCAGCTTACATAAAATAATGACCATATTACAAACAAAATAAAATAGTAAAATGAGCGAATAAGCATATTTTCAGAAGACAACCTTCTGAAGATATATATTATCTGCAATTATTAGAAACTGAATTTTAAAAGTGGTTGAAGTACATAGTTTTGTCAAAAATAATATTTACTTTTTAAGAGCCTTTATTAAAATTCTTAAAAATAATTTTCAGGCAAACATAAGGTCTATTTAATGAATTGTAAGGTCCTCCTGTAGATGCCCTATTTCTCAAAAATCTATCCAAATGCAGTAAGAGAAGCCAAGGTATGTCTTACATAGTGGCAGGCAAGTGAGTGTGTGTGAGCACAGCAAAAACTACCATTTATAAAACCATCAGCTCTTGTGACAACTCACTATCACAAGAACAGCATGGGGAATACCACCGCCATAATCCATTCACTTCCCACCAGGTCTCTTTCTAAACACTTAGGGATTACAATTCAAGGTGTTATTTGGGTATGGATGCAATGCCTAACCATATCAGGGTCCATGCAAGTTGTGTGTCTCATCCACAGCAGCTGCTATTTCTCTCCTTGGGTCTGCTCTACAACATTCACTTTCTTAGTGATCCCTCTTTCTTTTTATACAACTGAAAAGGTGGGTTCTGAGAGAAAAAAATATACAAGAGTGAGTGGGCTTCCTCCGTTTATTTGCAATCTTCTGTCAGCCCATGCTTGACCTTCACCAATTTGTCAAGCCTTGAAGCTAAACTCCTTACTGATGTCTAGCTGCATCTACTTCAGAAAAGCAAATGCTCATGTCTTCTGTCTCCCTAAAGGTACAAGTCATTCCACTGATTTTTGGACCCGTTTATTTGGTCAGTTCTTCATCAGGCTTGAAAAGTTATGAATTTTCATGTTGTTTGGCTATTTTTTATTGTAAGGATGGGAGCTATTCTCTTTCCACTCTTTCCATCTATTCTATATCCTAGAAATTGATCAAGCCATCTCATTTCCCTCCTGGGGACATTCATCCAATAATGAAAGAGAATGAGTTACTGATCTCTTATTTACTCCTTCTTTCTTAATGTGTTTCTCATAAGTTTGCATGTATATCTTTATTTGTTTTTGAATATGTGTATATTTTGCATTTTTAACAAGAAACACTTACATGTGTATATGTATATATGGAACTGTTTTTCTAACTTTTACGTCTAGGTACTCCTAAATCTATGCGTGACATATATATTGTGTCTCTTATAGTATTTAGCAAAGCTTCAATATAAGACTACTTTCTGAAAAAGCAGTGAACTAAACAATAAAAAGTCAGAGAATAAACTATTGATTGCCTTATAATAAGTGAATATTCAGACAGTTTTTTTCTTTCTTCAGGTTCCTGTTCCATAAGAGATTTTTAAGAGCACTCTTCCACTAAAATTAATGTAAATTTCTGTGTTCTATTGCTGTATTTTTGTATTTATTCTTGCCATATGCATTTTTTAAAGACAAATATGTGTGTAAGTAGAAAATATAACTCTCCCGTTTCGAAATAGCTTTAGTTTTGTCATTTGATGAGCATTACTCTTTCTAATATAAGGAATATCTGCAAAATATTATGATTGATTATCTATTGAAAGCAAAATGTCATTTTCCTTGACATATTAAGGATACCAAAAGCTACTGCATTAGAAGAAAATATATTCTCAGGAATATTTATTCTATACATACTCCTGCTGTGATTGGAATGCTTTGTTCTCTTTTTGGACTACTTAGGCATTTCATTAATGAGATAATTCACTTCATAGAGCTTGGGGTTGAGATGGATTTTAATTATGCTTTATCCTCCAATATGAATGGAGCTATTACAGATATTATTAATTTTAACTTTTATCACAATTGTTCCAATTGGAAGGCTTTACATGAGAAAACCATGCAGAAAAAACATAAATAATGATAATAAGAATGTACTCATAAAATCTTTGTTGCATTAAACCTTCTTAATTTTAGCTGATTTAGGTGTTAGACTTTTGCCATTTTGCTTGGGAAGATAATTTAAAACAATACTTTTAAAATTATTATCAGCAAATATGAAAAATATGAACCACATATTATTTAATTTCAAATTATCTTCTTGGCCAGTGAGTCAACAATCCTGAAATAAATCCTTCTTAAAAAAATTATAACACATTTTAATATGTAAGCATTTTAAGTGCCTTGTCTTTAAATAGCATTTTAAATTATAATTCGTATACATTATTGTACTTTATTTTTATGAATAATTTTGTTGCCCTTTACCAGTTTTCATCTTCAGTTTTCTCCTAGTTAAATAGTCTGTTTATCATAATAAAGAACCAACTGAATGCTGAATTGTATCTGATGACATATGGAAGATACACAGGATGCAACTTCTTGTCCTTTTGATAATAACGTTTTGATCTTTATATTTTCACTACTGTCTATTTATCTTTATTTTGGTCTCAAACTCATTCTTCCTTATTGTTCTTTTATGCTTTGTTCATTTATGTTGTTACCTTTAATTCAGATATTTAAAAGTTGTACCTATTGTGTAAAGACTTAATATTGTAAAGCTGTCCTTTATTCTCTGATAGATCTAAGATGCAATGCAATCTCAATTAATATTGGACTATTTTTATGTGCATACATGAAAACTCAAAGCTGATCTTTAAATTTTGTATGGACCAAAGACTTTCAGACTAAGTATAATAAAAACTCTTAAAGAAAAAACAGGATATCAAAATATTTTGTAACACCACAGTAAAATACACACAGTATGGTATTATTCCCAGTACTAACTAGTTGAATAAACTAGAGAATACAGAAGCAGATTGACAAAGAGACAATGCAGCAGAATATCAGTGGGAAAAATTTAATTTGTTTTTTTTCAAGACACAATGTTGAGTTGGTTGACTATCTAGATAAGAAATAAATCTTGACTTTTTTCTCACTCAAAACATCACTAAAGTTGAATTATATATCTAAATGTGAAATATAAAACAGCAAGGTCTAGATGATAGGTAAATATCTTCATGACATTGGAATTTTGCAAAGATTTCTCAAACAGGTTATTAAAAGCATATTCCATATAGAAAAAGTTTAATAAACTAGAGTATATTGAAATTAATAATTTCTGTTTGTTAAGTCATAGAGTAAAAGAAGTTACTTTTACTACGTATAAGTGACAGAGAACTTGTGTCAGGAATATTTAAAAATCCTCTAAAAATTAATAAAACACCAACAGGAGCTTCACAAGGGAGAACAGCACATTTCCAACAAACATATAAAACATTTGTCATCAAGCAGAATGTATAAAATTTAAGACTGACGCTACACAGTTTGGGTAAGACTATAAACCAAGTGGAAGCCTACTGCTGGTGGGACTGTAAATTGGTACAACCACTTTTGAAAACTATCTGATAGTATTTACTGAAGTTGAAGAACTTGTCTTAACACCTAGCAATTACACTCCTAAGTATTTTCCAAAGAGAAATGAATGCACAAAAATATGCACATATACATGTGCACATGTACATACCCACACACAAATCTACATGCATTTGTATATGTAGATATATGAAAATTACTTAATGACTGCTATTCATAATATGAAGGAACCTTACTAATATGATTTTAAATAAAAGAGGACAGACACAAGAGTTTACACAGAAGAAAAGTTCATTTATATAAAATTTAACAGAAAATTAACTTGTAGTTCTCTAAATTATGTTCGGGTAGATACCTGGAACAGGGGATCATATCTAGGAGGTGATGTAAAGTACAATTCTGGGATGCAAAAAATTTGACTTCTGGGTATGGTTCATAGTTGCATGCATGAGTTCGTTATGTAAAAATACATCAATGACTTCAATACTTACAATTTCAGCACTTTTTGCATGTATAGTATGCCAAGAAGTTTAAGCACTACACAAGTAATTTTCATTTTAAAAAATAAAATTAAAAAAATAATGATAATAGGGAATTAGGGGAAAAAGAAGAGAGAAAGGAGGAGGAGGTAAGTAAATTAGAAGTTGCAATATTTCTGTGTTTCTCATAATTATTTTCATTGTAATATATTGGGAGAAGTAGAAAATTAATTAGATATTTTCCCTGCTAAGATAAAGATTTAGCTGATGTGATGTGTAAAAGTGAGACTAAATAAAAGAGGATTAAAAATTTTAACAAATCTTGATGGATATAAAAGGGAGGAAGGTTCTAACTGCATGTAGGAATCAATAATTCTGGAGGAAATGGCGTATGGTATAGCTCTTGAGTATGAGTAAGATACAGACAGGTAGTAATTATATGGGAGAGTTTCTACCTATGGAAGTAGAAAAGAGTAGGACAAATATAGGAAACTAACAAATCAGAGATTCTTGGACTGAAAGTGCTTAGAAGGAAAAAATGGAAGAAAATGATGGAAAGGTAGGTTGGGTTTGGGTGCTGTGGTTTAGTGTTAAATACCATTCCAAGTAATTTGGACCTTTTTTCTGTCAACATCGAGGTCCTGTGAAAGGATTTGTGTGAGAAATTGAAATTTGATCTATATTTTGAGAATGTAATTGAAGGAAACCTGAAGGGAGGATTAAACTGGAGAAAATCATGAGTTTAAGGCACATTTGAGAGCACCCAGGTCTTCTATCTAATGCATGATTAAAGAGACTCATACCAGTTGATAGTGCAGCTAATTACCGAACCCTGGTTTCTAAATTTTTAGCTAAAGATTATTCTCTGAAATAAGAATTAAAGAGAACAGGTACCAGAACATGTTATCTACTGACTAGTCTAGGTGAGAAGAGATGGCTTAAACATTTGATAGGGACTTTGAAAAGTTGTGACTGACAGGATTTAGTAACTAATTAAATGTGGAATAAAGAAAGAGAATATTTTTGGATCCTGACTTGAATGACTGGAAGAAAAACTTTTTACTGAGCAAAGAGGAGGAGAATGAGCAGGTCTGAGAGGGAAGAAGGGAAGAGGTTTAATTTATTTCTGAATATAAATCACCAGTTTTAGCTAGAAGCCAGCAAGAAGTTCATAAGCTCTGTTCAATACTCCTGTATATGGCTGAGATGTCAAAATGACTGACTGGTTCAGCCATTTCAGTAATTTGCTCAAACCAATTGCTAGGAATTGCATTGCTTGAATGATCAGACAAATAAATGCATTTTTAAGTGTTTACTTGATTATTTCAACATTTTAGAGACAAATCAGGAATTTCCCTCCAACAATGTTCTTCTTATGTTTGTATATTTACACTTTATTTTGGAGTTTATCTGAACTAACTGTGCTAGGAGGGGGAAAATATATGCATTGTTCGGCTGCAACTAATTTTTTCCCCAGTAAAATAGCTTTGAAAATCACCATTAAGAATTATCTATTAGGCCGGTGCAGTGGCTCAAGCCTGTAATCCCAGCACTTGTGGAGGAGAATGCAGGCAGATTGCTTGAGCCCAGGAGTTCAATATTAGCCTGAGCAACATAGAGATACCTTTTCTTTACAAAAAGTAAAAAAAAGACTTATCTTGTTGTTGTGGTGTTTGGCTGTAGTCCCAACTACTTGGGTGGTTGAGGTAAGAGGATCACTTGAACTCAAGAGGTCAAGGTTGCAGTGAGCTGAAATCATGCCACTGCACCCCAGCCTGGGCAAGACAACAAGACCCAGTGTCAAAACAAAACAAAACAAAAACCCACAAAATTATCTGTCTATAATGATTCATTAATTGGAAAATAGTAGTTGAGTTCTTAATATGAGCCAGGCACTGTGCTATACCTGGGCATACAAAGATGAGTAAAAGCAGATACATACTTTGCACTCATAGATCTAACTCATTAGTGTAGAGGCTAGGTATAAATAAATTCAAAACAAAGTATAATTGTTTAATCACAAATGCTGATAAGTGCTTTGAAGGAAGTTTATACTGTTTTCCATCTATAATCAATATATAAAAATAATGTGACCAGCGTTGAAGACTCTAATTTAAATATATTTTTTGAAATAATGTCACTAAAAATCAAAATAAGTATTGATTCAGGTCAGTTAAGTTTGTGATTAAATATTGTTCTAATATAATTTGCTAGAAACTAAATATATGGGTCTTGGCATACTAGATAAATTAGTGTAATTTGTTTTCTTTCTTTTTTTTTTTTTTTCTGTGAATGAACATTTTAATCTCAAGATGTTTAGTTCATTTAAATTTGTTTTGTATGTGAAGTAAAAAATTTGGCCAATTGAATTAATTCTAATGATATTTGAAAAATACCATATAGTGTTGGAAGAGCAACAGGCAGAGCAACTAGGTGAGAATAAAAAATAAAGGGTATTCAATTAGGAAAAGAGGAAGTCAAATTGTCTCTATTTGCAGATGACATGATTGTATATTTAGAAGACCCTATCATCTCAGCCCAAAATTTCCTTAAACTGATAAGCAACTTCAGCAAAGTCTCAGGATATAAAATCAATGTGCAGAAATCACAAGCATTTCTACACACTAATAACAGACTAAGAGCCAAATCACGAGCAAACTCCCATTCACAATTGCTACAAAAAGAATAAAATACCTAGGAATACAACTAACAAAGAATGTAAAGGACCTCTTCAAGGAGAGCTATAAACCACTGCTCTACAAAATAAGAGAGGACACAAACAGGTGGAGAAACATTCCATGCTCATGGTTAGGAAGAATCAATATCATGAAAATGGCCATACTACCCAAAGTAATTTATAGATTCAATGCTATCCCCAACAAACTACCAATGACCTTCTTCACAGAACTGTAAAAAACCACCTCAAACTTCATATGGAACCAAAACAGAGCCCACATAGCCAAGACAATCCTAAGCAAAAACAACAAAGCTGGAAGCATCATGCTACCTGATTTCAAACTATACTGCAAGGCTGCAGTAATCAAAACAGCATGGTACTGGTACCAAAACAGAGATATAGACCAATGGAACAGAACAGAGGCCCTGGAGGCAATGCCACACATCTACAACCATCTGATCTTTGACAGAGCTGAAAAAAAAACAAGCAATGGGGAAAGCATTCCCTGTTTAATAAATGGTGTTGGGAAAACTGGCTAGCAGTGTGCAGAAAGCAGAAACTGGACCCATTCCTGACACATTACACTAAAATGAACTCCAGATGGATTAAAAACTTAAACATAAGACGTAACACCATAAAAACCCTAGAAGAAAACCTAGGCAAAACCATTCAGGACACAGGCATAGGCAAGGACTTCATGACTTGAAACATAAAAAGCATTGACAACAAAAGCCAAAAATTTTAATACTCTGCATATCAACAAATATCATGACTTCATATATTTTATTTGTTTCCATACTTTATTATATGTTTATGAATTTATGAACATATAATATTTTTCAGTTTTTTGAATATTTCATAAAGTTTTCTTTTCAATTAATGTATACCTATATACTTAAGGTGATAGATGTAGGTAGCTTTAGTTTATTCATTTTTATTTATAACTTCTATAACATATTGGCATACACCTATGTAATCCCAGCTACTCAGGAGTCTGAGGCAGGAGAGTCACTTGAACCTAGGACATGGATGTTGCAGTGATCCCAGATTGTGCCACTGCACTCCAGCCTGAGCATCAGAATGAGACTTGTCAAAAAAAATTAAAAAATCAATTGACCCTAAGTTTAAGAATTTATTTCCGAGCTTTGATTTATATTCCAGTGATCTAAACATTTAGTCTAAACTTTTAGTCTTAATGTCAGTACCACACTGTCTTGATTTCTGTAGCTTTGCAGTGAGTTTTGAGATTAGGCTTGAGTGTTCCAACTGTGTTCTTCCCATTCATAATATAGACATTATCTATTATAATTTATATAATAATTTATTATGTATTATCTAATGTATTAACTATTATATGACATATATCTTTATTAATGTAACTTATTTTTATGTTGTATATTCATTTTAAAGACTTCATCACTTTCTTCTATATCATCTGTTTACTGTTATTGCTGTTATTGTATATATGCATTTTTAAACACTCCCTAAGGTAATCTTTAAATTATCAGTTTCTCAGTTTTCTTGACTTAAATTTCATGTGCTTCAATTCTTTATAGTTTGATTTTTTATAACTCCCAAACAGCATCTTGACTAATATTACAAATGGCCATGTACCTTGCATTTAGAATAAACATCTTTAAATATTTTTTCATTTTTAGCCTCAAATTTTTGATAACAGAAATGTAAATTTGTCTCAAAGTTATAGTCCTTTTTGATCGCTTCCCATAAGAAAGTCAAATGTCAGCACAGCCTGAGAATATCTTCATTACTTCTGTCTCTCTCTGTCTCACTCTGTTTCTCTGTCTCTCTGTCTCTGGCGCTGCCTGTCTCTGTCCTTTTCTGGACTCTACCTGTCATTCATCCATTATTCACTGGTTAAGTACATATCGAATGCTTAACAAATACTGAGCATTACTCCAAATTTTAAGTACATAGTAGTAACAAATACAGGAAAATTTCCTTCTTTCACATTGGAATTTACATTCTAGTAGAAAAGTTGGTAAACATGATATTAGCTATAATTAGTGCCATATAAAAAACAGCCGTTAGAGGGATGAAATGTGATGAGATCTGTGTACATGTGTATGAGGGGTATTGATTGTGGTAAGTTGGTCAGGGAGGTAGCTATGAATTTGTTATATTATAGCAGAGACTGAAACAACACAAATAATCAAGAAAATAAAGAGAATGTAAAAGACTAGCATCCAAGCGGAGATTCCTTTTGACTTTATAGCACAGCTGCCAGCATTTTGGACCATTGATTTTCTACTTGTTTATCTCTGCTGAACTGGACTCTGCTCAATACCTGTGTGGTAACTGTGGCTTTTCATCTCCCTTTTACTCCTTAAGTCCTTGCTATTTCTGATGATTGAAGGTTGAGACACAGAAAATGAAAAAAACAGCATGTTGGAGTTTTATCTTCCCTTGTTCCACTTTCCCCAAGGACCTACTGGAATTTTCCCTGATTTAGTCATTAGCCTGTCAATGGTGTTTGCCACATTGTTTGGAGAAAAGAGGCGTTCTTGGAGTTTTCTTAAAATTTTTGTAAATTATGTTTAGGTCATAATGTATGAGAATAAGGCATCTTGGCAGATATCTTAACTGGTATATGTGAAAATTGGTGTTCTATTTGATTTATACCGTACTTCATTCCATTTGGTAGATAATTACACATTTTATTTGTAAGTAATATCTTTTGCATAATCAAATTAAAAGTTTTATTTGCATGTGTTTTATTATTATTGTTGTTGTTGTTGTTGTTGTTGTTATTATTATTATTATTATTATTTGAGATGGAGTCTTGCCATTTTGCCCAGCCTGGAGTGTAGTGGTGCAATCTTGGCTCACTGTAACCTCCGCCTTCCAGGAGCAAGGGATTCTTTTGCCTCAGCCTCCCAAGTAGCTGAAATTATTGGCACCCACCAGCACTCCCAATTTTGCTATTTTTAGTAGAGATGGGTTTTACCATGTTGGCCAGGCTAGTCTTGAACTCCTGACCTCAAGTGATCCACCGTGTCGGCCTCCCAAAATGCTGGGTTTACAGGCATAAGCCATTGTACCTGGCCTGCATTTGTTTTAAATTTTTATTGATATTTTTTAGAATAATAAGAGAAATGGGTGAAAAGACTTTGACATCTTTTGTAGAAAGATCAAACATAACCTATTTAGATTTTTTTTACATATAAATTATATCTCAATTCTCATTTGAATTAGTATGATTACTGGTAAACCTAGTTGATATTTTTAAGTAAGTTTTAAAATGTATGTGGTAAAATCATTTTCTTTTCCCAGTTTTACCCACCATATTATTTTCCTTAGTTACTACTTAAAATTTAGGTCACTTATTTAGATTATTAGTATCTTGATTAATATCCCAAATACTTCTAATATGAAATCATTACTATTTGTATGTCATATGCTGTATATTGAACTTTTACAAGTAACCAAAACTGTTATTAATAGATTCTTGTATTCATTGGGAATTTACTTGTAAACTAAATCCATTGTTATTTAAAACCAACATGAATATAGTGTTTTTAAAAATTGCTTACACTTTTAAATACTAATATTTAAAGGCATATTTTTGGTGAGAAGAACTTTAAAATGCCTCCCATGACCTTATCCTCTGGTGTTACTTTCATGATTATGTAATTTTATGTGACAAAAAGGAATATTTCCTGTTGAGTCTAATTTAATCTCATGAAACCTTTAGTTTTTCCACCTGAGTGAATCAGTGCAGGGAGAACGGATCAATGCTCCTTTACTGGCTTTGGAGATGGAGAGGTCAAGTCCAAGGACTGAAGGGCACCCTCTAAAAACGGAAAGGGTACACTGGTTGACAGCAAAGAAGCTGGAACCTTGATCCTTCAACCATATGGGATTGAATTCTGCTAACACCTTGATTTTGGCCTTGTGAGGCTCTAAATAGGGAACCTAGTTAAGTCTACCCAAACTTCTGACTTACACAGCAGCGAAATAATAAATGGGGTTTAAAGTGCCAAGCATATGGTAATCTGTTATGGAGCCATATAAAACAAATACAATATTAAAACATAAAAATTCATAAAATACCTACTCTCCTTTTAACTAAAGAAAATGGTTCACATTATTTAAGATCTTTAAAAAGATATATTTTCGCTTTACATAGAAGGCAATAGAAACTGATTTAAAAAAAAAAAAAAAAAGCTTCTATAATGAGGGCCTGGAAATACAAGTAGACATTTGATTCAATTTCTGTAAACTTAAAATCTTAAGCCATGTTTATAGGCATAAGTCCAAACACAAATATATCTGATAAAATATTGAGCCTGGACAAGCAAGTCACTCTCTTGGAGGGAATCAATTTTTCTCAGTGTGAAAAATTAAATCTTGTGGAGCAGCATAAACTATTTAGTAGCTTCCCTTTCCTTTAACACACTCTAATGTTTAGAAAGAGTGACTCATTTCACATGTGAGATCAGTTTACCACTGGCTTCATATAAATCAGAGTCGTAAGCAACTTGCAATGTTATGCCTTCAGGTTTCTGAAATTCTTTACATTTCTCTACTTTTTCTCGTTATTAAAAACGTGTCTGAAAAACAGTATTCCAATACAGTTTTATTTATATGAATTATTTCAAAGGATTTTTTTCACATTAAACATATGTATATATGTGATGTAAATATATCATCTACTATAGACTTCAAGGTAACTCCTATTTCATGAGCATCTTTGGCCTTGGCTAACACCTATAATATATTACCAAGTTATAATGTTCATACATTTATTCATTGAATGTCAAATAAGTGCCATGCCCTGTGCTAAGATTGTATATATATTGAATAATTTATGGTCTCTACCTTTCAATAATAGCACACAACAGATGAGAAACATAAAAGGTGACCAATTTTATAGGAAATTTGCCAATAATTCAAAATTTGATTCATTTCCTATAGAAATTTATACAAGAGGGAATACTAAAGAGGTTTTATTTTGACTGTATTTATTTAAATACCCCAGGCAATACTTTCCTGAATTCCATCTTCATTACAAACAGAAAAATACACGTGGTGTACAATTTAATTTTTAATCTCTTCCAATAAAAACTGAAACAATATTCTTCCTTTATCTTTCTATGTTTTGTGACTTTTCAAGTAGTGAAAATAAAATCACTTCCCTTATTGTTTACAGAGTATTACAAAATTAATTTTTCTGTTGTGTCAACTATATGTGCATAGGCAGAAAGTTTCAAGGATTTTTCTTAAATATGTATTTTTTTCCTCAATAGAAGATTTGTAACAAAAAGAGACAAAATTGTTAGTTTGATAACATTTGTTACTATTATTTTAATATTTTTGATACTTGATTACCTAGCTTATATCATTTAAAAATTCATCATCACCAAGAAGCCATAGACAAGGAATAAATGGTTTATGATGAAAATTAGATATACAGAGCAATTGTGATTTTTTGATAAATATGGTTAATTAGTAAGATTTAGTCAGTCCTAGAATGTTATCTGAACACTGAGTAATTGTAGGTATAGAGTGAAGGACCAGGTTTAGATTAAAAAGATCACACTTTGAATTCTAACTCTATCAAAAATAACTTTATATTTTTTCTTATTTCATTATTTATTAACTTTTACTTTGAACATGATATTTAAACTCTCTTGGCCTCAGGTCCCCCTGTTCAGATGACAATGATGATGTCTTTCTTTTGAGCCATTTTGATTTTCAATATCAATAATATATGTGTGATTTCATTTTAAGATATAAGATATACCAAAGTAGTAACAGTAATTCTTAGTTATTTATAATGATAGTATCAAATAAAAATAGATAATTGTTACTGTTTAAGACCGAAGACTTATGATGTATCTCATTTCTCAAAGAATTGGCTATAGTAATTGTTCTTTACTTATTTACTTGGAGATTGAAAATGATGTGAAGTTAGCACAATGGTTTGAATGTGCCCTCAAAGTTGATGTGTTGGAATGTTGATGCCCAGTGTGGAGGTATTGGGGGGTAAGACCTTTAAGAGATGTTGAGGTGTCAACCTAAACACCTGGATTCATTAATGCTATTAAACATTAAACATCTGATTAACTAATGAGTTAATGCCATTGTCACTGGAGTCAGTTCATCATCACAGAAGTGAGTTCCTTAGAAAAAGACGAGTTTGTCCTCCTCTTGCTGTTCCTTGTCCCTTCTTGTCTGCCCACCTTTTGCCATTGGATGAAGCAGAAATAAGGCCATGACCATATGCTGGCCCCTCCACAGTCTTAGACTTTACCGTCTTTAGAATCACGACCAATATGTTTCTGTTCATTATAAATCACCTAGTCTCAAGTATACTGTTAGAGCAGCACCAAATGAACTAAGACAGAAAAATGATCCTGGAGAGTCAGGTGTTACTATATAACGAGTACCTGAAAATGTGAAGCAGCTTTGGAACCGGGAAATAGGCAGAGGCTGGAGTTATTTGGAGGAACAGAATAGAAAAAGCTTGTGTTGCTACAGGAGAGCTTCTGGTGAAAGCTCAGAAGAAGAGAACTGTAGGGAATGTATGTATGTTCTTAGAGGTTACTTAAATGGCCACTATCAGAATGTTGGTAGAAATATGGACAGTAAAGACCATTCTGATGAAGTCTCAGATGAAAATGAGAAATGTCTTATTGGACACAGGAGTAAAGGCCATCCTTGTTCCAAAGCAGCCAATAATTTGATTGAATTGTGTCCAGGCTCCAGGCTCAGGAGCTTCATGAAAGTCCTGGTAATCTAGGATATCTAGCATAAAATATTTTAAGCAAATTGTTAAAGGAGGGTGGCGTATGGCTTCTTTTAACTTCATGCAATAAAACGAGAGATGAGATAAATGATTTAGACATAAAGTTTGTTATTAAAAGGGAAACAATGTAAAAGTTTGAAAAATGTGTAGCCTAGCAATGTAAGGAATAAAAAAGTGTGCATGGGTGTGGCCAAGTAATACTTTAATAAATGGACTAGCATGAATATAAGAAAACCAGGTACTATTTGTCAAGATAATGGGAGAATGATCCTGAAGACATTTGGAAAATCTTTGAGGGTACTCCTCCCATTACAGGACCAGAGATTTAGGAGGGAAGATTGACTGCAGGGAATGGCCCCAGGGTACCCTCTATGAGTTTTCTGTCAAGGGCTACCTTGGGATTCTGCTTCCTGCATTCCAGTGTGGCGATCTTCGGCAATCCCAGGCATGGTTCAAGCAGGCCCAGATGTGGTGTATGCTGCTGCATCAGAGGGCAAAAGCAGTCATCCCTGATAGGGTTCCTGTAAGGAATACCCTGTAGACATGCAGAGTATATGAGCTGTGGGGCCATGGCAGCCTACACTTCGATTTCTAAGGATGTAACAGACATAAACCCTAGAACTATAGAGCTACCAGTGTACAACACCAGGATGGGAGAGCTTCAGGCACAATTCTCCAACCCATAAGAGCTGTGGCATGGGCTCAGTCCAGCAAGCCATAGGAGCAGGATTCTCTGGGGCCTTGGGGACCAAACTTACACCCTAGTATGTCCAGGAGGTAGGACACGAAGTCAAGGAAGATTGTTCTCCAGCTTTAATATTTGATGTTGTTTTCCCTGTTGGGTTTTGGATTTACTTAGAACCAATTGCTTTTTTCTTTTATTTGCACTCTTTTGAAATGTGAATGTCTATTCTATGTCTGTTCTACCATTGTATTTGGAAGGAGATAACTTATCTACATGCAGCTGGAGAGCAATTTGCCCCAGGATGAATAATGACTTGAGTTTCACCCATATCAGATTTAAATGAGACTTTGGACTTTATACTTTCGAGCTGAAGCTGGAATGAATGAAGATGTTAGAGTTATTGGTATGAAATGCATGTGTTATGCATATGAGAAGGACATATATTTGGGGAGCTAGGGGAAGAATGCTATGATTTGGATGTGTCCACCAAAGTTCATGTGTTGGAAACTTTATCCCTAATATTGGTGTGTTGGGAGACTGGACATTTAAGAGATGTGTAGGTCATGAGGGCTCTTTCCTCATGAATGAATTAATGCTGTTATTGTGAGAGTGAGTTTATTAATCCAGGAGTGGATTTTTTATTGAAAGATGAGTTTGGGTTCTTTGTCTCTCATCCTGTCTTGCCATTATGCCGTCTGCCATGAGATGATGCAGAAAGAAGGCCATCAGAAAATCCTGGTCCCTCAATATTAGACCTCTCAGCCTCCAGAATGATAAGTAAATTAATGAGAAATCAATCTGTGTTGTTTATAAATACCCTGTCTCAGGTATTCTGTTACAGTGGCACAAAACAGACAAAAACATCAATATTAAAATGGACACATGCATGACATTCAGAATTTATAAGTTTGAGGATACACAGGACAATAAAATGTGGAATATAATAAGTGACAAACAATATCGGCAGGTGGCACATAATCAAGAGCTTTATTGATGCAGCATCTCTTTATCTTATTCCAATAGAAAAAACATCCTGGGTGGGATTTTGTTAAACTTTTGTGTTAGACGTGTCTTAAGCCTTTTTATACACTAATGTAGCAAAAACTTTTTAATATGCATTTTTGATTGGCTGGGTGTTTTTTGAATGATAATGCATTCTCAGACAAAGTAATCAGATTACATTGTTAGCAGTTTTCAAGGCAAAGAGACAGGGCTAAATTCACAAGGGTTAGCTCTGTGTAAATGGTCAGTCTGTTTCCATGGTTACAGGCTGGCTGAGTAAACTATAAATTTGTAGATATTGGTTTGTGCCCTCTTATCTTAAAGAATCTGAAGAAGATTCTTTCTATAAATATGGTTTCCATCTCTGGGCTAAGTACAGGTCTGAAGACAAATTTAGGGAAGAGACAGCTTTTAAATGATATGAATAGCAGTTCTTAAAATATACCTTTCCCTGCATCTTGCCCCATGTTTTCAATATTAAACATGATCATATTGTGGTTTTCATTATCCTAATTATAAGGAAAAACATGTTTTTACATCTTTTCTGAAGGCATCCACTTTTATGATTTTCCTGGCCACAGGTGCTCATGTAGTTCTCAGTAATGCAGAAGACTGTGGATTTAAATGCAATCAATTACCTTCTTTTCAAGACTATTACAGCAGCCAATTTTAGCAGACACAAAAAGCCTTTTAAAATATGATACAGAAGAGATATTCTGAATTTCAAAACAAGATTGAGAAACTTGCAAGAAAAATAGATGAACAAATTTGGATCTTATTTAAAATAATGAATTAAAATAAAGTACATGATTGTTTTTGTTTTTAAATTTTGATGTCTTCTTTTTAAGCTTATTTTTTCCTTTAAAATAATATTTAAAATTGCATTACTTTTAGTTGAAAACAACCATCATACCTCATTTTTAACTTGGAAATCATTGAACTGTGTTTTTTCTTTATATATCTTTTATTCTATTCAGTGTTATGGTGCAATTTCTGCTTCTTCCTCACACCCTTCATTCCCCTGCTGAGCTGAATTGATTGTGGAGCTCCCATAGATTTCAAAGGGAATTCCATACCCCAAATACTTCCCTGGCTGTGTGTGTGTGTGCATATAGCAAGTGATAAAGTGGCTGAGAAATACTTACAGCATGTGCAAGGTGAAGATTAGAATAATAATTTCATCATTATCATTATTATTGCTATTTAATATTTATATAGCACTTTTACTCCGAGAAGCTCAAGAAACTTTATGAATTTTAAATTATCCAATGGGCTCTAATCTTAACTATACCCCTATGTTCTGGGTAAGGCACAAAATTAGTAATGGATTTGAGTGACATATATTGCTAGAGAAATCTAATTCTGTTGCTGTTTAGCTCTCTTCTATTATAGAAAAATAACGTTATATATTTGCCTAGAAAGCTTGATAACTATCTCATTATTTTACTGTTGGGGGTCTATTTGCTATTTATTTTGGCAGAATTCCAGCTGACAGTTTATTCAAAAGTAAAGAAGAAATAAATGGACATTCAAGTGCAAAGAAAATTTTTATTTATTCTTTGCACTAATGTTTCAAGCAAAAAATACTGTGAAAAAAACAAAATTAGATTTCTATTAATTTTACAAAGACATAAATGCTATGCTAGTTTTATACTCATTGCCTTTGCTTGGTCATTCAAAGGAAATAAAACTATTCAGTGTTCTGCCATTGTGCCTATTTTACACAGTGAAGTGAATTTCAAATTATTATGATAAATTATTTGATTCTACCCTTCTAATCTAAAACTATAACAGAATGCAGACATCATGCATCTTTTGTGACCCTAATGTTGTTATCCAAATATTAATTTTCTCAATAATCCTTTACCAAAAAGATGTTATTTCTGAGACCATCCGACTATAATTTTAGCTCTACTATATTTAGAAGCAAATTTTGAATACTTTGTCTTATGTAATATAATTTTACCTAAAACTCTTATTTTTCTTTTTCCATTAAGTGGTAATTTATTTGCTTGAAAAAGCTTGTTTAAGATTTGGTTGATTCATATCTAGAAAGATGTAAAACAATACACATAAATAGAATAAGACCTATAACATAGTTCTGAACACATTTTAAAATTTTATTAGAAGAAATACATTTCTTTTTTAAAAATTTTTACTTCTGAAGGTTTTCGGGGAACAGGTGGTATTTGGCTACTTGAGTAAATTCTTTCTTTAGTGATGATGTGTGACTTTTTGGTGCCATCACCCGAGCAGTATACGTTGAACCCAAATTTCGGATTGCAGTACAATCAAGAAAAGAAGGCAATGTTACAAGAGACTGGGGGAACCAGTAGGGAGTGGTGTGCATAGGGATGATGGAATAGCATTATTGATTAATGCGTCCTTTGTAAATATTACCTCATTTCACAATAATACAATTCGAAAAATACGTGACTTAACTCTTTTACAAACGTAAAAGTTGAAACTGAAGAAAGTTAATCAAGGTCATATGGCTGGTGAATGGTAGAAGAAATAAAATTCTTAAAAACTTATGTCTCAAAGCCTGTGGCCTTCTTTTTCAGGCAGGTCAGTAATGGAATAGATTTTGACATTAAGGAACATATATTGTGGGCTTCTCAAAAACTTAAATATGTGCATACAAATGAAACATATAATTTGACAAAGGGACTACTATTACATGGCTTAGAATCATTATTCTCTTTGGCTTTATCAAATATTTTTACTTTTATAACCACTCTCACAGTGAGTTTTCATTTCTAAACCACTTTGCATTTTGGATAAACAAATGAGGTTTGCAAGAGTTTACTATATGAATAAATAAATACAATTTCAAATATTTTACTTACTATTACAACTCCATCGAGGAGCAGTTTTGGACAATCAGTTTTTCTCATATACCTTCCTGCTAAGAATGTTTTTCATATCTCATGTACAGAAAATCCACAAGTTTTTCTAAATGTCAAGACATTTCACAGACATTCAAAGCTTCTCAACAATATGTCTATTGCAGCAAAGACTCTACTAGAATTATTCATTAGGGTTTTTATATTGTTGTTTTTAAGACTTGCTGTTAATTCTTTGAAAAATATATGTATACACACATACATATATGTATATATATATACATATATATGCACTTAGACTGCATGTCATTTATTTTTGTCTTTACTTTTGAATTATACAAACACAATTACTTCCCACCACACATATGTATGTGTGAGATGTGTGTGTGTGTGTTTATGTATATATATATATGAGATATGAGTTTGCTGTATGATATGATTAGGCTTTGTGTCCCCACCCAAATCTCCTCTTGAATTGTAATCCCCATAATCCCCAGATGTCAAGGGAGTGATGAGGTGGAAGTAATTGGATCATTGGGACAGCTCCCTCATGCTGTTCTCATGATAGTGAGTGAGTTCTCAGGAGATCTGATTTTTTTTTTTTTTAATAAGTTTTTGGTAGTTCCTCTGGCATCCATTCTCCTTCCTGCCACCTTGTGAAGAAGGTGCCTGGCTTCCCTTTTGCTTTCTGCCATGGTTGTAAGTGTCCTGATGCCTCCTCAAACATTCTGAACTGTGAGTCAATTAAACCTCCTTCCTTTATAAATTATCCAGTCTCAGGCAGTCCTTTGTAGTTGTGCGAAAATGGACGAATACACTGTATTCTATTTTAAAATAGTATTTAGAAAAAAACTAACAAGCCCATTCAAAAGTGAGCAAAGGATATGAACAGACACTTCACAAAAGAAGACATACATGAGGCCAACAAACATATGAAAAAATGCTCATCATCACTGGTCATCAGAGAAATGCAAATCAAAACAACATTGAGATACCATCTCATGCCAGTTAGAATGGCGATCATTAAAAAATCTGGAGAAAACAGATGCTGGAGAGGATGTGGAGAAATAGGAACACTTTTGCACTGTTGGTGGGAGTGTAAATTAGTTCAACCATTGTGGAAGACAGTGTGGCGATTCCTCAAGGACCTAGAAATAGAAATTCCATTTGACCCAGCAATCCCATTACTGGGTATATATCCAAAGGATTACAAATCGTTCTACTATAAGGACACGTGCACACGAATGTTCATTGCAGCACTGTTTACAATAGCAAAGACCTGGAACCAACCCAAACGCCCATCGAGGATAGACTGGATAGGGAAAATGTGGCACATATACACCATGGCATATTATGCAGCCACCAAAAACGATGAGTTTGGGTCCTTTGTAGGGACATGGATGAACCTGGAAACCATCATTCTCAGCAAACTGACAGAAGAGCAGAAGATCAAACACCGCATGTTCTCACTCATAGGCAGGTGTTGAACAATGAGAACACATGGACACAGGGAGGGGAGCACTACACACTGGGGTCAGTTGGGGGGAAATAGGGGAGGGACGGTGGGGGGTGGGGAGCTGGGGAGAGATAGCAAGGGGAGAAATGCCAGATGTAGGTGATGGGGAGGAAGGCAGCAAATCACACTGCCACATGTGTACCTATGCAAAAATTTTACATGTTCTTCACATGTACCCCAAAACCTAAAATGCAATAAAATAAATGGGGAAAAGAAAAGAAATAGTTGAAAAGTTCTACCTTTGTGTTGAGAATAAAATGTGGAAGTTACAGAAAGAGAAAAGCAGAAAGAATAATCAAGTGGTTGTTGCAACAGCCTAAGTGAGAATTGTTGCTAGATTGAAAAAAGGTGATAGCAGTAGAATTCATGAGAAATAGGCAGATTCTAAATATATTTTGAATATAGGTATGAAAATATTGATGGATTAGTTTGTGTTAGCTAAATGGATTTGATGATAGATTAAAAAGAAAAGAATAAAAAAATGACTCAAAAGTTTCCTGAATTATAGGGTGAATGGTGTGACTAAAACTGAGATGGGGAAGAGGAGGAGAAACAGAGTTAATTGGAGTTTTGGAAGAAAAATTAAAAATTCAGTTTGGATATTTCAAGGTTAAGATGCACATTAAATAGGCGAAGATAGATGTTTATCAGACAGTTAAATATGTGAAGCTCGAGTAATGGCTATAGAGACAGTATTTAAAGACATAAGACTGCAAGTAATTGTCATAGGAGTTATAGATGCAAACAAAAAAGAAGCCTGAATGCTGAGAGTTGGGACATGTCAAAGATTAGAAGAAATGGCGAAGGAGACTGAGACAGAATAAACTGAGGTGGGAGGTGAACTAATAGTAAGTGATGTCTTAAAGATCAAGTGAAGAAAATGTTTCAACGAGAAAGTAGCCAACTGAGTCAACACCACCAATAGGTTCAGTGAGAAAAGCACTAAACATTGATCAAGGTTTTGGCAACAAGAAAGTCATTTGTGACTTTGATAAACACTATTCTATGTCACCACTTAGTGTAATGAAGACTTACTGAAAAGGTTTTAAGAGACAATAAAAGGCATATAATGAAGAAAGCAAATTTAGACCCTTTGTTTCAGGGTATTTTTATGTTTGCTAGTGGGTCCGTCTGCAGATATTGTTATCCACTCATCACGCTTGCTATTAGGCTACTGTAGTAGACAAAAGATGTATCAACCAACCCGACTTCAGGAAACAACTTGATTAAGATTGCAATCAGAGGGCGACCTCCAACTGTCAGTTCCTCTGTAGTCTCCATCAGAAGCAAAGAGCTGCTTCAACAGGTTGTTCTCTTTCCAGGGAAATCCACATGTGGTGATTTGGTGAGGAAAGGGTATAAGTTTGTAAGCCATTTCAGCTTAATAGCAGCAACTGTCTTGGTAATACTCACTCCCAAACTGTCTGCTGGTTAGGTCAAAGGTATGTTAAGCCTGTATCATGGTTTGACTTTTCCCTCTGCCCAAAGCTGGCTTAGCTTCCCTCCCTTCACAGGCATTGGTCTCTAATAAACCCATTGAACCCCAAACTTCTATCTTGGCCCTTGCCTCAGAAGACCCCAACCTGTGACAATTACCTTGATATTACCCTGTTGTACATGACTTCATGGCTCATTGTGTTAACTCACACATCAATTAGCACAGTACAATGTAGAGACAGAAAATAACTTAACTAGAAGCTCTTTTTTGTTTTTTCTATTTCTGGATTGCCATCTCTCTTTATCAAAGGGACATAAATATGAAAATTCTAAAAAATTTCCCATCAGTTTCTTAGATCCAACAATTTCTTTATTGATTGTGTCACTTCCCTAGGGTTGGGTTTAGGAAAGAGTTACCAGCAGTCTAGGTTAGTTCACTTTCTTGTTAAGAACTAATAGTGGGATATTAACAACTGATAGAGTGCTACATATCTTTCAATGGTCATCAGACAGCAGGAGACCTTTTTTTTAAATACATTTCACATTTCAATTATTAAAATACTAAGAACTTTTTGGGTAACAGTATTGAGATCCAAAAATTATTTTTTAAATTTTAGCTTGTAAGATTTGCATTGAATAAAAGCTCTACACCGTTTATTCCCATCAGAACAGTAGTGTTAATGGTTATTTGCCTAAAGAAGCAGGTTTAGTAGAGAATCTGTTTTTTAGCAGTTAAAATTTAATTGGATAATTTGAACTAAGCTCATTTGAGGGTGACATTTTGTGTTTTGTTGTCATTCTTGTCAATGAAATTTTGCCATAATAGCTCAATGTGACATCAAATGTATAATTGTAAGGCTGAAAAATAGGTACTTCATAAAATTGAAGGTGCTCTCTTTAAGCATATACTCTTCAGTAGAGCTCTAAGTGTATCATTAAACTCAGTCTACCACTCTGGATTTTCAGTGTCAAATGTGCAATTACTTGATAAAGGTGTCATGAAGGAAACTAAAACTCTGATAATACTTTCTTAGCAATCCCATAGTGTAGCAGTGAGGAAACAATAAAAGCTTTGCCCACAGACATTAATGTGAGCAAATATCATACAGCTAATTCCTGGAAACAAAGCAGAGAGATAACACCAGGTGTGCCATTTAAATGAGATGGGCATGCCAGTTATCTATTATTAGGAGTCATTTAAATGCACTGAGCTAAGTCTCTGCCTTGCTGATTATTGCAATTAAGCAGGCATGCCATTTAACAGGGTAATGAATACGTGGAACTCTCTTAATTGGGGCATTCAACTTCTTAGTCCATTCTGCTCAGCAAATTGTAGTGTAAAAGTTTTTTTTTTCTTCCTCCTTTCCTATACCAGTTTTCTCAGTATCGATTCTGGAATCTTGATAATTATTTATTTGGAAATGTTTTCTTTATTTTTATAATTCCAATTTCAGTTTGACCACTGAGAATATGTAGTAAAACAATCCTAAACAGTGATCCATTTTCAAAGCCCTTTAGTACCACTTGATAAGTCAATATGTGGGAGCTTATTTCAAATTTCATATACATACTCCTTTACAAAAATGGTAACAATAGTTAGATCTGGATGATAGGATTATTGATAACTTTTATTTTCCTTATTTGAGTCTTGGAATTTAAAACAATGAACATGTAGCACTTTTCAAATAAGGGGAAACCAATAATATAATTTTTTTTAAAATGCATCTTCTTTAATTGATGTATTTAAATGAGGACAATGTAAATGAAAACTTTAGCATCAGGAACTAGTAGTATAATTACTTAAAGTAGGAAAAGCAAAATAACTAGATTTCCTTCTTCTGTAAATTGTTCAGATACCATTACTACTGGCTTTTTGTTTTCTTTCACATTTTCCTCAGCACAAGTGCCTGCTATCCATCTGTTTCTCTTACAATAAATGTAGTTAATAGATATAGACAATCTTACAGTTAAAAGAAATCTTAAATTTCAGCAATTCTCATATACTTATTTTACAGATGATGATGCTTGAGCTCTAAGAGTTTATGTATAGTGTGGAGTTGTCTCCTGATTTGTAGGCAGGCTCATTTGACCACAGGGGGGTTAAACTGCCCAACTTTTAGAAATAAGGAACTTTAGACACTACAGTGCTATTTTTGTAATATGGCATTATTGCTTTGACAGTGTTAATGTGGGCCTCAAAATTTATTTCTTGATTATGAAATCATGGTTTTGTTATTAACCCTTCTGAAGGTCATGTGCTGACATAGGTAAAACACTTGAAAATACTTTTTTTTTTTAAATCAGAGCCTAAAATCTGATGACTTTTCTCTTTTTCCTTACCTATGACAAAATGTCCACTTTATTTTATAATCTTCAGCAAAATTATGTTTTCCTTGGCAGTTCAATAAGAAAAAATATAACATTGAATTATAAAATATGAGTCTGAAGATTTAGGAGTAATAGAAGAATGAATGAGAAGAATTGCTTGTCATTTATTCTGGGTTTTGTGCAGCTGCAAAGACCTATTCCAACAGATGCAGCTGTTTAGGCCTGCTTCGCCTTGTAAATTTTCCAGCAGCATTTCCCTTAAAAAAGTGTCGTCAACTATTATGATCATCTATCTTATGTAAAATGGACTGCTTTTTAATTTGAACAAAGTACTCTTCATAATGGTCTTCACACAATAGCAAAATGAAGTAAAGAAAGGCAACTTTTGTGTTCTTGCAACTGTAGTTTTGCCTGTAGCGTTTACTAGCTGCACTTCATTATCCCATTGTAGTTTCATGGTTCCAGCAAGTGCAAACACAGGTCTTGCCAACCTTCATTTCTATTAATCCATCAGATTTGACCTGGCATTAAAGGACAGGAGAGCTCTATAATAGTTTTTTTCCCCCCTCAATGGCAGAAGGTATTTCCTGAGTTTATCATTCAGAAAGGAGAATAGAAAACTACAGTTGACTCTTAGGTAATATGGGAGTTAGAAGAGCAAACCCCAGCACAAATATACTGGGTAACTTTTGATTCCCCCAAAACTCAATGACTAATAACCTAAAATTGACTGCAAGCCTTACTGATGACACAAACAGGCCATTAACACATATTTTGTATTGTAATATGTTATCTACTGTATTCTTACAATAAAATAAGCTAGAGAAAAGAAAATGTTATTAAGAAAATCATTTTCTTATAAGGAATAGAAAATATATTTGCTACTAATTCATTGGAAGTGAGTCACTATAAAATTCCTCATTCTAGCTGTCTTTGCATTGAGTAGCCTGAGGAAGAGGAAAAGTAGGGGTTGGTCTTGCTGTCTCAGAGATGGCAGAGGCAAAAGACATGGAGGAGGTAGAAGGGGAGGCAGGAAATGCAGGCACATGTGGTGTAGCATTTATTGAAAAACAACCAGGTATAAGTGGACCTGTGCAGCTCAAACCTGTGCTGTTCAACGGTCAACTGTAGTCACTGTGTTAAATCCCCAAGCTGATGGCTTCCTCATTCTTTCTTTTTCTCTGGCTTATTAGATGCACTGTGAGGTGACAGCCAGCAATCTCATTAATTTCCAGACTATAGAAATGTGAGAGATAATTGTACTCAACAATTTTATTTGTAAATTTGTATTTACTATGAGTGAAGTTGGAAATGCCAAATGTTGAGGCATTAAAGGGTCCCTAGTAAATAGTATTTTTCTCTACTGATATCTTGAACCAACTTGAGAAATAAAATGAGAAGGTCAGCATATAGAAGCCAAAACATCACTTTTGTGACTGCTGAAGGTTAGATAGGATTATGCGGTTTGTATTTATGGACAGTATTGGACTTGAGAGATACAACGGGGCTTGCTGGGGCAGGCCTTTTCCCATCCACTCTGGAAGGCTTCCTTACAATTTGTGGCATGGAAGCAGACTAAAACATATGTTTCCCGAATGCAGCTCACTTCCAAGAAGGCCAGATGAAAGATCTGTTCTATTCTCAGGTAATTCTTTCTTTTATATTAATAATTAGAGAAAAAATGAAAGAAGGATAAGATAAACCATGATAGATAGAGCCAGTGAACTTCTTTACTATGGAAAGAAATATTAGAAATGGGGAATTTTCCACATTACTACTCTGTAGAAATGATCCAAAACTAGGATGTGCTATTCTAAAAGCAATACTTTACTATTCTATACAACAGTATTTATATTGTGTCCTTTAATATATAACTAGTAGATACCCTTCTTTTTTTTTTTTTTTTTTTTTTTTTTTTTTTTTTTTTT